>NC_082362.1:17500-317500 GCF_027477595.1 Haemorhous mexicanus | reverse complement strand
GTCCTGAGGAAAAAATGTGTGTAAGTGCAGATCTTGAGATGGCAGTTGACATTTATGTGGCTTGGCTCTAGAAAAGAGGAGCAGCATATCTGTTCCTTCCACTTTCATCTGTGGATTTAGGCATCTGTGATGGGGCTCTGACTTTGGATGTGGGAAGGGTGAGTGTCTGTGCTTGTGTGCTGCCATGCTCTGAGAATATATCCACAGCCACCTCAACCATTGGAGTGGCTGCTTGAAGTCCTCACAGCTGGACATCCCTAAAGAGCACTTACAGAGAAAAGAGGAGGGCATGGCTGACTGTAGAGCCGCTTCTACAGAGAGCATATCAATGGTCCCTAACTGGGGAGTTTTCTCCCTAAGGCATGTCACCTGCTCAGAGAAAGCTCCCTGGGATCGCAATGCCTCATGCCCAGATAAATCAGGACAGGCTGGTGTTGTAAATAGCTGGACAGGCTGGTGTTGTAAATAGCTGTTCCTTTCCTGGTGTCAGGGTGGATTGCCCAGCACATAATGTTATCAGCTGCTGAGAACACCCTGATGTTGCTGGAATTTCATCTCAGCACTCCAGAGCACTGCAGTGTCAGGAACCCTTTGTGGAGTCCATGAGACTGTTCCCTCCTGGTCGCAGTGGTTTTTCTCCAGAGTGTCAGTGCCTGTGGGACTGGTCAGGCTCTGAGTGAAGAGCCCTTCTCAGGCAGTTGCTGTTCACGGTTTTGGCTCTTTGCCGATGTGTGCACATAACATCTGCTTTCCCAGGCAGGCTCAAGTGGAGCTGTGTTAGGATGTGCTTTATCCTTCTGGCTACTGAGTCACAACTTCCCTTCCTCTCTTCTCCATGCTCAGTTGTGAATCCCATTTAGATCTGAACAGAAGCATTGAAGAGATGTTCTGTTTCCCCTAAGAGAGGAGGGTGCATTTCTCTGAATATCCTTTGAGGTATATTTTCTGAGATGGGAAAGCTTTCCAGATTGCCATCATCAACCTGATTTCTTGCCTTGAGGAGCATTCTTTTCACTGAGGGTTGTCCCAGTGCAACACTCTGGGAGCTACTGCCTCAAGGCATGGGGGCAGTGAGGGCTGAACTGGCAGGAGCAATGTTTAAGTGCACAATTCTGAGTTTTCCAGTTTCCTCATGTTTTGACAGGAACTTTATTTGCTGTGTTTGGTGCCTCCCTACAGCCCTTCTAGAGATGGAGGCAGAAAAGGGGGAGCTGGGAAAGATGCACCTGCAGTTTTTTATGCAGAAAATCAGCTTAAACAAATAATAGAGTCTTAGTTAAGCATTAACTCTTAATTGTGGCTTTAATGCAGGGTAAAGGTGATATAATTATATCATAATTATGATTATAAATGACCCGTGACCTAGTGTGTTGCTCCCTATGAATTGATGATCAGCTTTGCACTTTGAAAGGATGAGTTAAAATAGCAGAGACCAACAGGCTTGTGTGTGACCTTTGAAATATGAATGTGCCTTGCTGGATTTCATGGCTGAGTTGCTGCCTGCCTGCTGTAGTGAAGGAAACAAACCTTGGAGCAGGGCTCTGGTTGGAGTGTGCTGCTCTCCATCCAGGAGCAGCACTGGTGTTGAACCCTATCCAGCTGCTGTGTCTACAGGGTCCTGTGATTCCCCTCCACTTCTCTTCTGATTGTGGAGCCATTTGGTGGAAATGAAAGAGATTAAAATGATCAAACAGTCCCTGAAATGGCTTTAGGATTTCAGTTTGAATGTTTTTTTAATTAGCTGCATGTAAAGACTTTATTACTTCAAATAGCAGCCATGAAACCAAAAACCTCTTGGTCTGATCCTTTCTTTTCCTGATGTACAAGAAGCCTTAGTTAGCTGTAGGCTCGTTCCAAATTAGACACCCCAAACCCCAGCTAACATCTGGTGGGACCACCCAGTGATCAGTTTTGAAGGTTTCCTCTTGGGAACATGTGAAGGAACTGCTGTGTGGGGTTGGGGTTAGACTGACAAGGAGCAGAGTGGAAGTCAGTTGTATTTTAGGAGGAGCAAGAGTGCTTTAGTTTAACAATGCAGAGAGCACTAGCACATCAAAAATAAGGATTCCTCTTTCCCACTTGAAGCCTTTCTTTCCTTCTTCTGGTTGAAAGAACTTTCTGCTGTGAACTGGAGAAATTATTTAAGTGTTCCTCTCTCTGATTCATTTTCAAAGAGGAGATCAGCTGAAGTGTCCTTCAGTCATTTTCCTTCTTTATGGACTTCCTTTCCCCCTTCTCCTGGAAAGTGCTGCCAGCCTGGACTGACAACTGATATCTTGTGTGTCAGGAACCTCGTGTACCCCCAAAGTTTTGGAAGGTTTGGCAGTCCGAGGGGGCCGGTTAAACAAGGCTGTAGCATGGGATTTGGTGAGTGCACTAACTTCCAGTTTGTGGTAGGCTGGAAGTCTTGGTCCTGTGTATTAAAAGTTCCTCAGCTCATTGGTGCTTTTATTATCCTTAACTCTAAATTGGGGACAACCCTTGTAAGAGGCACATTGTGCTGACTCAGACCCAGTTTTCTGGCAGTGTGACCCTTGGTCATGGGTTCTGTGTGGCTCTCAGCCCATGGACTGATGATCCCGCTGCTTCACGGTCATCAGAGGGAGATGAGTCATTAAAGGGTGGGCTGGAGAGTCTTGATGTTCCTCAAAGCCCCAGTTATCCTGTGGTTCTGTGGTGCCTCTCAAGGATGTATAATGAATGAGGTGTGGATTTTGAGCATCATGTGATGCTTCATGTTCTCCTTGTTTAGTCTGTAAAGAAGCTATTTTCCTCACAGTTCCTGGGGGGTTTTTTGCCTCCTGGTTAGCAGCCTGTAACTCAAAATTCTCTAAGGAACAGGCTTTCCTATTTTGCTACCAGTAATTTGATTTACATGTGCTGAAATGGCCACTGCAGCTGAGCTGGCTGAGTCAGCTGTGGTGGCATACAGATGCTGGAAGAGTATAAAAATGGGTTTGGGCTCCTGGTATTCCTGAGCTATGAGCAGGTCATGCACCTTTTGGATGGGATCCTTTGATACTCAGAGCTTCTGTAGGAGAGAGATACTGGGTTGTTCTGGGGAAAGGTTTCTAAGGATTTTCTTGGGTTTTCATTTATTCTATTTTTCCTTCTGCTGGTAATCCTATGGATGAGAGAGGGACAAGACTTATGTTCCAACAGTATTTTGGTGTCTTTTGTGCTCACAAATTGGGAAAATACTTCCAGTAGGAGTTTTTCTGTGTTGGTATTTGAGAGGAGCCACTTGCAGCTACATTAAGAACAGCAGGATGTGACCTGTGGTACCAGACACAGGGGAAGGTGCTGATTCTGTCTGAGGACCAGGGAGGGGAAGGTGCTGCTTCTGCAGAAGCAGAGGGAAAGCCCACGTGGGAGAGGCCCTGGAGGAGCAGGTGAGCTTTTGGCAACAAGGTCAGTGAAGCCATTAGAGGGTGAGGTAGGTGAGCCAAGTCCTGATCAGTAATCAGAGAGGTTCCCCTTTCAAATTTAGAGCTGAGGAGGAAGCAATCACCAGTTAAAAATAGTCCTGGTTGTTACACAGGCCAAGCTGATGCTGCACCAAGATACGGATTTCCTTCTGGTTACCCTAAAGAAGGGGAGGTATGGGTGGAGGCCGAGATGAAATAAAGAGGTTTTGCTGTCATTTCCCTTGTCAGGGCTTCAAGACTGTCAAGGACCCAACTGTGAGTGATGGGGTAAGGTAAACAGTTGCACAAAGTGCTGGGGGTGCTCTGTGATCCATTGCTGGGATGCAGCAAGATGGCCAAGCCTTCCAGTGCTCCTGTCCTGCAGCAGGAAGGGGCTGGGAGCAGGGAAATACGGGGAGAAACAATAGAAATCTGGGTTGAGGAGAAATTCCTGTGTGTCATACAAGATTCCCCTTTCTTCCAAAGGCAGAGTAAGTATCCAGGCTTCAGTTTCCCAGGACCAGGAAAAATGCAAGCGATGGGAAGAATGGATGACCCTGTGTAGGAACGGAGGTGGCCCAAGGAGTGCTCTGGGGGTTTCCCTGAGGAGGCCTGGCTGGTTTTTAGTTCTTGTCGCTTAATCCTCTGTTTTCTCCAGGTCTTTCATGAGGAAGTTGAATGGATTTTAAGGGGATTTCACTGTGTTTGTTCCACTTGTGCTAATCTGTGGAATTCTAGGTGTTTATTTCAGGGCCACTGGAGGTGTGTGCTGGTAACCATGAATCATTGAGGGCTGAAATTCAATAAACTGCAGGTGATGCTGGGGAAGCACTGACTGTGATACTTTGTCATCCTAGGACTGTTGCAGCTGTCCACCTTTTGGCACATGGAGATCTCAGCATCACATACAAGTTTTGGGAAAAGGGGCAGGAGCACTTACTTCAAGAGACTGAAGTGAAGGTTCAGGGTTTATACACAACCTGATTTTCCTGAAGTTTGGTTTGTTTCTATGTTTTGAGGCAGTTTCCAGAATAATTAAATCTGTGCTGTTGGAGAGAGGAATGGGTCTATGTAAATTCCTTCTCTTCTCCCATACACACTGTTTGAAGAAAACTCTTTCCTGACGTCCTGCCTCTTGCCAATAGATGCCAGGCATCTTTCAGGGAATTTGTAAATGGGAGGAGGATGCCATGAAGTTTTCTATTTACACAGGTTGTTCTTAAAAAATATGTTTGGTATTTTTGTTCTGAGGAAATAAACCAACCTGAACACTAAAACTGGCAGGACTTGTGCCAATTTATTGCACAAATAAAAGTGATTGCAAGAGTGATTATTGCCTGAAAGGAGCTGGAATTTGGAATGGGGTCTGTAGAGCTGGCTCCCTTCGTGTGCGATTGGTTGTTGTACTCTTTGTTTTGGCTTAACGTTCCTGTGAATGTTGATGCTAGATCTAAAATTGCTGAATAATACCAGCTTTGGAGCAAACTCCAGAACTCTGTGTGCTCACATGGGGCTGTGGCTGGGATTGAATAAATGCAGAGTCAGAGATGCTCTAAGAGCTGCAGTCCCTCTGCTCTGGAGCCAGGCTGGCAGAACTGGGGGTGTTCACCTGGAGAAGGCTCCAGGAAGACCTTAGAGCCTGTTCCTCTGTGTAAAGAGGCTCCAAGAGAGATGGAGAAGGACTTTGGACAAGGGGCTGGAGTAACAAGACAAGGAGGAATGGCTTCGTGCTGATAGAGGGCAGGGTTAGATGGGATAGTGGGAAGAAATTCTTCCCTGTGAACATTGAGGCCCTGGCACAGGGTGCCCAGAGCAGCTGTGGTTCCTTCTGGATCCCTGAAAGTGTCCAAGGTCAGGTTGGATGGGGCTAAGAGCATCCTGGTCTAGTGAAAGGTGTCTCTGCCCATGGCAGGGGGGTGGAACAAGATGAGCTTTAAGGTCCCTCCCAACCCAAACCATTCCATGATTCTGACTTCCTCAGCCATGCATGCATCACAGGTGGCCTTGTCTGTCCATCTTCTTGGCCTTGCTCTTTCCCAGAAGGGTCTAAAACCATATCTCCAGTCAGTAGAGGTTGGGGTGGCACTAAGAGGAGAATTGTAGAAGTATGGAATATCCTAAACTGAAGGGACCCACTGGGATTATCCAGTTCAGCTCCTGCTGCAGGGCCAATGTGTCCCTGAGCCCTTTCCTAGCCTGACACTAGATGGCAATGCCTCCTTCCCAGCAGTATTTAGGACTCCTTTCTGAGAGCCTTTAAATCTGGATCTCTGTCTTTCTCTGCATAAATTTCGTAGGAACTCTGAGTGGGAGTTGATGCCCCTTTCCTACAAGAAGCAGAGAACTTTGTGCTTCCTGGGATAAGATAGTTCTGAAGATATAAACACAGCAAGTTGTCCAGAATGGGACAGCTGTGCCTCCCAGGAGTTCCCTGACAAGGGCCGTGCTAGCACTTCCCTGCCAGCCCTTGGGTCAAACTGCCTTGTGGGCAGCTGGATCCATCATAAGTGGAGACTTTGCACATCCCTGTCCACCAATGCCCTTGGAAAGGCAGGATATCCTGGACCCCAAACTGTGGGGACAGAGCCCATTGAGGAAGATGTTTCATCTGCTAAATCTGAAGTGTAGGAGTGGTGTGACTACTGTGGCACAGTGAGAAGCTTTCCAAGCCTCTGGAAGATCCACTCCAGTCCTGCTGCCAGCAGCGCACACTGCAGGAGCAGCAGCCACCCTTCCCTGCCACCCAGGCCATGTAGGTTAATTGTACTTCACCCAGAGTCTGTTGACAGGCAGGTTGATAGGCAGTTTGTTGCTGTTGGAGACTTCCCATGATGAGGTAGATCTTGCTGAAGTGCATTTTTCTTTACCAAATTATGTCCAAAAACTACTTTTTTTTTTCCTTTTTTTTTTTCATTTTTTTCTTCCCTTCCTTTCTCCCTTCCTTTCTCCCTTCCTTCCTTCTTTTTTGTTATTAAAGGAAGAAATACAATCTCTTAGCCTCTGGGCAAAATCAGAGGTGTGTTCGGATCCTGACTTGACATTAAAGCAGAAATACTAGTCCTTGAGCAAAAGAGGCAAAAATCTCTACAGACAGCCACACTTTCATGATAGTAGTCAAAAAACACCTAATCAGAGAAAAGTTTCCTACTGAAATTTTAAATTTTGGCCAAAATGCCTCCCTTTCCCCCCCCTCCATGAAATAGTTTTTGACAAACATCTTCAATGTGTTCCCTGGAGAAGCCTTTCCAAAGGTTGGTCCCAGCTTAACAGTGGTCTTGTATTTTCAGTTTGGGCTTATCAAATGTCAACCTGCAGCTCTGCAGCTGTGCTGGGTTTGTTCAATTCCAAGATTATCTGATCTCAGGTGAAGTTTTCCTGGCATGACTGTTTACCCAAACCTGAGTTGTCCTGCACCCTCAACCCATCAATCCAGCAGCTCCTTGGGCTGCAAAGATAAGGCCTCTTTGAAGTGTGAATCACAGCCCCTGTGTGTCACCTGAGCATCTCCCATCATGTTGTCCTCCTCTGCACACCACTGACTCCCAAGAACACATAAGGGCAGTGAAATCCCACTCCATGCCTGTTCCCTCCACTGGCAGCTGGTGCAGAAACCTGGAGAGTGTGGGTGGGTGTCCTTGTGGCCCCTATGGTGTGGGCTGTGCTCAGCCAGGAGCAAGGGTGAGCTGAGACTGCTGGCAGGCAGCCAAAACACATGAAATGGCTGTGCTAAACTTGTGCTGAGACATCCAGGGCATGTGAAATAGGAGTGCTGGAAGGTGCTCCATGTTGTGGCTGGCACCTCCTCTTGTGATGCAGGCTGGTCACAGGTTACCTCCAAGGCACAAGGTGCTGCGGTGGGAAATGGCAGCATCTCCCCAAACCTCCCTGGCATACGTGAGGATGCTGGTCCTATCAGCTCAGTCTGGGTGGGTGCTCAGTACCCTCCCCTGGGCCAGGAGTAATCCTGCTGATCTTGGGGGGGGACTTGGGGGCTCCGGCTCCTGTGCTGTTGACAGGGCAGAGAGGAGGCTGCAGGCAGGGACCAAGGGTCCCTGTGGCACTGGATCTCATCCCCTGGGTTGGTATAGGTGCAGAGGACTCCCTGGGCTTCTTCTAGAGCCCCTTGAGTCACTGGGCACCCTGTTCTGGGCTGGGACAAGAACCAGGAACTCCCATGGCACTGGAACCCCTGGGATGGGACGAGGACCAAGGACCCCCATGGCACCGGAGTCCCTTGCCTCACTGAGCACCCATTCCTCCAGGTAAGAACAAGGGACTCAGATCTTTGTGTTCTAATGGCTGGCCCTGGAAGTCATGGAAGCAGAAACCCCTTTATGCTGCCAGCTGCAGGCAAGCCCAGTGGGGCACAGAACATGCCAGCTCCGTGCTCCGCTCCTGGCCCCTCGTTTGTGTTGGCACCAGGCAGATAGCGAAGCCCGTTTAATAGGCAGTTGTGTTTGTGGCCAGGGTGTTATGAAAAGGTTTTCTGTCTCCCTCTCTAAGTTCCCCTGAATATGTTTTCACTCTTAATATAATATTCACTTCATTATTAGCTGAAAGAGGCTCTTTTCAGAGTGGGCTTTTTTTTTTCCTCTCATTCCAAAAATACATTAAACCGCCCCTTCATGCAGCACTGCTCTGAGGGCTGGGATTGTCTACTGGGTGGGAAGTGAGAAACCCAACAGTAAATGGGATTTACACAGAAATTCCTTTCTTCCCCAGTGTGCTGGCACTGCTGGCTGGGTAATGGAGAAAGCGGCTGTTGCTTACAGGGTGATTTGGGGTACCTCAGCTCCCCAGAAACGTGCTCACCAAGGGGATACCCCCAAGCAGAACAGGGGCTCCCAGTGCCCTCAGCTGGTGTTTCCAGGTGCAAACCCCTCTAGCAGAGTTGGGACCCAGCCCCAGGGATTCCCATGATGTGCTGAAAGCGTTTCCAGCATCTGTCAGGTTTTGGAAGCTTGCTCTCTCTTGGGTGGGTTTGAGGGCATTGGGTGCAACTGGACCCCCATATTGCCATCTTGTGTTGCTGCTCTTCATGACTTTGCAGCTTCCCTAAGGTTTTTTCCTTCAGCTTTGAGAAAATGCCTTTGAAAATTCTGTGAGCTGCAGAAGCAGTGAGGATGATATCACATACAGAGCATTCAACCTGGCTCAGCCTTGGGGATCCAGGGGAAACAATTCTGCTTTCATCTTGTCTGAATTCCTTGAAGGGCACCCACAGCCCAAACAAGCTCTGAGTTCAGTTGTTTGCCATTTTTAGGTGGTTTTGCAGGGCCTTGCAGCCCCCGGTGTCCTCACTCAATGTACTCAGCCCAGCTGGGAATATCTCAGGCTGGGGCTGCCTCTGGGGTTGTGCTTTCTCAGCCCTGGCCCCAGCTACTTTGGGGATGCCCTAAGACAGCCAATCACAGCTGGGGGAGGTGGGGGCGGGGGAAACGACACTAGGCCAGGTCTTGCACTACTGCTATGGGGCACTGGGGTCCCTGGGGACCTCCACACCTCTGCTCCATCTTTCAAAGAGCTGTTATGAAAGCCCAGGGGAGCCCAAGCCATGTTTTCCCTTTCCCTGAAGGTAGCATAGACACAAATCTCCCCTCTCGGGGCAGACGCCAGCAGCAGGAGCCTTCCCCAGCTCCACTGCCCCCATTCCCAGCCATCCTGGGAAAATCATTAGGGCTGGTACTATGTGCTGATAAGTATCCAAGTTCTGTCCTTAACTGGAACAATTAGCATTTGTTTCAGGATACATCTGTTTCAGGATACAGCTGTGGCTCCAGAGCTGACAGAATCATTCCTATCCAAGCAGGGCCCAAGGGAACTCCCTAGGGATGATGCAGCTCCCAGGTAAAGACGCTCTTGGGAGGGGTCCAGCTTATGCATCCTCAACCCCTCATCTGTTCCTGACATTGGCAGGAAAGTGGGAGCTCCCCGATGATCCTGTACTTCTTTTTCCAAATTTTGGAAAAAAATAAATCAGATTTGAGCTGTTTTCTCTGGGGTTTTGGTAGTTTGTCCACCCCTTCCCATGCACGTCTTGTGTTCAGTGTATCCTGGTGCCTCCCCTGTCTCTCCCTCAGTGCAGAGCATCCTCTTGTGTGCAGCCAGACAGGAACTGTGCCTGACAGGCTCTGGGGGCTGATTAGGTAGTAGAGAAGGTTCTGGAGTTACCCAGGCAAAGGAAGACTTTGGATTTTGCACATGGGTCTGAAAACTGAGGGTGGAATACTGACCTGTATCAGGAATGAGAAGTGCTGGGGGAAAGGTTGTGGTCATTCCAGTGTGGAAGGGTTAGGAACGTGGTGATTCCCAGCTCTGCTCCCCTTGGTGAGCCCAGAGGAGAGGCACAGTGGTGTCTCCCAGGCCTCATATGTCAGATGCTGGAGGGACCAGTCCCAAATGTGGACTTAGGAAGGCTGGAGCTAATGCAGGACCTGGGCTTGGAGCAACACAGGGAAAGGCGAATGGGGGAACCACTGGGGCTACACCAGCAGCACTCTCACCCTTGAAGTTCTGGCTGCTCCACAAAACCTTCAGTGCACTCCAAAACAGCTTCCTGCAGCTCGAGGGGCTCTGGATCCTGCACAGGGGGAGTGGGCAACCAGCTGGGGTGGGACACTGGAGATCCTGGAGCTGGACAACCTGTGGTTTGAGAGTCAAGGGGCTGAGGAGATGGGGGAGGAGGAGGAGGAATGTGGCCTGGCTGACAGGGATGGGCTTGGTTTTCCATGGCTTCACATTTTCCTTCGCTGGGGATTTGCAGTGAAGGTGGAAAATGTGGTGGGAGGGGAGGTGTGTGGGGCCGCTGGGGGCTTTGGGATGTGACCTGCCTGCCAGGGCAGAGCCCATGGCAGGAACATGGACGTGGTACATGCCAAAGCCCAGTGGATCTGGGAAGTGTCCCCGCTCATTGGGGTTGGAGCCAGGAATTTGCTGGGAAACAGGGCAGCTCCACTGAAGTCCAGGCTGCCTGGACTTCAGCTCCCATGGGATGGTCTGGCACCCCTGAGGCTGACATGTGATGGGATTGCTACAGAGGTTCCAGGGGACCCACCAGAACATGGAGCAAAGGGCTGGACACAGGTATGGTGCAGTGCTGCAGCTCCCTCCCACCACCCAAGGCCATCCCCTGTGGCATGCAGATACCTCAAATCCCACTTAGACACCTTACTGCTGCTCCCAGGGTGTTTGCAGCAAACCTGTATTACTGGGAGCCATGAGCTGGCTGCAGAAGCACTTGGAGTCACCTAAGAGGGCAGCTGGGTTCTGCCCTCAGTCCTGCCAACACAACCCTTTGACAGCCACAGCAGAGTGATAGGATATGACATTTCCTTGTGCCATGGCTCTGCTGCAGACCTGGAAACATGTTTGCTTTCTGGCCCTGGATTTTGGGAGTATGTAGAGCTGGTGGGACCTTCAGCTCTGCCAGCCAGCACCAAGTCCTTTGCCTGTGGCTCTTTTTGCGTGAAGCAGGGCAGGATTAGGGATGGAGAGAGGAGGAAGGTAACTCAGGGTACCCTGGGGCAGGGCAAAAACAGGAACATGCAGACTGAACATCAAGGGAAGAGGGCAGGGCGCTAAGAGAGCTGAGGTCTATTGTCTCCTGCTGTTCTGGCATGAGATCATGGAATCAGAATCACAGAATGGTTTGAGTTGGAAGGGACTTTAAAGATGATCCAGTTCCAAGTTCCTTTCACTTCTGTTCACTAAACACCTTTCACTAGACCAGGTTGCTCCAAGCCCCATCCAGCCTCACCTTGAGCACTTCCAGGGATGTCACCTCTAGCTTGTGGCCTCCCCAATAACAGCTTTTGCTCTGCCCATCTCCTCCAGTGACCGGCACGTGACAGGGAAATTTGTGCTATTAGCTGGGCCAGGAGACAGACAGGCTGGAGTAGGGGATGGGGACAGAGCAGAGCCACCCCAGAACCCACCGCAGTGCTGCTGGAGGAGCCCAGGGATGGATGACCCAGCTCACAGCCTTGGTGGCACACCCAAAAGCTCATTTCCTCAGCTCCAAGCTCCTGCCTAATGATGCCTGTCAGCCCTCACTGCAGCCACTGACCTTTAAACAAGGTGGTTGGAGAGATGGAGGTAGCAGAAATCCCTGCAAGATTATTTGTTTCTCAGAAACTATATTTAGACACCATCAGCAAAACTCAAAAGTGCTGAGTTTGTCTGAATAAATCTGGGAGATTCGTGGGATTTTTTTCCCCTCAAGGAGAACAGGATTAGCCAGAGAATGGGGAATTGTGTTTTTGTTTGGCATACCTGAGGGTTTCTACTCCAAGTTGCTATTTTGAGCTCCTAGTGCCATGATGATGATGATGGTGATAGAGCTGACAAGGCATTGCCCCATCTTGTGAAGATATTTTTTGGAAAAGAAAAGGAGCAGCTGGCTCCCGCACCATGGTACTGCTTGCTTTCTTTGTTAAACTTTGGGTTTTTGAATATTTTCAGAGATGTTGGCGTATTAGGGTGTTTTTGAGATAGAAGGAGGTCACGCTGGTGCAGCTCCAGTACAAAGTCCTTCCCTGGTGGAATGCGCCCCTCCAACTCCCTGCATGCACCAATGCTGCCCCAAGGGATGGGTGCCTCAGGGAACTGGTTGGGTTCACATGCTCCTGACTAGGTGGGGCTGCAGGGAATGGCAAGAGGTCACATTGCTTTTCTGGAACACCCTTGGATCAGCTGGGGTGTAGTTCTTTGCAGGTTTGGATTCACTGTGCCTAAATCCCATCTCCTCCAGGGAGACTGGGATCAGGTCTGAACTTCCCAAGTGGCGTGTTTGTCGGGCCAAGCAGGTGAGGGCTTTTCTGATCCCTGAGAGGTGTCAGAGCCCATCTGACCAGCTGGTGACAATGAAAAGCAGAATGACCAATCAGGAGCCTCCCATTTGGACATGAACCCAAATCCTGTGGGTGATGGGAGGCAGAAAGGAAGAAGGGCTCTGGGTCCATCTCCAGCAGAGCAGAAAATTCTTTACCCTAAACTTGTCAAAATTCTGCGTCCCTTGAGCTGGCCCTGCCAGGACATCAGGCTCTGTTCTTTGAGAAATAAGGCTCTGGGGAACTCAGCTCCTTGAGCTGCAGCTCATCCACAGCAGCTCCTCTTCAGAGAGGGCCCAGGGAAGGTGGGGATGGAATTGTTGCACTGCAGCAGCTCTCTGGTGATTGGGTTAGACATGTCTGAGGAACTTTCTCCTTTCTCCTCTGGCCATGTGAGAGATGAGGATCTCCTAGGGTTCTCCATATGGAAAGGAGGAGAAGAGGTAGTACTCAAGGACGAACCAGCTCAGGGAGGAGGATGCTGGTGGCGGATGGTTTGTCCAGAGCAAAGAGTGACCCAACCTTGAATAGGAACCATCAGAATGATGCCTGAACATGGGCTGCTTCCATGGAATCAGAGAGTAGTTTGGATTGAAAGGGACCTTAAAGATCCTCTTGTTCCAACTTCCTGCCATAGACTGGCATGCCACCTATTTGAAGGTGTTTGTGACCTGGGAAGTAAGGGAGAAGTGCAGTATGGGGCTTCCCAGCACTGATAACTCTGTCCAGTAACTGGGAGGAGTTATGCTCACCCAGAGGTATCAGGGACAGGAGACCATCAGTTGGGGCTGCTCCTTCCTTCTCCCTGCACTTGGGCCCAGCTGTGTGGGGGAGCTGACACCATCTCAACCCAAGAGCCCTGGAAAAGCCAGGATTCTTCCTACTGGTCCTTGCAGCGGGAGAACCACAGCACCAATGGCATTACCAGAAGGCGAGGACCTGGAGAAAACTGTCCATGGCTGTGGGGCACCCAGGGGAAGTGACAGGTGACAGAGCCTTTAGGTTGTGCTTGGAGACACGTGGTTGGTCTTGGCAACCAAGTGGGCAGCTTGGCCAAGTCAGTGATGTGATAAAACCATTTCTAGCAGGTTCCAAGAGCCCTCCCTGCTCCTGCAGCATACAGTGGGCTGGGGCTCAGCTCTCTGAGGATGTTCCTTCTTCCCAGGGGATGTTTTGACTGTGTCCAGCCTGTTATTCTGTAAAAGGCTGAACCTGTGCAGAGGTTCTTGGCGTCATTCGGTGTGACACAGCAATTCATCAGGAGGTGGCAGGGCTTGAGAGGGTTTCCACTCTTCCCAAATTGCTTGGGAGAAGGATCCTCCTCCAGTCGAGACTGGTGACCACAGTCCCTGACCAGGCAGTTGCCTCCTGGATTTTGCTGCTCTTTGGAAAGTCATTGAGCGTCCAGGGGGCGTGAACAACCCAGGACATAGCTGCTATGGTGCATCTCCTACCCCCTCCCAGGGTGCCCCCAGCCCTGGTGCTGTGGGTCTGAGTCCCAGCCCACGTTCTGCCTGGCTCCAGCCTGCCCCCTGCTTCTCTCCTTCTTCTCCAGATCATATTTATTTATTTATATGGTGAATGTAATAAAACTCCAGCAGGAAATGGAGGCGATTCCCTGCCATTCCCCACAAGCCAGCCCTGGGCCAGGCAAACAAGGAGGCGCATTGTGCAGTGTGGAGCCTCCTGCCAGCACTGAGCCTGTGGCTGAGGCCGAAGAAAGGACTGAGTGTGTATGTGAGCACCGGGACCTGGGATGGGGGATCCTGGGGAAGAAACTTCACTTCGGAGGGCAAGCAGGGCTGGGGGTGAAAGGGCTTCTGTGCTGGCTTGGGATGTTGTCTGGGAGCACCTCGGAGCCTGCTCCCAGCACAAGGAACCTCCTTGACCTATCCTTGGGCTGCCAGGAAACAGAGGTGGGCACTGAAGATCACCTAGGGGGACACATGGTGGCCCCATAGCACAGCATGGGGGTATATGAGCAGCTCTTCCTGGGGCTGAGGCAGCTGGAAGGGAGCTCCAAACATTCACCTGCTTCTCTCAGGCAGCTGCTCCAATCTTCAGCCACCAGTAGGGTTCAGAGTGAATGGCTGCTGCCAGGGCTCACCTGGCTCCTGTCCCCCTAGAAGGGGTCTACAGGGTAAATGAGGTGGCTGAAGGTGGGATGTGCCTCAATCCAAGTTCCCCATTGATGGGAGAGGTCCCATTGCTGGGGACAAGTGTCTCAGTGCTGCCAGGAGCTGAAAGCAGCCCCTTATGCTGCCACCACACTCACCTGATAATATACTGTGGGTGATGTAGAGACATTGTCTTTCTCATCCCTCGTTCTCCCAGCCATGTCTCTCCTGGGACACACCACTGTCCTCCTGCCCCATCTGCTGAATACCACAGCTGCATGTGGTCCCTATCCCTCTGCTGGTCCCTCAGGCTCCCAGGGATCCTGGGGTTAAGGTCATGCCCTGAGCCGTGTGTTTCCTTCCTGATTTGTGTCACTGTTATGTGAATGGGCATGTCATGACCCATGGATACTGTGGCCAGGGCTTGGGGGGGGGGGGGGGGGTGGGGGGGGGGTGGGAGAGGGTGGGCTGGCTGGCACCATGACCCACAAGTCCACAGCTGGGGGGTGATGGGGTGACAAGGCTGCAGAAAGCATCCCTGGTAATGTCACACATGTCAGCCTGCATTCCTGACTCCTGGCCACAGTGTCCTTGCACCATGGGCTGGGTTGTAACCACAAATACCTGCAGAGCACCAGAAGCCAGGAGGTGACTTGGACACTGCCTGGGGACACTGTTTATGCTCCACCTGCTTGTTTGGGGACCAGACCCCAAAATCCCCATATTTCTCCAGTACTGCACCTGCCCATGGCACAGAACCTGCCCAGGAGCACAGAGAACAGTTGTCCTATGGTGGGCACAGTCTGTTGCACGTGCGTGTGCATTGGCATCTGACAGGATTGTGCCTGGGGCAGGAGGAACTTGGGCTTGAGGATCACTCATGGTGATCCTGGTGTCCCCAAGGAGATGGTGGCTGGGGGGGCCAGGCGTAATCTGGCTGGGTGGGTGCCAGCCCAGGGCCCCATGGGTTGCTCCCAGAATGGACCCTTCCACCTGCTCACCAGCCCACCCGGCCTGGCACTGGCATCCTTTTGAAACTGAAGCCACTGGCCTTTTGCACAGCAATTCCTGTGAAATTCTTCAGGAAGGGGAAATTATCCCTCCCAGATCCCTGCAGGACTGTGCCATTTCCTGCCTCCAAGCTGGCAGGTAGGGCACAGGGTGCCCAGAACCCTGGCTCACATGGACATGGCCTGTCCTCGCGATGTGGATTCCTCTCTCTGCCCCAGCCCCTGCCTCTCTCTAAGAGCCAGGCACTGGTGGGAACTGGGACCACTGGGGATCTGGGGGCTCGTCAGGTCAGAGGCAAGGGCAGTGATGGCCTGGAGCCCCCCTGCCCCTCCTTACAACAAGTCCTGCTGCCCTGGCCAAGGCTGGGCAGAGGAGCGCGCACAGTCCTGCCACAGTTACACCACCCCCTTCCCAAATCTATTGCCCAACTCTATCTTCCGATGCCCTGCCGTTATACACCCTCCCCTGCCCTATTGCCCCCTCCCCTGCTCCGCTGACCCTTTCCCCAAGTCGATGACCTCCTCCTTGGATCAATCACCTCCTCCCTTGCCCACACCCTTCTCTGCTCCATCACCCTCTCCCAGGCTCTGTTGCCCCCCTCTTCAGCTTCATCATCCCCTCCTCTACTCTACTGCTCCTTCCCCACCTTCCTAACTCTCTTCCCTACTCCATCACTCACCCAGTTCCATTTCCCCGTCCTCTCTCCCCTCCCTCTCCCCACACCCATTGCCTCCTGTCTTGCTCCATCACCCTTTCCCCAGCTCAACCATCCCTTCCCTTGCTCCACCCCCCACCTCCACTGCCCCCTCCCTGACTCGCACCAGGGCTGTCCCCATCTCCGGTGCCAAGAGGATCCCCCAAGCCCTCCCTCCCCCCTGCCATGGCTGGACAGAGGGGCACTGCTGCAGCCCCATGTACCCGGCGGGGGCAGGCAGTGGATTTTTTCCGTTCATCCCCTCCCCTTCCGAGGCTCTCGCACAGGTTTCAGGCGCTGTTGACGGGAAGAAAGGAAATGGGGCAAAGCTCTGCCAGGAACCACAGGCTCCCGGGCTCCGGCGATCCGTCCCACTCGCCTGCCTGGCCGCTTCCTGGGCAGGATTCCTGAGCAGTTCTGAGAGCCCTTTCTTTCTGTTATTGATCTTGGATCCGCAGCGCAGGGACACTTCCAAGACCGTAAATCTCTGTGTTGCTCTACCTGGGGTTCTTGTTTTCACTGTGGGGCTCCCAGACCTGCTGGAGATCTCGGCTTCTGTGCGTGGCCGGGATGTCCCCATTCCGGCACTGCCCCCTCTCCGCCGTCCCTGCGTTCCCCAGGCGTGCCAGCAGGCAGGGACAGGTCACTTCTCCATCCGGCACCGGCAGTGGGGCAGTGCAAGGGCAAGGCTCTGGGTGCTGGTGGTACCTCCTGATACCCCCTGCATACCTCTGGGCTGAGATGAAGCTCCGGGAAGGTCCTTGGGGCTCAGGCAGGGCTTGGGCACCTCGTGGAGTACCTGGGGGGTGAGAGGGGTGGGGTGGGGGAGGGGCACCCCAAGGTGCAGGCCAGAGGTTAGGGGCAGCCGCACCTCTACAAGGAGCCTCTTGACTCAAAAATCCCTGTGTTGCTCTTGGCCAGGCTGCAGTAACAGAAGCCAAGAGCAACAGTTTTCCATATTAAAGGAAAATTAAATTAAAATATATTTATTTGTGCCCTCTGTTCCCCTCGCCCCCCTTAACCTTTCATAGTCCAGGTGGAGGGCACCCATAGGGGTGAACCAGGAAGGTGGGGCTAGGACCTCGGGTCTCATCCAGCCCCTGCTTGTGCCCACCACCCATCCAGGACCCTCACTGGGCAGCCAGGGCTGGGTCAGAGGTATTTCAGGTTTTCCAGGTGATGCTTCCCAGCTTTCCTTAGCAATCAGTTCCTTGAAGGGAATCCTCAGTGGCCACAGTTGTGTTTGGGATGTCCTGGAGTAGTAGCAGTGACTACCTTGGGTCCCTCGCCTCACAAAGGACACGTGCCCTGGGTCTGGGGGTTGGAGAGATGAAGGACCCAGGGAAAGGTCCCAGCACACTGCAGGTGCCACCTCCATCCCTATCACTTTGCTGCTCAGCCATGCATGACAATTTGTCCCCAGGACTGCACCACAGCACAAACTACCCCCAAACAGCCATTTCTTAGAGTATGTGGCCCTTACACATGCCATGAAGCCCCCTGAAGTTGCTTTGTGTTGCTTGGTACACAGGACAGTGATTTCTGGAATCCCCCAGAGCTGGTGGCCAAGGTGACAAACATCCCAACATCGCAAATAATCTCAAATATCCCCCAATAATCTTTTTCACAGGGCCCCAGAGCCCATTCTGCAGACACCCCATGTTAGAGGGAAATTCCGGGGTGACGCCTTATCTCATGCTCCGTTACATGGCTGATAAGCAGCTCCCATGGAATTTCCCTATAGTGCTGGACCCGGGATGTTTGGATCCTGCGCAGTGGGTGTCAGTGATTAGGAGCCGCGCTGACAGGTTGTTATGCTGTTACTAAAGAAATTGCAGGGCTGTGAGAATGCCTAGGAATGGCTGGATGCCCAGACCCCCTGGCGCCAGCCAGGCACTGGATGCCAGATGTCCTGCAGGACACTCCAGGGAATCACCCCAGGGTGAACAAGCTGCTCCAGAAGGGGTGCTGGAGATGGCACAGAGCAACCCGGGATGACCTGGGATTGCTAGCTCGTAGTAGTGGGGGCTGCCGATCACACCTTGTGATGGTGGCCTGGCCAGCACAGCCTGTCCTCAGGGGTGCTGCCACGCCCAGAGTGTAACACCTCCCCATGCCTTGGATGTAATTTGTCACCCTGAGAGTGGGACATTGGACTGCAGGGTCTGGCAGCCCCAGCTTGACCACCCTGACTTATGTCACTTCCCAGGAGCTGCCCTGGCCTTATAGTGACATTGCTGTCCCCTGCCCTGTGCCTGCCCTGAATTGTCATTCAGCCGGGGACACGGCTTTCCTGGCCTGTGCTATGGGCACTGGAGCTGAGCCATTTCCCGGAGTCTCCACTGTCCTACCACATGCTCAGCCCCAGGGGCATAGGCACCATGTCCCACGCGCTGTGAGTTCCCCAGTTCTCAGCAACGGCACCAAAGTGGCGCGTTGTGTTCCCAAACTGAGGGAAGTCACCCTGCGGGGAGAGGATTCCTCCTCCAGGGACAGCAAGCCCTGGGGTGTGCCCAAGTGTGCTCGGCCGCTCATGCACACCCTGCTGGCACACGAGGGGCCTGGCAGCACCCGCCGGGTCTGGGCAGCCGTGAGGTCGTGTGGTCCTGTGCCCAGGTGTATGTGTGCAAACATGTGCTAGTGCACGCCCATGTGGGTGTGTGGGGCCTGGCTGGCAGTGTGTGGATGTGCACGTGTGTCCATCTCTGAGTATAGGTGCATGTGTATGTTAGTGTATGCGTATGCTTTTATGTGTGCATGTGTGTGTGCATGTGTTAGCCTGTTTGTGCTTGTCTACGTGTGTGTGGACATGTGCATGAGTGTATGTGTATGTACACATGGATATGCACACGGTATGGGCACATGTGTCAATGCATGTGTGCATGTGCACATTAGTGTGTAGCTATGTCTGTGTGTGTTAGTGAATGTTAATGTGTGCATGTGTGTGTGTTTTAGTGTGTGATAATGTGTGATAGTGTGTGTGCGTGTGTGTGGGCATGTGCACGTTAGAGTGTGCACATGCGTGTATGTAGATGTGTGGAAGGGTGTGCATGTCAGTGTGTAGGTTACCTCTGTGTGTGTGTGTGTGTGTGCACAGGGACACGTGCTCATTAGTGTGTGCGAGAGCGCGCACGTGTGTATCTGTGTATCTATACCTGTGTTAATGTTCTGTTTGTGCACGTGTGCGTATGTGTGTCTGTAAGTGTGGTGTGTGACTGCGTTTCCCCCGCCCGCGTGACCCTGCCGCCGGGGAGCTTCAGGACTGTTCGCGGACCTCGCTGCCGGTTCGCGGCGTGAGTCCCGCCCCCCGTCCCCCGCCCCTCCCCGTCCCGTCCGGCCCCCTCCCAGACACGCCCGGCGGGGCGGGGAGGGGCGGGAGCGCTCGGCGGGTGCTGCCGGTGTCGGCGGGCGCGGGGCGGCGCGGGGCGCTCGGCGGGGCCGCCGCCGCATGGCGCGGGCCGGGGCCGGGGGCTGCCCCGGCGCGGCGCCTCCAGCACCGCAGCGATCGGCCCCGTGGCGGCGGGGGCAGCGTGGCCGGGCGATGGCGGAGCTGTAGCAGCCGCGGGGCCGGTGCGGGCGGCGGGCGATGGCGGCGGCACGGCTGCGGGTGGCCCTGTGGGTGCTGTGGCATTTTGGAGTGGGCGGTCGCGGGTTGGAGCTGGCGGGACTGGAGGGCCCGCGGGGGCGCGCGGCGCGGTGCCAGCCTGTGGACATCCCGATGTGCCGGGGGATCGGGTACAACCTGACCCGCATGCCCAACCTGCTGGGGCACGAGAGCCAGCGTGAGGCCGCCCTGAAGCTGCACGAGTTCGCGCCGCTGGTGGAGTACGGCTGCCACGTTCACCTGCGCTTCTTCCTCTGCTCCCTCTACGCACCTATGTGCACCGATCAGGTGAGCGCCAGCATCCCTGCCTGCCGCCCTATGTGTGAGCAAGCGCGCCACAAGTGCGTCCCCATCATGGAACAGTTCAATTTCGGCTGGCCTGAGTCACTTGACTGTGGCAGGTTGCCCACCAAGAATGACCCCAATGCCCTCTGCATGGAGGCCCCTGAAAATGCCTCAGCTGCTGAGCCGCACAAGGGACAGGGTATGCTGCCCGTGGCCCCCCGGCCTTGGCCACCTGGCACTGCTGCCGAGGGACAGGGACCCAATGGGCTGGGGGCTTGCAACAATCCTGAGAAGTTCCAGTATGTGGAGAAAAGCCTCTCGTGCGCACCCAGGTGCTCCCCCGGGGTGGACGTGTACTGGTCCCGGGAGGACAAGGACTTCGCCTTCATCTGGATGGCTGTCTGGTCCACCCTCTGCTTTGTCTCCACTGCCTTCACTGTCCTTACTTTTCTGCTCGACCCCCACCGCTTCCAGTATCCTGAGAGGCCCATAATTTTCCTCTCCATGTGCTACAACCTCTACTCTGTAGCCTTCATCATCCGCTCTGTGGCCGGGGCTGAGAACATTGCCTGTGACCGGGAGAACGGTGAGCTCTACATCATACAGGAGGGGCTGGAGAGCACAGGCTGCACCATTGTCTTCCTCATCCTCTACTATTTCGGCATGGCTAGCTCTCTCTGGTGGGTTGTCCTCACCCTCACCTGGTTCCTGGCTGCTGGGAAGAAGTGGGGACATGAGGCCATTGAGGCCCACAGCAGCTACTTCCACATGGCCGCTTGGGGCATCCCAGCCATGAAGACCATTGTCATCCTCACCATGCGGAAGGTGGCAGGGGATGAGCTCACGGGGCTGTGCTATGTGGGGAGCATGGACGTCAGTGCCCTGACTGGCTTTGTCCTCATCCCCCTCTCCTGCTACCTGGTCATCGGCACCTCCTTCATCCTCACTGGCTTTGTTGCCCTCTTCCACATCCGGAAGATCATGAAGACGGGTGGCACCAACACAGAGAAGCTGGAGAAGCTGATGGTGAAGATTGGGGTCTTCTCCATCCTCTACACTGTTCCGGCCACCTGTGTCATTGTCTGCTACTTCTACGAGCGGCTGAATGTGGATTACTGGATGCTGCGGGCACTGGAGCATGGCTGCCTACACCTGCCTGGCCGCCGTGCCACTGACTGCTCCCTTGAGGCCTCGGTGCCCACTGTGGCTGTCTTCATGCTAAAGATTTTCATGTCACTGGTGGTGGGCATCACCAGCGGAGTGTGGGTGTGGAGCTCTAAAACGCTGCAGACCTGGCAGAGCCTGTGCAACAGGCGGATGGGCATGAGGACACGGAGCAAGCCCTGCAGTGGGGTCAGCTGTGGTGGGGGACACTGCCACTACAAAGCCCCCACAGTCATGCTGCACATGACCAAGACGGACCCATACCTGGACAACCCGACTCATGTCTAGAGACGGGGGCTGCCCCCCCACACTGGAAGAAGTGGCCTCATGGGTAAGGGGCAAAGGCTGTGTGGCAGCAGGAAGGACACTCCCAGGTTTAGGGGGGCGAGGGTGCAGGACCCCCCCAGCACCAATCACCAACAAGTAGCCGCTTTTTACTAGAGGATGTTTTGTTGTTGCTGTTGCCAAATCCAGTGACTCTTCTAACGCTTTCTTTGGGGGATGGTGGGGAAGAAACAGGGAGAGGAATATTCCATCCGTGTTTATTTAATTCTGTAATTTATTTTAAATTTTTTTTGATCATTAGCTGAGAGGAATGGAAAAAACAATAAACCCTGGATGTGTTATTTGATCCAAGCCTGGTGCTGTTTGCAGGGATTCCAGGGGATCAAGAGCTCCCCCATGGGACCCCGCCCCAGTTTGGGGGCTTTCATGTCAGGCCAGGCCATGATGGGGCACCTCTGTCACTGGCAAGAGTGTGGTACCAGCAGGTACCACTGTCCAGTTCCCCTCCTGGAACTGGACAGTGGCTTCCCTGGGGCCGGTTCTGCCCGGCAGCAAGGAGGAGGATGAGGAGGAGGAGGAAGAGGAGGGTTTTCCTGTGCTATGACACTTACAAATCATCTTTTCCACTCCATGCTTTGAAGAGATTAGTGTCGGTGCCATCGGCTGCCAGAGCCTCGGTGCCAGGCTGAGGGGCTTTGAGGGGGCAAGCTGGGAGCCAGGGAGATGGGCTGGGGACAGGGGACCGTGGGGCAGAGAGGGCTCAGCTTTGAAGTCCCCCTGCAGAAGCCCTAGGTGCGGGTAATGGAAACTTCTGGGCAGCTTTATTTGTCTCCTGCTCTGGTTACAATCCCAGCTCGCCTTCCCCATTGTCTGGAGGGAAATTCAAGCTTTGCCTGGTGCTGGTGGAGCTGGCAGGGGGAGCCAGGGCTGGTGCGCAGGAGTGTGGCTCTGCAGGGGCTCAGAGTGGGGGAAGTGCCTACCCTTCCCTGAGACATCCTGAGGAGCTGGCAGGGGCCAGCTCGTCTCTCTAGGGGTTTGGTGGGGCTGTTTTGCCTGGCTGTCCCCAGGGATGTGCCAGGGATTCCCAGTGCTAGGGAAGAGAAGTGGGCAGGGGGCTGTGGCAGGGTTGATGTGCAGCGCCTGTGGCAAGCAGGATTTGTAGTGGCAACCCAGCTCTAGTAATGCTTAGACTTGTCCATCTAATTAGCCAGCCTGCAGGCTGGGCTGATCTGGACTCCAGGAAGGGTCAGCCCTTGTCCAGGGAGCAACAATCCAGCAATGGACTCTCTCTCTCCACACTCAACCTGGCATCCACCGCTCACCCCAACAGCCCTTGGCCCGTATTTGATGAAGCCTTCACGGCTCAGACTACCAAACTGTGGCTGGAGGACAGGGGCAAGACTCCCCCCAGTGGCTGGAGTGGGGGCAAGGGCTGGGGTCGGGACCCCTCATCCACCATCGAGTTGTGCCAGGGCTTTGTGCTGCTGTGATGGTGGGATCGGTGAAGCACCTTTAATCTGCTCCCTGCCACCCTTGGGATGCCAGGAAGGCAGGAAAAATTGGGTCACTGAGCTGAGAAAAAGGTGTGAAGGAGCCCCTAGTGCGATGTGGTGTCACTGGGGGGACACTGAGAGTCTCTCAACAGATTTGGGTGCCCCTGGCTGTGCTGGTAGGCATCCAGCCCCTTTCCTAGGCTGGTGGTGATGATGGTGCTAGGGCAGGGACCCTACCTGGTCCCAGCACTGGTGGGCTGCAGCCTCTGGAGCTCCCTTGCACAGGAACGTTTGTTTTGGGCAGAGAAAAGGGCCATGACCTGGGGCAGAAGAGTCAATATTGACTGCAGGACAGGCTCCAAAGTCCAGCTGGGGAGCTGGGCATGGCTCTAGGCAGGGGCTGCCTGGGAAGGGGACAAATAGCCATGTGTTCTCCCTGTATTCTGCCCTGGGTGCTAAGCCCAGAGCCAGTTAGATTCACCTTGTGCACCAGGCATGCAGCCCAGTGCTGGTGCCCAGATGGCGGCACCCCTGGGGACAGGCTGCCCTTGAGTGCCCAGCACTTGCCAAGGAGCAGCTGCCTCTGGAGTGCTCACCCAGATAAGCTGTCACAATGGGTCCCTGCTATCAAACCCCAGAGGGGCCTCTGGCACCCACCACTGCCCACTATCAGCCCCAGCAGCCCAGCTGGCTCCACTGGAGGTTGCCAGTCCTGAGAGCTGAGCATGGCCAGGACACAGCTCCACAGAGCCTGTTGCAAAGCATAGCTGTCACATGGAAGGACTGGCCCAGGGACACTGCTGGCTCCTAGTCACAGCTTCTTTCAACCCCGTGCTGTGGGGTTCAGGCTCTCTCTGTACACCCCCACCCAAACTCATCCCTGCATCCCATCTCCATCCTCCTCAGAGTAGCCCCAAGGACACCAAACATCTGACTCCAATAAACCCCCAGCAAGCAACAAGTAGGGTTCAGCAGTTCAGCAGGGCAGTGCCTGGCTTGGGATGGCTGTGGAGGGTGAGTTGGGGCTGCCAGCTGGGTGAGACCGGGGCCAGGACATCCTGACGTCCTGGTCCAGCTCAGCATAGAGAAGCAGAGTTTTGTCACTCCTGGCATTTGCTGAGCCAGGGAGTTTATCCACTCTCACATGGATGGACACTCCCTCCAGGTTTGAGTAGCAAAAGAAAAGCCACTGTTCTCTGGGAATCTGCTAAAACCCCCCCATTACCCAGAATATTAATTAATGATCGAGAATTAAGCCATGAGAAAATCCAGGGGGCCAAAGTTGGTTCTCATTTTCCTGAGGCAATGTTGGAACTCCAGCAATCATAGGAGCTCCCGGGGGGGGGGGGGGGGGGGGGGGGGTGCATTGTAGGCAGCAGGTGCAGCAGGGCTGATGATGGTGATAGCAGGGCTCTGGCTGCCTGCCAAGCCCTCACACTGCCATGCCAGGTGTGAGGACAGCTATTTATAGCCCTGCACAGGACACTGATGCCATGGCGGGGCTGCTATAAAAAACAAGTCTCCAAAAAGGTCTTGGAGCAGATGCTGCTAGTGAGATCTCCACACTGAAGCCTGGAAATATCCCAGCTGGAGCCACTCAGATTCACCCAGGTCCTGTTGCATGGCAAGCGAGCCAAACTATCTCCTGTGGAGAGAGGAGAGTTCTCCAGGGAAAACAGCATCTGCCCCTTGACGAGAGGCTTCAAGCCCTTAAACCCATCAGGATTTCCCTGCCCAGCAGTATGGGGCCTATCTGGAACACCCCCAGCACAGATCTGGAGTGAGGAGCAGGATGAAGACACCCAGGAACCCTCGTTGTCCCAGCAGAAACAAGCAATGTTTCGGCCAAACCTTTTGTGTCACAGCTGTGGTCATGAGCATTGGCAGGTCACTGCTCCAGCCTTGCTGCCCTTGGAGTTCCAAGTGTCCCTGCTAGGCTGCTGGAGATCAGGATGGGGGCGTGGGACACAGCAGCAATAATCCTGACTGCAAGCATGGCTCAGGTTGCAAAGTACACACCAACGTGAGGTATGAGGTTTTGGGGGTAGCTAGGCCATGCTAGTGCAAAAGAGCAGAGACATCCCAGCTTCCCATCACCTGGAGGTAGTCCCTCCAGGAGTACTCAGTGCCACCCTGAATGGAAGGGAGGATAAGTGTCACACTGGCACTGTGCAGTGCACAAGGAACAAGGACTGCTCCCCACTCCAGGGGTAGGCAGAGCATAGTTCTGTTCCTTGTCCTTGGGGAGGGTGACAGCACACCAGCACCATCCCAGAAGCTGATCTGATCCTGACTCACCATTCCTTTATGCCACAGCTCCACTTGTGTTCCAGAGATGTCCGGTGGTAGCTCTAGGAAGGCAGAGGAGAGCCATATCAGACAATCCCACACCAACACAGGGACCAACAAAGAATTCACACAAGCCAGGTTTACAAACACAAGTACATAATGTTTATTCTTAAGTTTCCAATTTATTACAAGTACAGCCCTTTGCAGAAACCCCCTCCCCCCAAATGACACTGATTTTTAAGAAAACGTGCAGTTCCAAAGGTTCCACCATGTAGGACCTGCAGGAAATGACCTCTAGGAAACAAGACAAAAACAGCCTCTGAAGGGACGTGTGAGATACAAATGTCAGTGCTATTCTGTGGGGCAGGGAGTGAGGCTGAGGAGAGGGAAGGGGCTGGAAACTTGCCTCATCTGCAGTCATTAACAGTCCAGAACTGAAAACAAGTACCTGTTAAAAAAAAAACCCCAAACCTAAAACATTCACAAAACTAGGCTGCAATTTGTAATTGATTATTCTTTTCTTCTCAAATCCCAGGAGCTGCAACAGCTGCTTCTGCTTTCCTGTTGCAAAACCAGCACTGAACAGCCCCATAGCCCATTTATTCCACATCAAACAATTCTGGGATAAGAAGTTCAAGCCCTGATTGTATGATCCAAACCTGTCATGATTGAGAGGAAGAGAGAATGAGAAAATAAACCCTTTTCTTAGGGAAAAGTCAGCATCTGGGGCAGCAGGAGCAGGTGCTGGGCCATGGCACAGGAACAAGGGTGTTACTACGAAATGTCGTGAGAGTGTGGCTGAGAGAGACCAGGTTCTCCCTCTCCCCTCCCCACCAAAGTCCCCTGATGTAATTCCTGCTACTGGTAGGAAAATGAGTTTTAAAGAGGGGAGAAATATAAAGCAAACACGATTTTATATAAACTGTACATGTGCCAAAGCAAGACAAGGGTATCTTACAGGTGTTCTTTGTACAAGATCACAGCTAGAAACAAAGCCACTTTCAACTAAAAAATTAATTTAGAAAGTTACACAGCACATTTCTGCTTCTCCCCTGGCCTAGGAGCACTCCTCGGGCTGCACAGACACCCACACTCTCCAGTTTGCTGCTGGTATTCCACAGGGCTGCATGACGGCATGCAGGTCCAGGGGAGCAGGGAGCCTGCTTTTGGCATGTACAGGTGGGGAGCTGAGCTCAGAGCCCTCCTTGGATTGAGACCTCCAAGGATTGCTCCCCAAGGAGCGGGGAGAGCAGGAGCACCTTGGAGCAATGGTGTTGGGATGCTGGTGAAAGCCAGACCACGGTACACCTAAGTGCTTGCTTGCCCCACACAACCAAACCAAGGCTCAGAATTAACACCATGTAAATATATACACGCAAGCCTGAGTAGCCCATTGGCTTGATGGCACCCAGTCCTTCTGTCGAACAACACAATTCACCCCCCCCCCCCCCCCCCCCCCCCCGCACCAGTTGGAGGCTGGTGTGCTCATATGATTGGCAGCAGATGGCCCCACCGCACTCTGGCTGCTTGCAGAGGCAAGGAAGCGATTCATTCCAGGAAACCGACAGTGCCTGAACTGGAGCATGCAGGTGTTCCTCTGCCCAGCCAAGCTTGGCCAGGTTCTCCCCTTGCCCTCCCACCTTCCCCTCCTGGCAGGACAGACTCATGAAGAGCTTTGTAGATTTTGGAGGAAGCATCAAGTCATAGCCATTCAATGGATGACCAAATACTTGAGGAAACTGCAGAAAAATTAAAACTAGGATGGGCCCAAGGGAAGGCTGGATTAAAAGAGAAGTGCCCGCTGCTTCTCAACTCCCTCCAGATAACCCATCCGACTGCTCGGCAGCACCAGAGGGCCTGCTCCATTTCTGGCTCTCCCCCTAAGCCTCCCCATCCCTCATTTCTTCCTTTTCCGCCCCCGGGAATGTTCAAGGGGCTCTGACTCACTGTCCCCTTCTTGCTCCTCAAGTCCCTGGCACCTGGCAGAGAGCTTCTTGCGTTTCCTGCGTGCATATGTGTGGCCTGGCAGGTGTTTGTGCACCATATCAATCAAACACTGCTCTGTCTTCTCCAGGCAGGACAGTACGTGACTCCCATTCTGGTTGTAGCGCTCAGCATTGGAGAACACCTGCTTCATGTCAGAGAGGAACTCCTGCACAGAGCGGTAATTGCCACAAGAGCACTTGCTCTGCATAGTCTGGAAGTCCATGGGGTTGCTGATGACCTCAAAGTAGTCTTCAGCTTCCTCCGTTGTCACTGGCTCCCTGCCAAAGGAAGGGCCACAGCTATAGGTAGTGAATGCCAACCCTGGCACCACTGCAGAGAAGTGGGGTCCTGCCACCCCTTGACCCCTGGGGCACCCCCTGACCTGCAGCCCCACGGTGGTGCAAGAAGCCCAAGCAATACCTCTATGATGTTACAGATACATCCGCCCTATGGCACGGGAATGGGAAGGTCAGGAGCCCAGGGAGCTGGTTCAGGCATGGGGAAGGTCCATGAGGGAAGCTTCCCCCAGTCATAGCACCTCACTCCTCCAAAAATCCTGGGGGCAGTAGAGAACACCTACTTCCTGCATCAGCCCCAAAGCCTGCCACCTCAGAAGGGCACCATGTCTTCAGTCCAGCAGAAGACTGAGAACATGGTGGTTTCTTCTGGAGCAACTTTCTTCCCAGATATTACTTGCTTTTGGAGCCCCAGGTCTCCCAAGTGGATCTGGCAGGACTGCACCACAGCCAGCCCATGTCCCCACACAGCCTGCAGCCAGTCCTGCCCACAGAGGAGGAAGATGTCACTTGCCCTCACCTGAAGGGCCAGCTGAAGCGGTACTTGATCAGCTTGCTGAGGATTTCCTCACACTTCTGCAGCTCAAGGTTCTGGCGACGCGCTGTCCTCTTTGTCTGAAGAACCTGCCCACACAAACGGTGTTTGGTAAAAGGAGGGAACTGCTACAGGCTTCGGGGTTCAGCTAACAGCTCTGAGACCAAAGGAGATAGTTCTTAGCACAGCCAGGACATTTCTTCCCTCTGAACATGGCAAGGGGCTGGCACTGGCTCCCCAGAGGAGCTGTGGCTGCCCTATCCCTGGAAGTGTTCAATGACAGGTTGGACAGGGCTTGGAGCAACCTGGTCTAGTCAAAAGTGTCCCTGCGCATGGCAGAGGGGGTGGAATGAGATGCATTTAGGACTCCTTCCAAGCCAGGCCATTCTGTGATTATGACATGCGGCAGCCGCTTGGGTTCAGGACAGCAGTTCCATTCAGGAGCTTGGTGGGAACAGCTCACAAACTGCCCAGCTCTCCTCTGGTAGCAGGTGGCTTTTTCAAAGTAAGTTCAAAGACAATATGGCCACAACAAGCAGCCAAAAAATAAATGCCAGCAAATGGAGAATGTGAATTCCCCCTCCCTGCCTTCTCTTGAGCTTGCAGTGGGCAGCATCCAAGGCAGACGGAGAAACACTTGTGCTGCCATTCTCCCCTGGCAGAGCTGACTGTGCCATTTCAAATCCCAGAGACCAGCTGGTGCCCTGAGCACTATCGTCCCCATGCAGGCTCAGCACAAGGTCGCTCATATGCCCAGGGACCCAGAACAGGTCACATCCAGCACAGGGACATCCCCATAGCTTCCAGAGCTCAGCTCATGGTACATCACTGCTGAAGAAAACACTGAATGACAGGAAGGCTCCACAGCAGAGGGTACTCACTATTCTGACCCAGCTCCGGTCTCTTCCCAGGACAAGTAACAAATCATGGCAAAGTCCTCTTCTCTGAGCCAGCATGGTGTTCCAGTAAGATTTTCCCTACTGGAATATCCCTCTGTGCTGGCTGTGGCTGTCTATGCTGGGCTTGCTTGCCCTTCAGTGTATAACACAGACCACAAGCACAGTCCCCCAGACCTAGCATAAGCAGCAGTGAGCCCACAGTCCATGAGCAAGGAGAGTGACAGGACACACCAGCACCACTAGTGCTGGTGACGGGACAGATGGCACATCTGCAGGGCATTGTGACATGGCTGTGAGGCTGGAGTATCCTCATGTATCCCCTATGGCGTGTAGCTCCCCACAGTTGCTGCAGCTCCCACCACCCAGCATGCACAAACTGCTCTGTGCAGGAGTCTATGGTTTTATTCTTTAAATATCAAGTGAAACCTAAACCAGCCAAATTATGTCCTGGACGTTGGGGAGTGACCATACGGACAGCAACTGTCATAAAATGGCCAAGGCTGGGGAGCAAGGGTCTAGCATTGCTGGCATTCCCTTGCCATCCAGGACCCCCTCAGTTCCCCCACCTCTCTGCAGAGACATATGGATACTATTTAAAAACCTTTAACAAGATGCAGGCTGCCTGCTGCTCAAGGGGACAATGTGTGAAAGCGGCTGGGGAGGGATGCCTGGCATATCTGTGCTCTGTCTGAAGCAGGCCCATAAGGATATGTCTCCTTTGTTAACACAGCCCAATCCGGGCTTCCACTAGGATTCAGGGTATTTCTCTGCAAAGGGATGGGAGGAAGCATGCCACCTGTTTGGTTTATAACTCAGGATGTGAGTGATCTCCAGGGAGAAATTTGGCTCTTACCAGCTCATCGATGTCTGCACCGCCGACAGGTGCTGTGCGCTGCCGGGGTCCCCGTACAGGGTGCAGCGTCTGTTTCTTCCTCTGGTGACTTCCCTGCCTCGAGGAGTACATGGAGCCCTGCTTGCCCCGGGCTGCCTTCCTGGGCCTCACTGAAACAGATAAGCCATGGGCTTAGAGGCCTGGGTGCATCTGGGAATAGACACCATTCTTTGCCTCCTACAATAGGATGAGCCTCACTCAGGCTATTGAGCCCAGGACCACCTGGCCTCATCTCAGCTACACTCTCACACCTTCTGCAGAGGGAATCTGTGGGTCATCACCACCTGCCTGAAGAGGCCATGGCTGGCAACAGCCTGCTGCTGAAAGGGTACTCACACACAGCAATCCTCAAGCTCCAAGGGAATCCTGGGAGCTCCTGGATCATCCACTGCAGGTCACAGCAAACCACTCCGACTGCAGCACCAAGAGACCCCAACACATCAAGGCTTGAGGGAAAGACAGGAAAGCAATGCAAGGACAGACAGCTGTCTCAAAAAGCAACGTACCCTCTGAAAGCACTGGGAGCAGAAATCTGGAGTTTCCTCAGTTTCCTGCTGCCCCTTTGCTCCTCACAGTTTTGGGGATGGGTGCTTTTCCAAGTGGCCCACATAGTGGGATAAGCCCCCTGAGAAGGGAACTGTATGCAGGGGGAGTGTCAAATTACTGCAGCTGGGAGCTCCTCCATGTGCTGCAAGTGGGAAACAATGGGATTTTATTCCCCAAGACTTGGGGCTGCCACATTACATCCTAGAGAAATGCACTTGCCTGTGTGTGAGTCTGCCTCTCTGAGCTCTACACTGGTGGCAATGCAAGCATGTTGACACACTCCCTTATCTTAAATTTCTCCCATGACCCTCTGTACAAGGAGAATGTGTTTGTCTTCCCAAGTCAAAGCCCTTCCACCCGATCCCAAGTCCTTGAGCTGTATCCAGCACACTGGATCCCTCAGCTGCAGCCTCTGATCCAGCCCTGTCCCATAAATCATCATGCTGGGAGTGTGGTGAGGCTGCAGGACGTCCACCTGCTGTCACTCTGCTTGTGTGTCAAGCGTGCAGCACATGCTAAATGTCTGACAATCCAACATTCTAGGTTAGATCCCTCAGGATAAACGCCATGAGGATCAATGTGATTTCTCTATTAAAACAAAAGTTTTCCATGGTGACCTTTTCATGTTAATGCTCTCTAAAGCCAGGGGTTGCATTTAGCACTTTATTTTTAGTGACCGTAACCCTCTTTTGCCATTGTTTGGAAAGCTTGGCTCAGCTCCTGCCTTGGCCATGCAACACAGGCTAAACACACTCCAAGTGTGGACATGGATACATTGAGGACAACAAGCAGTGTGCACAGGCGTGGCATCACTGAGCCTCCCCGAAACCAGAATAAAGTAAGGGAATCAAGGCTCAGGCCTGGATGGAAACCCTCAAAAGAACATGGGATAATCCTCTGAGTCCCAGTTCTGGATTCCATCTGCCCTGTTTAAGACAACCTCTATTTAATGTTATGTCAGTCAAGGACAGTTTGACAGAAAGCAAATGCTGGCAGTGAGCCATTCCCAGATGGAGCTTTTCAGTGCAGCAAGTTGCCCAACTGAGACTGAATCAAACTCCCCTAAAACCAAAGTGGATACACATACTAAATATGTTTAGGTGAAGAAGCAGACATTGAGGAATCTAGAAAACAACCTTCCAGCTGCCCCGGGAGCATCCCAAGTGCTCTCTGTATGCAATCAAAGGGTGCTGCTGGTCCAGCTGCCCCGGGAGCATCCCAAGTGGTCTCGGTATGCAATCAAAGGGTGCTGCTGGTCCAGGCCACACTACACCTGGAGCACTGTGCCCTCTCACTGGAATAAAGAGAGGAAGTGCTAGTCCTCCTATTTCAAAATGCCTCCTTGCCAAATCACTAGAAGTCCTGCACTCAAGGGGTTATGAACTGGTGGGAAAAAGAAAAGAAAGGAGAGGGGGCTGTGGTGAGAGCTCCCATTAAGCAATTAGTTTCCAGTGTACAACAAATCTGGTAGGTGCAGAGACTGACAATCCCACCACTCTGCAGGCTCTGCTGATCCCCCCAGCCCACTGCAGTCTCTACAGACCCCTCTTAGCCCTCAGAAGAGCATCATCAGTGTCCCCAGGGAGTGACTGGGCAGTGAGCAGTTTCAATCTTAGCTCGTGCTGACCCCATCACAAATGGCCAAGGGTTTACTCCAGCTCCTCAAGTAACCACAGCACAGCCACAGCCTTTCCCTGTGACATCTCCCAGGCCTATACCTGGTCTGCAGGAGGAAAAGCACAAGTCCCAAAGAGGATCAGTTTTCAGATACTGAAGGCAGGAGGGTTACTATTTTCTGTTATTCCCCTACATGGTCAAAGCCTCACATTTTAGTCCAGCAACTTCATAGTCTTCTTCCTCCTCTTCTTCCTCCTCAGCATCTGGTTCATCAGAAGCTTCCTCACCTTCTTCACCTTCATCTTCAGCAGAATCCTCTGCATAGTTCCTAGAACAAGGCAGGTGTATGTGTTTGTGGTACAAGAGCCTGAGCATCAGTGGCCCCGGGGACCCTGGTTGGGCTGTACAACAAACACCAGGCTGTACTGTTTGGGCTGTACAACAAACACCAGGCTCAGCCGAAAGCAGTTTGCTGTATTCCAGAATATCAAGTTATAGCTACACCTCAAATGGCACTTCCTCAGCTAAGCATCTGGACTGAAAATTCCCAAGAGCTGAATCGTGGTATTTTTTGGTATTCTAGGCACCAAGACCACGGGGCAGGGGATTGTAAGACTGTGACTGCTATGTAATTGCTCCTCCCTGAGAGGACAATTCGCTATTTGCCCAGGTCTGCAGGCCTGGCCTAAAGAGTTTCAAGAGGGGCACTTTTCCCTGCTGGAATATTTTCCCTATACTTAAGGAAATAAATTGGTTTCCTTACACTGTGGGAAACAAACTGGTGAACAGAATGTCAGGCTCCTCACATGCTGAAGTCAGAAGCCATACAGATTCCCTGCCCAGCACATTCTGGCTTCTCATCTGTGTCTGTTCAATCATTCATAGAATCACAGAATGGTTTCGGTTACAAGGGCCCTTAAAGCCAATCTTGCTTCAGTCCCCCTGCCATGGGCAGGGGACACTTCAGACACTTGGAGCAGGTTACTCCAAGCTATGTCACTTCCAGAGATGGGGCAGCCACAGCTTCTTTCAGCAATCTGTGCCAGGGCTTCATCACCCTCACAGGGAAGACTATCTTCCCATCAATATCCAATTTAACCCTGCCTTCTATCAAGGAAGCCATTCCCCTTGTAAATAGTCTCTCTCCATCTTTTTTGCAGGCTCCCTTCAGGTATTAAAAGACTGCAATCAGGTCACCTCAAAGCCTTCGCTTTTACAGGCCGAACAACCCAAACTCTCACAGTGTTCCCTAATTGCAGAGGTGCTCTATCCCTCCTATCAACTAGGTGGCCTCGGGACTTGCTCCAACACGTTGATGTCCCTCCTGTGCTGGGGATTCCAGAGCTAGAGGGAGCACTGCTGGTAGGGTCTCATTTAGACCATTAAAAAGCAGCATGCCCAGGCAAAAGGGAACATAGGCAAAGCTGCTGTGGGAGTCTAAATCTCCTGGAGAAAGAGGATCTTGAGCAATAAAAGGAATAAAACTTCCAAAGCACAGAGGGTAAAAGATCTGCCAGGCTGACATTCTTTTCCTATCTCAGCCAGGAAGACAAGAGCAGAAAGCAGAAAACAGGACAGGTGTTCTCCACCTGATGGCTCTGGGCTAGGAGCTGAGCAGCTTGCAGGTAACTCGCAACATCAAAGTAACTATGAACTCAGGCTACAAGAGTTGCCTTTAAGCCCTGTCATTTCTGTACAAGCCTGATGAACTCTTAAATGGTGTCCAGGGAGTAAGTAATACTTTTAAGGCCATATACCACCTGCACGGTACTGGCTGGCACACCTCTATTGTGCTGCTCCTCTCAGGGAGGATCTGCTCTCTGCTTCTGCATCAGGTGCCACTTGACAGCCTCACCTCACTGATATACAGGGAGATGTAGCACAGTCACCACTAGCAAATGACACTCACTGTAAAATGCTTAAGTTCCAGCTTGCAACTCAAAAAACCAATCTAACCCGTGCTGTCAGGAGGCAACTACTCATATTTACCACACCTCCTCAAATCACATTCCCTTTGTCACATTATAAGATGGTCCTGTTTTGCTAAGGTTATCAGGTACAGAACACCATTAACATGGCATTTTGACTTGTTGTAGCAGAGCAGGGATTGAGCTGCAGCCTGGAGTAATGTCTGCTCTAGCTTACAAGAACACTGCAGCCCCGGGACCCACAGAATTGCAGCCACCAACTACATGAAGAAATAACCCAACCAGATGCTCAAAGGAAACAGCAACCCTTAGTGCAACTAATTTTGGTGGGTATTTTGCTTATGTTTTCATTTCCAAACCCAAGTTATTTATTAAAACTCATTAACGTGTAATGCATCAGTACAACACACATATGCTAAACTTAGATCCTGAAACTGCTTTTCTTCTGTTTCAGTGCTGCTTTAACTAGGTGATTTCAAATCTTCTAAAGGGGCTTTGCTCCATGCTGGTTTGGGTCTTGTGAAGAGGCCCAGGACTGTGCTGTGACAAGACTACGGGCAGGAAGGTCACTCACCTGCTTCGTGAGCTGCGCCGGGCTGTCGAAGGCTGGCATGCTGGGCACTGCCATTCCCCGTCTGGGATCTCATAGAGTGCCGGCCGCAGGCAGAACAGGTGGAAGGCCTTGTTACACTCATCACACAGAATGAGCTTGTCATCCTCACCTAGGAAAGTGCAGCTCACTTGTAACAAGGCCACAGCCTCAGTCAACCCAAGAGGCAGAAGCTGCTGCAGTGCTGGAGGGCAGGATTAAGCAAGAGAAAGATGCAGAGTCCCCTCTGAGGGCAGGGACCCTTTCTCTGATGGCCTTCCTTGGGGATCCTTCTTTCTGTCCCACCACTATATTTATGGACAGCAGCATTTAAAAACAAACAAAACCAATGCAAAGCCCCTCACCCTGCAAAGATTTCATTGAAGGCAAAGACAGAAATCTGCCGAAGAGGTTCCACTCAGACAAACATGGGGAAAGTTTGCGGCAAACAGGGCCCCAGAGCTGTAAGCTAAAAATGGAGCTATTCTAGTTCTATGCTCAGTCTGGTTAACCTACTTGGTATCTTCTTTCTACTCAGGGTGACAAGGCTACACCGAAAATCAGTATGCGGCAGGCCTAGTCTTTCTTTGTGCCTCTCACTGATGAAAGGAAACAGGGAAACAATCCTGAGCCAGCTTTCCTTTACTGAAGTGGAAAAAGAAAGTGCAGAGGGCTTGCCAGCTTGTCTTTCTCTAACATCTCAGTTCTTAGCTTCTGTGAAACTACTGTGTTAGTCTCAAGTGAGCCACCCCTTACTTTTGCCTAGAAACTCAACAGCAGGCAGGGTAGTTCTGGCACTGGTTTGGCATAGCCCTGAGGTTCTGCAGTGAAGGCACACTTTATACCAGTTCAGTCCTTACTTCTCTGAAGGGATAGATGGCAAGCCTTGTGGTAAACAAAAGTTGTCCAGCAGTCCCCCAAGCTCTGCCTGCCCTCATTTTCCACTACAGTTTCAGCAAATATAAAAGTGATGAGGCAGAATGTACCACCAAGCTCTTTCCTCCAGGCTCCCATCCAACAGGAGAGGTTATAACTGAACAAATACCAGCACCTGATCTCTGCTGACACCCCTTCTACTTCATCCTCCACCTTGAAGACTAGATCTAACGTCCTTCATTCTACAGTGCACACAGAGAAAGTATCCCCTCATCACCTGTTTGGTGACCTCCCCAGCTCACTGAGTAGTTCTGCTCCCACTCTGGCATCAGAGCAGCAATATCCCACCTCGCTTTCCCCATAATAACCTTCCCAACCCCTCCGTGCTTGCTCCTTTACTAAAAGACAGGATTAACTGACAAGGCTCAGAGATCCAAAGACTATTCCAAAAATGAAACTAGGGAATGGATAGTTGCACAAATGTTCCCAGAAGGATTTGTAGATGACTTTTGTCCAAGTACCCTAAATATCCAGGGGATAGCAGCTCTGCAATACTGGCTACATAAGAATGGTTTACTGGAGTCAGGGTCAAATGTTTCTGAGATCAATGCTACTGACTGTAAATCCTGACATTCAGAACTTAAAATAAAGCCAGAGTCAGAGTGACAGACTACAAGGACACATCACATAGCACAGCAGAGAGTTGACAGCATCCAACTGTTGCACAGGCAGGAATTCTGTGGGCAGGAATGCGTACCTTTCTTGCGACACACTTTGCATCTGGCATTCTCTGCTGACATATCCCACTTGATACAGGCATCCAGCATCCCCAGCAGTACATGCATACGGGAGAAGGTCTGGGCCTCACGGATTGCTGTCTTCCATTTCTCCATGGCTGAAGCAACCTGCAGACAGACCTAATATCTTATGATGATGCACAGACACAGATCCCTTCAGTCTAAAGATGTTTTTATATCCCTTAGCTGGGACCCTTCATAACCAAAGCTCAACTCTGATATTTCGTTCCGTCTGTGTTACTTCAGCAGTTCTGGTTGTGGTTTACCCATATCCAGTCTCCCTGGATCAGACAGTTTATTCCTAACAGTCAACTGCTTTGCATTTCACAGTCAGGTTGAATCAATCTATGTGAACTCCACCAAATTCTTGCTCTGAAGGTCTAATCCAAATAATCAGCAGGCTAAGAAAATAAAAGGCAGAACTCTAGCACTGTAAAATGTGGGAGGAAATTTGTGGAACAGTTGGCAATCACAGTGGAAGGAGGATTGAAGTGGCCTGTGCTGCCCTCCAGTGGGTACCACACAGGCACCTGGACCTCAGCAACACCCGTGTGGGTCCCTGAGCTGCTCAGGTGGGAGAGGGAACCCTGTGCCACCAGCTACAATCCCACTGCACAGGCATTTGGACAGCCAAATATGAAACCAGCTGCTTCCCTGAGACATTATGGCCTCAGTTCACCTGAAATCCCAGAAACTGATAATGAGGACAGCATCAAAGCCGAGCCTCACACCAGGGCAGTTGCCAGGGTCGGCACAGAGCAAGGCCAATGGAAAACCATACACCCAACTCAGGGGGTTTGGAAATATCATTTTGATAAATCCGAAATGCAGCAGGACAGAAGTTATCCAGAGCCATGTCCCTCTCCAATGGTAATCTTTTGCTCTACAACAGGGAGGTGATGGCCCAGACATGACAGGCACGTAACAGGCCTTTAGTTTATGTTCTTCTACCCCAGGAGAATGAAAAAACAAACAGTGAAGTGTCAGATAGGAAAATCTAAACTCTGCAGCTGACTGCAATTTGGGAGCCAAACAAAACCTTGGAGTTTTGCAGAGTTGCACATTCTCCTCTGACTGAATTTGAGGAAGCACAGCATATATTAGATGCTTGGAAAAACACACAAACTGTTCTAAAATGCCAACATCCCTACTGCCATTGCTGGTGTGGATCCTGGAGAATCACCAGAGACAAACGTAAAGCTGCCCAGCCCACTGTGAAGGTTACGCAGCTCTGCTCTCTTTCTTTGCAGAACATTGTTGAGGTGCTTTGCATACAGTGTAATTGATTTTCCAATGAACTGTTCCATGGGTTTTGCTGTTAACATGCTGGGCCAAGATAAATCTGCAAAAGCTGTTGGCAAGTTTTGCTGAGATATTCCTCCCCAGGTCTGTGGAATTAAACAAATTTCTAGCCTTGCCTCCCAAGCATCAGGAGACTCTGGCATTTGAGCAGCACCAGTACCAAGGGAGTTCTAGCTGCCAACAAAGCAAAATGGGAGACTGGAGGAAGTTACTTAAATCCCCTCCTTACTGGATAGGAGCAACTGAGCAGGGGAAAAAACCAAAAAGCAACCCCAGAATAAAAGGGCAAGTCCTCAGTCACATGTCAACCTCAGAGTGACAGAAAACACCTTTTTTGGTAAAGGCAGACAAGCTTCCAGATACAAAGGCTCTCACCTGGCACCCTGAGCTGAAACCCCTTGGAACAGCTGAAACTGGAATTGCTTGGTTGTCAATCTGCTCTTTGAGGGATTGTCTGCAGGTGCAGACTGACTCTCCCCTTGCACAGACTACTGAACATGGGTCACGTGTTCTTCACTCAGCTCATGCTGTAGTGATGCAATGTCATGCTGCAAAGAGGTCATAGGTTCCCTGTCCTGTTCTGGGACAGTCCAGCATGCTACTGATAGTGGAAATGAGAATGTTTTCATCAACAGAGGCAACAGCCTGATTTTCAGGAGCGGCCACAAGCCAGGTCTCACTGCAATCCTCCCTTTGCCACTCAGCAGTGTGAACTTCAGCAATGCAGCTGAGCCAGCAGGAACCCTTAGTACAGACAATTATGTCAGCAAACGGGTGCCTGTTAAGCCATAACTTGTTTCTCACAGGGAAAATGAGACATACCCATACCACAGGGCTGCAATTCTTCCTCTAAAGTCTGGAAGTTCACTGAGTGTGTTTTTCCAGTGTGGCTATGCTGTATTTTACCTCCTATGTGCTCTCAGTGCAGTTCTGGCTCAAAAGGCTTCATAATTCCTAGCCCATGCAAGAGATTTTTCTTCAGAACAGTCTGCCTGGCAGTCAGGGACTTTCCTCAGATAACTCTATCTAAGAAGTAGGCTGCTCTTTCAAGGTCATCTGTAAAGATTTTCTGCTTTGGCAAAAAGAAAGCTTATTCCAGATAAAATGAGGTTAAAAAAGAATTGCCAAACCAAACAAAGCAACAAAAGAGATTGGCATAACACTAAAGCTAGTGCTTGCGAGGGGGGAGACCCGCACAATCATATATCGGGACTGCATTGTAGCAAATCTGATGCTACCCTGAGTATGCCCTACAGGTACAGCCCTCAGGGTTACAGCCTTAAGGCAGACTGGAGGAAGGCACAAAAAGGTGCTGCTGTAGAAACAGGAAATGTGCTGATCCAAGTCCTTTCTGCCTCAGACCTCATTGATTTTACAGCACTCTATTTTGCTGTGAGCTTTCAGGATACAGCATCCTCCCATTACCCTTGCACTTAGGATGGAAGATTTAAAATCAGTAAAGTTTAAATACTTCAGGACAACTGAGGAATGTGAAAATTTCTAGCACCTATCCAAATTATCCTGGTAACACAGCAATAGCACAGCTTAGCAAAGACCTGATGTTCAAACAAGCATTCAGCATATAGTGACAGGAGCTTTAAAAAACCCCCCACAGATCCACAGCAAAAAACCACCTCTAGCCTCAGTCACAGATTCCTAAAAAGGTTTGTGTTGGAAGGGACTTTAAAGCTCATCTCGTTTCAACCTCCCTTGTCATAGGCAAAGATACCTACCACTAGATTAGGTTGCTTCAAGCCCCATCCAACCTGGCCTGGAACACTTCCAGTGACAGAGCAGCCACAGCTTCTCTGGGCAACCTGTACCAGGGCCTCACCACTCTTACAGGAAATAATTTCTTCCCAATATCCACTCTCACCCCACTGTCTATCAGTGTGAAGTCATCTCCCCTTGTCCTGTCACTACACGCTCTTGTAAATTAGTCCCTCTCCACCTTTCTTGCCTGCTCCCTGCAGGTAAACACAGGTAAAAAAATTTAATTTGTTTTTTTTTAAGTTGGGACTTTCAAGTACTTCTGCTGATCCAATTCTGATATTGTTGCCTCTGCTGAAGTCAGTGATCAGTCAGGGCAGAGGGGAAAGTCTTGTGACGGGGCATTAATGTCCTAGTCAACTAAGTATATAGAAACTACCCCTGGATGCAAGTACCTCTGTTAGGGTGAAACACTGGTGCAGCTAGGTGCCTGTAGCACCCTTCCCAACCCTCTGCAGCTCCTCTATATCCCTTTTATTAGGAGGGATACATATTTAGACTCACAATACTGCTTTTCTCCTAGAGGCTTGCTTGCCCAGACATCTCCCCAAGTGCTTCCACATATCCAACAACTTGTATCTCCCTTTGCCTGATGTGGTATTTACCTAAATCTCATGCCCTTGAAGTTACCAGAACCCCAACATGTCTCTCCTTCTCTTTGTGGACCAAAGCACCATCAGTCCTTTCTGGCAGATACAACTCCTATTAAGTTCTGTGAAAACGTTCCATAATATATTTTAATTTAAGCCGAATTGTATGGAAGGAACTTGACCCATTTCCTATCCACAGAGAGTAAATTAGGTAACTCCTCACTATTATTTTTACTTTCTCCATACATTTACTCCTCAAAATAAACAGGCAACACCTGGTCCCATAAACACCAAATACACTCAACTTCAAATCTGAAATGGGAGGAAGTTGCTCAAGATTTCGTACCCCATGAAATGTACTGCTACTGCTCAAAGAGTTCTATTGAAAGACTGAAACAGAGCCCTGAGGTGAACAATACCTTGGCTTCTTCTGCCATTTTCTTGTCTTCATCTATCTCCTCAGCCCTGGCAATGTAATCCTCTCCTTGGTGTTTCCTTCTCTTCTGCTTAGGGGCCATGAAACCTTGCAGAAACTTCTTAACAACACCAGCCTGGAGCGCAATCACACACTCTCCAAAATCCTTTAGGCTCTCCAGCGAGTACACCTGTTGGAACAGCATATGACCCCATAAGAGCTGGATATTACTACCTCTGCTGCTTCAAGTGAGTCTGCAAATGGACACCCATGGTACCTAATGCAGTATGGTTACCTGCCACACCTGGTTATGAAACTAGCATATTGCTGCTATCTCAACAAGACATGCTGGCTTTGATATAGAAGATAAAAATCAGCTATGGAATTCTGCTCCATAAAGAAGCCTGTCATGAGAATATGGAAACAGGACAATTGAACAGGACACTCCGCTCCAACATTACGACCTGCCTACACCTCAAGCCATCAGCTGCGTGATCTTGAAATAATTATTTAAAGGACAAACAAGAAAACTGATTTCCTGCTCCTCTCGTCTGAGAAGAACAAAATTATGAAGACCTTCCACAGAAATTATCATCTCACACTTGTCTTGTTCAGTATTTTGCCTGTTCACTCACTTTTGCTTCATATTCTGGTGTCACATCAACATATCCCAGGCCTCCCTTCTGCAGCCGCGTTGCAACCTCAATCAGATCACTCCGGAGGTAGTTCAGCAGTTCCTGGTTGCCATCACAAGATTTGAGGCCCAAGTTCTGTTTCCGAGCCAAATGGATGGAATGTGTGATGTCCTGATACCTGGAAAATCAAACCCAACCTTTGAGTACAGGCGGAGCACTGCCCTGGGAGCTGGGCAGGCTCTGGGACAACAGTCTTCATTGAGAGCTACGAGCTCCACCAGTGCAGAATGTTCTTTGAAAGACACATGAAAGCACGTTGGCAGTTCTGGCTCAGAGCAACCAGTACTGCCTTTGTTCCTGGTTTCACAAGGAGGAATTTAAAGACTGGCAGAACTTCCTCACTGCTCAGAGTATTATTTATCAAGAATCTGCCCAAGAAAACCAGCAATTGCTCAACCTGAATGTCCTCCCCTCTTCAACATAGGAATAATCAAAGCCCAGCCTGGGATGCTGCCCCAGGAATGGCAAGGATTGCTGTGCCAAGGACATGCTCTGACTTGGAAAATGCACACATAAGAAAAGCAAAGAGCAGGCTCACTTTTTCTCCAAGCGCTCCTTGAGCTGGCTCTCCCTTACTCCTTGGGGGTGCAGGCAATCCAGCAGCTCATCCAAATCCTTCTGACTGTCACAGAGAAACCTGAAAGATAAAAAATTTGCACCTAGACCACCTAGGATATCTCTGTGATGATACAATTTCTTCTAAATAATTCCCAAGGATCAGCAGGTAGGGATAAGAGGTAACCTATATCCTGATGCCATGAAGCAAGGTGAAAAACTCTTCCAGGAGTGCTAGTAGAAGAATTCTGACTCAGGTTGGCTTCGTTTCAAGGTCCCCAAACGAAGCAAATGCCAAGGTAAGAAAAACAGAATCAAAATAAACACAAAACTGGTTTATAGATGTATTTTCCCTATTAAGTTTATTAAAACATTGACATTTGAATTTAGTTGTCTATCCCAGGGATTCCATTCAATACTCTGCAGTTAATTTAAGTGATCTGAATGTTGTTTTAGATGTACTAGAAAAGACTAACACACTATGCACTGACAGCAGGGCAATTTGATAATATTTTCTTTCATTTAACAGAAGTCCCCAGATTAAAAAGGAGATGTCCTGGCTGATCCCACAACTTCTGCTCCTAGAGCTGTGTGCCTGTGCAGGCTCTGTCTCTGCAAGTGCCTAAGTAGTTCTCCTCTCTAAGCTAAGCTTGCTCAAACTTGAAAGCCCAAGTGCAGAATCTGAAAACCATATTGATTAGCTTGAAACCTTCTTGCTCAGGAATTCTTGAGGACAGAGATGGCCATCAGCAGTTAGTCCAATCTAAAAGGGGAACTACTTTTACAGAGTTCTCTAAATCAAGATATTCTTCAATTCCAAAGTACAATCATGTTTGCATGCTGGGCTGTACATTTAAATGAGATTTAAGACAACCTGAAATTCTGCACTTTCCTTCTTTTCTTTCCAATTCTATTCCAGGAAACCATGGAGACTCTTCATGTCATGGGATGTGGATTCAACTCAAGCTTCAGAGGTCATTTATAGAAAATATGACTAATTCCCTATCTTCAGTTAAGGGATTGCTCATTAGAAGAGGGAAGACAGGAAACAGGAGGATCAGCCTTATTTGGAAACAACTGCAAAGGACCACTCTGTGATCCTTACCAGAAGATTACAGATCTAATCTTTCTTCTTGGGCACAAGCTCAGATGAGCCAAGTAACAACTAGAGAAAGATATAATTGTGGCTCTTCTTGGAATAACAGTCTCCACAATGCTTATTTTTCTGGCAGAAATACATACTAAATACCATATCGGAAACTATTTCGCAATTCTGTGTATGGTCCTACTAGGGCAATAGCCTCACAATTTGCATTCAGCTAGGAAATTCTTTACTCTAATAGAACATAGGATTGTTCAACAATGGAAGCAGGATGTCTTTAAGCCAGTCATCTTCAGTACATCTGACCCTGTGGAGCATCCTCAACTCTGCACCCTGAGATCAAAACCTTTGGGCACCACTACTCTCTGCACCTCTCCCTGTGGAATAGGACAGAGCAGCCTCAGATACCCTTCACCCACTAGAATCTGTCACCATCTGGGAATGGCATAAACCACACGCCAAACCAATAGCTCTACAGATACCCAGAATATTTCCCAGGCACCTTGAGATGGGTTGCCCAGATCATGATAAAACGACATCAGACATTACTGGTGATATACGATGGAATCCAGCTAGACAAATATTCAAAATGACAATGCTTGAGCTTTCCCTGCTTTCTCCCATGGAAACAAATTAAAGGGGGGAAGTCACCGCACTGCTTTGTCACACTGTAAAAAGGAAAGGGCTCTGGAAACAGTCATCGTGTAGGGTTTCTATTCTCCAGTATTTTGGGGGAAGACAACACAGGCTGCTGAGCAGCTGCAGAAAACAGCTCCAACCCTTTTAAGAAAGCCAGAGTTAAGCCCTGGTACAATTTTGTTCCTGTCCTGCTGAAAAGAACATGGGACAGAGAAGGAAGAACATCTGCAACAAGTACTTAAATCTTCGCAGTTCACCCTGAGAGTAAGAACTGGGATTTCTGGGACAGGGAACTGATCTACTTAAGCCTGAACTCAAGCCTGAACCTAAGCCTGATCTGCAAAATACAAACATATCGGAAACATCATGTTAGTTTGATTAGTGACCCCTTTCTGCTCTGTGCAGGCATAGCTCCTGCTTCCCAAACTAGCTCCAGGCATGCCCTGCCTGTAGGAATTACCTGCACATCCAACTGGAGCGCAACCACTTCCAGGCCAGGAACACTGACATGGTAAGACAGGGCTGGCATTTTAAATGGGGAAGGCAAAAGTGAGTCTTGCAGAGGGGGATGGTAAGACAGTTGCTGCCCTTCATGTTGCCTCGTGGAGGTTAATCACACACTCCACAGGGATGGGAAAGATCCCTTTGGGAAAGTCAAGACCAGTGGGGGTCTTCAAATTTATATACAAGGGGGAAATCCTGACTGATGTCAGGGCTTCCTGCATTCACAAACAGCCTAGATTCTCTCCTGACATTTCTGGCAGCACAAGCCAACAGACTGGTCAGCAGCCAGAACAGAAGGCACAAATGACACAAGCATCAAAGTCAAAAGGAGCTCTCAGTATTCACTCAAGCTGAATATTCCTACCTGTTTTTAGGCTACAGGATGCAAGGGACACAGAAACGTCTAAAACTTGGTGTAAGAAAAATTGAGAGGACAACAGACCAGTACCTGCTTTGGAGGGTTGGTGGAAACAGGAGAACTCCATTTGTAGAATACAGGCAAGAGAAGGGAGTCTGTCAGCACCCACTCATGGTTAACTCAAATTGTCTGCTGAGGGGACCCACCATACCATGCTGAATTCCTAACAGATGAAGAACAACGGCAGTTACTCTGCAGAGATGCCACTGTTTCCAAAATTCAACCCCTCTCTGACCAGGATGAGCAAGAAGTCTCCTGCATGCTAATATCCTGCCAAGGCTGTGATTCCCCCATGGTTCTCGCAGGAAAGATCAGGAAGTACACAGCTCACAAGCACTATGGTATGGACAGAGACTTCTTCAGAGCCTATGTGCCCAGAACAAGGAGATTTTTTAATAAGGATCAACATCTGTGCAAGTGGAGCACAAGGTGAACAGAGAGAGTGGTCCATCTGTCTGAAGAAGACAGAAGTAATCAAGTGTTTATGGTGTTGCACTTTTAGCAGCACCGAACTAATACCTGAACACTGGACACTCTTCTTTTTTTGCAACAAAGTACTGACAGCAGAACTACTTCTGTGAGATATTATTTATGTAACTCTTGATAGAAGTATAGATCTATTTCTTCCTTTACTAGTGCCCTACCAGCTACCATCCTCAAGGGGAAAAGGGGCAGGACTGTGAAAATACAACTAATCAGAGTTAATGTTTAATTTCACAGCCTCATCACTCTAAAGGATAAAAGGGTAAATCTAAAGATGCTCTATGTGCACTCCAAGCCTACTCAAACCCATGTCCCACATACCACTAGAAAAAGAGACAAAGAGCACAACTTAAAGCAGAACACAAAGAAATGCAACTTCCTATGCACATGCCAAAATTACAACATAGCTGGACAAGTCCTTGTATCCAAACAACAGAGATATCCAAGGACTTCAGTGGGAGCTTGGGACTCCTCATGGTGTCCAAGGATAATGTGCAAAAAGCAGCCAAGGAGAAGACTCTTCCATAATCATTTATGCTCAGAGCAGTCCTTGAGATCAATGGCAATGGCCCCAAAGGAAAATACAGGAATAGGAATATGGATTTCCTCAGAGAAAAGTTCCAGTTCCTGGGTATCGCCTGAAGTAACAGCTCCCAGCCTGTCACTTGGCTTTCTGTGGATGCTTATAATATGTAAGTGGTGGCAGGTGTCAGATAGGTACTTAGCAAACAAACCCTAAGGAGCTCCAGATCTTTAAGGAAAAGCCTTTCAGCTGAGAGACCTTATTGCTTAGCTGCAGGCATGGCTTTGGATGCCCTATCACTCAAGGAGAGGCAGTCAGCACTCAATTAGAAGGGGTTATGTGTCCTTTGAGAAGCTGCCTCTGTAGCCCTGCTCAAGGCCCGTGCCTGGCTCAGATCTTCCACCTGCACTGCTGCCCCTGCTGGGCAGAACGGTGCACATGGTCACGAGACTCATGTAAAAAACCAGCAAATGCTGTGACTGTCAGCACTTAAAAGGCCTTCCTAGCAGGGACAAGAAAGAACAGAAATTAAGGACACTATGGTATAACAGCCAGGCCAAAAAACCCCCCAACACAGCTCAATGTCTGATGTCTGAGTGGCCAAAAGGCAGAGCAGGTATGCAGCGACAGTTCTTCAACCTACCCCTCCAGACTGCAGCATCTGCTGGTTTGAGGACTCCTCTGTGTGCCAGTACAATTACCTTTGCACTTCCTACTCCTCAATGAACTTCTCTCTCAGCAATTTGTCCACTGGTACTTTGAACAGGTGCAATTCACAGATCCACAGCAGCTGGTAGCAGCCAGTTGTATACCTCAGCTGCAGCACTTTCCTCTCTATTTCAAAACAGCCATTTGCTACTTTTATTTCCTGATCCCTCTTTTCTCTATCAAAGAAAACCTCTTTAGGAGACTTCCCCAGTTTCCTCTAGCATTACTCTACATCTCCCTGCTGAATGAACAAGTTTAGAGTGTTTCTGTTATTTATTTGGTATTTCTTAGCCAATTATTCTCTCATGCAAAGAACTTCCCTCTTCTCTGAAGGCAGACCCTGTAACAATAGATTTTGTGAAGCAGGACTGCTCCCCAAGGGAAAAAGAAAATTGTTTTGCCCTTAGTCTGTACTTCACTTTATCATTCTTTTTATTTCTTTCACTGAGATTCACCACAGGTTTTAAGTAGGCTTTTTTACTTTTAACAGCTCCCTTATCCTGATGTGAACTCAAAATGTTTTGTTATTGCTGCTACAGTTTTGTTTCCAACTTCCTCAATCCTTTTTCCAAAGGTAGGGGCAGCACTTGCTCTGACCATTTAGTAGGAAACTCTAAGGCAAATATTTTTGAAAGTGTTTTGGGCTTCTGGCTGTCACTTTAAGCTTTTTTTTTAAGAAGCTTCTTAATTCTTTTTGTTGCTTTCTTTTTAAAAGGAGAATACCACCCATTACGGTCACTCCATACAAAGCAGCTCTTAGTGACAGAATATAATTTAGCACTGAGTGTGTCCAGGACCTGGTTCCAAGAGCTACTCCTCCCAGGCTGTGACTGGTTACTCCACACAGCACTCCTGCCCCTGTCACCCCACTGATCTCCCTCAGAATGTTGTTGAGAGTTGCCAACCTGAATGAGCAGATCAAATACTGTGCTTTTTCAAGTTCAGCCTGGAGTCACAAAAGCTGAAAGAATTCTGTGTTAATTAACTCATCCAATTTGGCTCTATGTTGCACTCAGTGTTAACAAAGTGCTCTGTAAATTTAAGCTACTGTTTTCCTTATGGAATTGATTCTTCTCCTGGAACACACCTTGCCATCTCTGCTCAATAAAGATCAAGTGTTAGAGGAGGCAATAAGGAAGAGCAGAGGACTTCCCTGTGGATCACACTGCCTGTGCAGGACCCATTCCCTAGGAAAGCCCAACTGCCTGAATTTTGGCAAGATGCGCAAAGGCCCAGGGGTAACAGGGTGGGGATTTGTCATGGGAGGATGGGGCAGTGAAGGAAAGCATAGGAAATCTGTGATATCCTATGACCTGCTGTCATGACTGATAAGCAGCAGGGCAATTCCAAGAGTCAGCACCCAATGCTGGCGGTTCAGATAAATCAAGATACTCACAACTTCAGTCTCTTTTACAGTTCCTGGTGGGGAAGCAGGTACATGTTTAGTAAAGTAGTTCTGACTGGCAACTATTCTTTGGAGATGAGTTCAGCTCTATTTATCAAAGACCAAGCAACCCCACTCTGTGTGTCAGCAACGGAACTGTGTGGGACAGACACTGCTAAGAGGGGAGCTGCAGGAGCACATACTTTGTGACAGTTATCCTCAGGATTACCTAAAAAATACACAATGCTACACAGCAGTTAACAGGTGAAGCTTAGCCAGGGTCTTCTGGCATGGGGACAACTGATGAGCACTCCTTACCACACAGAGCAACATTCAACACAGGAGAATTTCTTTAAGGACATTGATAGGGCCGATTACTAGAGCAGGTTACAATCAACCATGCTCAAAGGTAGATTTGATTCACTTAGAAGACACTGCTTGGCATTGGGAAGCATTAAAGGGATAAGAGGCTGTCAACATGGAAGAATAAAATATTTAAAAAGCAATACATCAAAGAAGCATTTTAAAAGCTTAATTTATACTGCCTTTGTATGATTGATTACGTTGAATGATGGTTCCACTGGCTCTTGGACTGGCTACCCTTTTAGCAGGGTAGTAATAATATCAGCAACAGAGGTTTGTGGAGCTGCTGAACCAACCCAACTGCTCAACACTGAAAGAGGAATAGGTTTGTAGCAGGTTTAGTAAAAGAAATCTGTCTAGATTTCTTGACCTTTATACTTTGAGTACTTTGCAGCCATAGAAGTATGTGTTACCATAAGTTCTGGCCCTGCTTGGGAGCGGTGGTCTCAGCAGGCAGGTCTGTAGTGGGCATGGAGCGGTGCAGCTTGTTTCCTCGGCCGTCACTGCCTGTGCTCTTCCGCTTCTCTGCAAAAGAAAAGCACAGGCTCAGGTAGATTCCTGAGCAGCATTCCTACTGTTCCAAATACATAAAACTAGTTTTGCTTTTTAGATGTATACTGACAAAGCACTTTGAAAACCAAAGGAAGCCTAAGCAGCATTTTTATTTCTGAGCATCTCAGAAAACACTCTGGCATGAATTTAAATCTTTGCTCATTCAGGCCTTCGATTGTTAAGTTTCCAAAGGTATGTGCTGAAATCCTGCCCACTGGCTGCAGCAGCAGCTGAGAGATGAAAACAGCTGGAAGCAAAGAGCTGATCAGGAACACAGCTGGTCAGTATTTGAAACAGTTCTTTTAAGAAAATATACCCACAGAGGAGCTTGGAATGATACACCTCCAACTCAGTCAGTCTTGAAGACACAGGTGTCTGTAAAGTTACACCTGGATAAGGATCTCATTGTAGGTTTGCCCTGTTCTATTCCACTAAACAGGAACTAGGCCACCTAAACAGGTGGTCTAGTTTGCCCCTTGTCTAAGACAATCCTACCAGGTGAGGGCTTGGATCTAACTCCATAAGCTCTCCCATGCAGGACTGCCATAGAGGGAGTCAGTGCCAGAATGTGATGTTCCAAAAGCAAGAAATGATCATGACTGGAACTCAGTTGAGTCAGATTATTGCAGTATCTTCTGTCCCAAGAACTACTTCCACACAGAAATGTTAACGTTTCCTTCTGTACAGATAGATTTTTGTGCCTGTTCAAGCTTACAAGGCTCCAGGACACAGGCTCCTAGTCAGACAGGCAAAATCACAAAGCACTAGAAGTTCAGCAAGTCCCTTGCATCTCACCTGCACATTCAGCAAAGGTGAAGAGAAGGCTGAGAGGAAGTGCATGAGGGATGTTCGCCAAAACAATCTGAATCAGCGAAGCCGTGCGTATCTAACAGACTGCCCTGCTTGTTACTATTCCACAGGCTGATCTAGGAGTCTCGGCACCAGCGGAATATCAGCACTGTGATAGACATCCTCACTCTGCAGCACAAGTAACTAATTGTGCAAGGGTCTGACACGCTGCAACTCAGCAGGGTCAGAGTGAACCAGAGGGATGATACCAACTGACATCAACCTTACTACTTGAAGGAGAGGAGACTGTCCTTAGGAGGAACACTGCAGTCAAGTCTCCAAACCTGCAGCAGCAGAATGGAAATATCACCAGCACCTTCTTTGTGCAGGCTTCTAGAGTTAAAAGGAGGCTTAAATCAGAGTATCCCCATGAAAACACTCAGACTAGACAGTTCTTTCACACTCATGACTCCATTTGAATAGTCAGAGCAGAGGAAATACCCTCAAAAGACTGTACCTCCAGGGTTGTAGTCCTTCTTCGAATCTTCCTTTTTCTGATGGGGAAGGGTAAATCTGTAGTCTATACAGTCATGTACCCAGCCTTTCTCAATAAACAAACCAGGAACCTCATCTGAAAACAGCCAGTATCTGCAAGAAATATGTGTTATTAGGTACCCGTCTCCTTTTCTGGCTAGTTAAACACACACACACACACACACACACACACTTTCAGTTGCATTGAGGGTAGAAGCATCTGTGTGCTCATCTCACTAAAAGCTTAATGCATGCATATCTTTTTGTTAGCCCAGCTGAGAAACAGGGAAAGCTTAGCTTAGAATCCATTCCAAGAGCATGCCTATACAACAACCATGAAAAAAAAAAGAAAAGATGGTAACAAGGTTCCTGAGCACCCAATGCCAGCACTTGAACCTCCACTGGTCCTGACCTCCATGGGAAGGCGTCAAAAAGCGGGGCACGTAACCAGCCACTACACTTCATATACACAAATACTTTCCCCTTCTCTCTCCTCTGCAACTCCATACACCCTCCCTATCAATCCCTTCCTGGGGGATGGTATCTGACATAGCCCCTCTCTCAGGACAGAGGTGGAAGTTCATGGTCATTTCCTTTCCCACCTGTTGTGATTCCTGTCAGTGCCAATTGGGGTCCTGCGCATCACCAGTTTGGCTTTGGCAATTCCATCCTGGAAAGTTTTCTCAGCAGCAGCTTTATGCCTCCGGATTCTTTCTTCCTCTGCTTCTTTCTCCATCCTCACTGTTAGAATCACCAAAGAGCAGCATTAGATTTCCTTTTTTGTACCCAGACATCAACATTGTATTTTACTATACCATGGGAGTAAAAAAAGCAATTTTATTGGGGATTTTAATACACATTCTTTACAACCATACACTCTTCCATTTACTTTCTGTCCAACATTCTAAAAAAAAAAAAAAAAAAATACCAAAACAACCCATACAGATATATATAGAAACAGTAGTCAAGGTGTAAAAACGGACAGGGCTGAAGAAACCCTGGATAAAAACCATCCTATCACAGAATCAAGGAATGGTTTGGGTTGGAAGACATCTTAAAAATCATCTTTTTCCAATCCTGCCATGGTCAGGGACAGCTTCCACTAGACCAGGTTGCTCTAATCCCTGTCTAGCCTGGCATTGGACACTTTCAAGGACAGGGCAGCCACAGCTCCTCTGGGCTACCCTGTGCCAGGCTAGGATGGATGGGACTTGGGGCAACCTGGTCTACTGGAAGGTGTCCTTGCCCATGAAGAGGGGGTGGACCATGATCAACTTTTAGGTCCTCTCCAATCCAAACCATTCTGTGATTCTTGGTCTCCCAGAACAGATACCCCACATTCCAGCTAAGGAGCAAAAGCCAGGCTATATGAGGGATGCTTATCCCTCACTTGTTTTAGAAGGAAAATAACAACCTAGATGAGCTACACGGCGAACTTCCGGCCTCCCAGCATCCACATTTACAACCAATAAAACCCCTACACTGTAATTCCGAAGTGTTCTCTCTTTACACCTATACCCCTCAAGCAGCACTACTTACACAGAGACAAGGTCTGGTGTCGCAGCTTGTGATTTAGAGACATTTGAGTGGACAGTTTATATTTAAACAGCTCCATAACTAATTCATTAAAGTGAGAAACACTAAACTGAGATTTATTGCCAAAATCCAGATATGAGAGAAGGACTGTTGGCAACAACCCGGCCATGGGAACAGCAGCAGGGCCAGCAGCAGCAGTAGGAATTGATTTTAGGCAGGAAATATCTCCTCTGTACCCAAGAACCAGATGATGTTTGGACATAAGACAAATTTTTGGTTATTTTCTGTTCCCAAAACAGATACTGTGTTGTCCAACCTCTCTAGGCCTGCCATAATTAGAAAGGTACTGATCTAAAGACACACACAAATAAAAAACTAGAAGCAGGTATTGTTTTTTCTTAAATTTACAAAGTTTATGCTGCCACAGGAAGCACAAGAGATGAATTATAAATCTCCAGTGAGCAAATCCCTTAAATTCCATACAGCCATCTCTATTTGTAGAATCCAGACAGTAAATCACAAAAGAAGAGGTCACTTGGGTTTATACCATGGTAGGTATAATGGTGCTGGAGCTTCAGTGCTCTATTATGTGATTCTGAGATCTATATTCTTAAGTTTTATTTAGGTTTCATTCAGAGGCATTCAGACAATGCTTCTGAAAACAGGCTGTCATTTTTGCCATGAAGTTATTCCACAATACACAAACACTCTACTCGCTAGGTAATTTTTCTTACCTCTCATTTGTATTTCTTGTTGCTCCCTCTCTTTCTTGGCTTGAATGGCAAGAAGGCGCCTGCTCTTCACAGCACTGATCATATCATCGGCTTCAATTTCCACCCGGTGCTCTATTTTCATAATTTCGTGTTTTTTCTTTTCATTTCTTCCCATCATATGCTCTTCTTTCCCATTCTCCTTGGTTTTAGCCACCATTTCTTTTCGCTTCTGTTTCTCTGCCCTCTTCTTGTCATTCTCCTCCTTCAGGACAGCCAGGCGCTCTTTCCACAGCTCAGCTGAGGCCTGCTGCTTGGCCTCCACATGGTCCTGCACTGAGTACGTCATTAGGATCCGGTGACACAGCGCTCCAAGGATCCGCAATTTCTCTTCAGGAGTCAGCTCAAAGAACTCTGATGTCTCCAGTTTCTCCAAAAACTCATCCTGTACCTCATTATCCTCGAAAGCTGCTGAATCCTTACTTTCATCTACATTATCTGAGACCTCGCTTTCCTCTTGCACATCTGACTTTCGCAGGCACAGGCGAACCAACTCTGAAGCGGAATGCAGAGTAAGAGGGATTTCAGAAAGTTTCATTCCCAGCTCAGCATAATCCTCAGCAATTTCATCCTGCAGCAGGGTCTGCAAGAGGATGACCAGTACTCTGTTCAAGTACAGGAAGCCTCCTTTTTCTGCACAAAGGGCTTCCATCAGGGACACTGCTGTGATGGGATACTGAGCATCTGGCATCAATAACCCTGAGTAACAGCTCAGGAACTCCACCACCATGGCTACATCCCCAAAAAGTGTGTTAGGAAGTCCCTCTGGAGTATCAACCAGTTTAAAAGTAGGCAATGTCTTCCCTTTCAGATCTTGGTCCTCAAATCTCCTCTGTTTTTCCAGTTTTTCCTTCATCTCCTTCTCCTTCCGCTCCTTTGCTCTTTCCTTCAGTTTCTCTTTCAGCTTTTCCCTTTTCTTCTTCATGTACTCCTTCCGCTGTTCCTCAGTCATGGTGGCCCATCTCTTCCTGTGTTCCAGGAGCTCATAGCGTTTTTGTACCAAACCCCGCAAATCCTCAGGGAGACGGGCACGGTCCTCATTGGAAAGCAGCCGAGCTGTTTTAGAGATGATGCAGGACAGAGCACTTTTTTTGTCTTCCCGGTCTTTGTTTTCTTTGTAATAGGCAATGAGATGGAGCGCTGCAGGAGGCAGATGTTTCTGGGGTTTCCGGGAAGATCCAGGGGTGCCTCCAGAATTCCTGGGAGCCCTGGACACCTTACTGGTACCTTTAGCCATGTCCAGAAGTGTCATTTGTTTCATTTTCATCTTGGGGGTCTTCAAACCTTTCCTGGGAGACTTTGCCTTCCCCGATGACTTCTGCCCATTCAGAACCCTTTTGCCTCTTTGTTTTTTGTCCAAGGATTTGTTGTTCCCCTTTCCTAGTCGGCTACTCTTTGGAATGTGAAAGTTAGAACCAAGTTTAGCAGGTGACACAATTTTCATTACCTCTTCCAGCCCCTCTTTAGGACAATTTGAGTTCTTAGAGTTTTTCACCTTCAGCGGAGAGCTAATTATAGATTTTTCCAAATGCACATGACACCACAGGGTTGGACTCAGTGGCTGTCCCAGTGAAGATCCGTCTGCTTTGGATTTCTTAGGAAGTTTTCTTTCAGGTGACCGAGAGCTCCTCCTCTTGGTTGAGGGATTGAGAGCCATATACTAAAATTAAAAGAAGAAAGATTTTGTATCAATATTGAAAGGTAAATAAAGTTAACTAGATCTCTTTCTGTCAATTATTTTTGCCCATTTAAAAATATTTTTTCCTAATGAAATTGCTCACTGCATTAAGGGTAACAGGCTTCTGCAATCATAATCAGAGTCAGAGAATGGCCTGGGTTTGGAGGGACCATAAAGATCATCTTGTTCCAACCCTGCCATAGGCATGGACACCTACTACTAGACCAGGCTGCTTCAAGGCCTGTTCAAGCTGGACTTGGACACTTCCAGGGATGAGGCAGCCACAGCTTCTCTAGGCAACCTGTGCCAGGGCCTCACCACCCCCACAGGGAAGAATTTTTTCCCCAATATTTAATTTAAACCTACTCTGTGTGAGTTTGAAGTCATAGCCCCTTGTCCTGAACAAATATTGATCTTCTAGTTTTATGACAACACTTGACAGTCTACGAAAAAGTGAGTTTACTGAATGAACAAAATAGTGCTTTCTACACCAGAAGATGGATTTTAAAACAGCACATTTCACAGTATAGCATTTAGCTGGTTAATATTATATTTGGCGGGTTAGCCCTAAGGGCTGGAAGAACCCATTCATGCTAAGTATGTATTCAGTACTAAATTTGTAGTACCTGCCATTGCTCAATGCAGCCCTGTACATGAACCAGGCCTCATGAAGTCACATGCATCCAGGTCTTGGGCCCAATACCTGACACAAAGACTGCAGCTCTCCCATTTCTCTTACACCAGGAAATCATGTCTTTACTTGTAGACAAGTAATGCAAACCATTGGAAAAATTAAAAGGCGGTTGCATCTCAAATTTTCAAAGCAGACCACTGTTCCAGATGTTCAAGCCATGCCACGTCTCAAAAGGTCAACCTTCAAAAGAGTAGGTTTTCCTGCTCTGCTTCTCTCTGGATTTAACAGATATGTGGAATTGGCACTTGGGGACATGGATTAGTGGTGGCCTCAGTGGTGCTGGGTAACAGTCAAGTTAGATGATCTTAGGGAGCTTTCAACCCTAATGATTTTGTGATTCTAAAACCCAACCAGCACACTGAGGTCTCTGCGAAGACTCAAGGAATGGGTGGCAAAGCAAAGCAGGTACTTTTAGGAATTCTTACCTTATGTGGGTCAAGCAAGAAGTCACTGAATTTACTGGGGAGAGAGTACTTCTTCACTAACTCATCCTCCACAACCCACGGGGCATTCTCACACGTGCCAGCACGTAGTGCATTGTGACGGATGAAGTACCTCAGGATCTCCTTGTTGGGAGGACGCTCTGTACGGACTAAGCTATCTGCTGGAACGTTGCTGATGATCTTGGAGATAAAAGACACACTGCTAATAATTAACTTCTAACCACATTATAAATACAGATCATGTGCCCATAAAGAACCAGGATCATTGTACTGCTTCATGTCCAAAAACTCTTTGCTCATTCAAAGCTGTCTTAGAAAGACCCAAACCAAACAGAATTTGCAGAACTGAGACATACAGAGATTGGCAGGAGAATCAGACAGCTAAAACAGTAGAAACCATGAGTTTATGATGCAGATTTTTTGCCAAAGCCCACTGTTTTATCTCTGGCCTTCCTGCAGCTCGTGCTTGCTACTGACTTTAAAGCTTTTACATATACATACTTGATTTTTTCCCTGAGACCAAAGAAGCATCTCTGCACAGGGTACTCTTTGATGTCAGCACTGCCTCACTTGTCAAATTACCAAAGAGCAGACAAAAAGCACAGACCAATGCTGCAGCTATCCAGAGCGTCCCAAAGCACTGCCACCTACAACTCAGAGCAGCTTGGTCAGGACAACAGCAACAACTGCCACTCATGATTTCACTGGTCCCATGAACTGCAAGACCACAGATGAGGCACTTAACAGCAACCACAATAAACCTTTGTGACTCAGTGTGTATGGTACCAAGTGTTTCCATGCACAAAATCTAATTACAGATAGAAACAGGCAGGCTGGTCAGCCTCAGAGACAACTGTCCTGCTTCCAATGCCATGATTCTGGCAGAAAAGTACTACATTGTGCTGTATAATCAATGGCAGTGATTAATTAAACTTGCATATTCATGTTATAATAGATAGGACTCAAGCAGACCACTCACCTTATCTTCATTTTTCAGTTTGACATCATATTTGTGTGGCAGGAATTTAGGTGGGACCCACTTCCTTTCTTCCTTCTTCAACGAAGTGGGAAGCTTTCGAGGAGACCTACGTGCTCGATCATCTGATAAAGAAGGTGAGACATGGTCTTACTATTACAGTTTTTAAAAAAAAAAAAAAAAAGTTAAAAAATCCAGACCACCACTGGACAGGGCATCCTACTTCTTGATATCTGTACAGTGTTTGGTTAAACTAGAACATTAGGAATATAACCCAAACTGGGTTTTAGAAATAGCCAGAAGATACAGGCCAGCTCTGAACTAAAGAGGTAACACCTATCTTCAAGGAGTACAAAGGACCATCTTCATTTAAACCAATCTCTCCGCAGACAGTAAGCTGCAACCACCTAAGCAAAGGCAGAAAATGTCTGGAAGATTTATGAAGGGGAGATATAACCCAACCAGTAAACCTGCTAAGGGAACTCCAACAGCCCTAGCTGCCTATGCCATGCCTTCTTTGAAAAAGTTCCATGGCAGGAATCACTGACTTGGTTTTGTCTTAAGAAAAGAAAGCAATCTCCAAATATTTTTGTGTTTGTAGCTACCACAGAATCATGGATAGTCTGAGATGGAAGGGGCTTTAAAGCTCATCTCATTCCACCCTCCCTTCACTAGGCCAGAGACACCTTCCACTAGACCAGCATGCTACAAGCCCTGCCCAACCTGGTCTTGGAACCAGGCAGCCACAGCTACTCTGGGCAACCTGTGCCAAGGGCTCACCACTCTCACAGGCAACAATTTCTTTCTAGGATTCAAAGAAAACAAAAAACAAGCATGAGGGATGAGGGTAATAATCTACCAAATATATGGAAAATAAAAGTAGATGTTAAACCTAAATAAAACTTAAGAATATAGATCTCAGAATCACATAATAGAGCACTGAAGATCCAGCACCATTATACCTAACATGGTATAAACCCAAGTGACCTCTTCTTTTGTGATTTACTGTCTAGATTCCACAAATAGGGATGGCTATATAGAATTCCATCAAACAGCACCTGGATATTTGGGTGAGGAAGAAGAAATTACTATCTATTCCATCCTGAAGTTAATTTAAAAAAAGCCAACATCATTTGTTGTTGCATTCTATTGTAATAGAACATACATTTATCCCTGGAAGAGTTCAAAGCCACATGGATGAAGCTCTTAGGAAAATGGTCTACTGGAAGATGTCCCTGTCCACAGCAGGGGAGTTGGAATGAGAGCATCTTTAAGGTCCGTTCCAACACAGCTGATTCTGTGTTTCTAAAGCACCCATATTGTGTTGTCTCCTGTATTCACTTTATTTCAGATTGTCCAGAGCAGTACAGGTTCCAAGTCCAGCTCAAGCTACAGAACCAGCCTTAAGCAGTTCACCATCAATTTTCAAGACAATCTAGCCTTTCCTTGCTCCTGCAGATTTTCCAGAGTTCATTCCCTAACCAACTAAAAATATAAAGTCACTTCAGACTACACAAATGATACAACAAAGCTGGTATCATGCCTTATTTTTAGCTTCTGAAGAACAGTAAACCCTTAAGCAGAGAGGCTGAAACTATCTATCTATCTTCCTCTGCCCCATTTCTCCTCCAACAAAACCAGCAAGTCTGACACAAGTATTAATAGAACTGCCAAAGTTTGCTCTGTCCTATCTTGTGCACACATGCACACACAGTTCCTCCATCACAGTTATAGAGAGCTTGTTTCTCCTTTCAGTTACTCACTCTAGTGTAGTGACTTCAACCCACATCAAGTGGCCACATGTGAACATTACTAGAAAGAAAAAGTCCAGGTAAGTGTCACTGGGAAACCCCAGCCTCTGTGGAAGCAACTCAACATTTCCTACTTCTGTAGTCTGCTGTGTAACCGTAAGAACTGCTACAATTATATTAACACGCTCTGGATAAATTTGTTTCAATGATGTTACTATAAGCCTATGTTCTAACTCAGAATATAAAAGTATTAGCAATAAAATAGCCTTTTAGTAACAGCATATGTACAAGGAAAATAAATTTAAAAATGCATGTTTACTGTTTAGGTTATGACTCTGCCAGCATCTTGAGCTGGGAAATGTTGAGGTTCATCTTTTCCAGGAAGGGGAGGACAGTCCCAGCTTCCAGAGGTGACTACATACAGGCCAGAACCAACTGAGTCAGGGACTGAAACATGAGCAGGAACCCTCATTCCTGCAGTATCTGATCTTAGAGTGCTGCACTGGTGATGCCCACAGCTGCTGGAACACCACACACTAATGCCCCAAGGATCATGGTAAATTTTTTTTAAACATCCAGATCCAAAACTGCTGCCATAAATTTGATCACTGAGCATTTTTGAAGTAAAAGGTACTTTTCATGCCTCTTATGTGGCATCTTAAGAGAATCATCACTCAATTAAAAAAATACATGTATAAATAAATAAAGCATAATTAGTCCCTCTCCAAGCACGACTCCTGCTTCCAATGATGTGTATAAGGCCAGATTGTTTCTGAAACACCTTTTTTTGCTTCCTGATTATACAGAACACTGCAATGAAATCAGAACAGCTCATAACAGTACACATCAAAAAGAGCTGACAATTTTTAAGCTCAGGACTAGACCTTGGTACGACTTCTTTTGCACTCTTGACTGCTATTTTCTTACTGGGCTATTTTCAAAGTTTTCTCTTCCCCACATTGGAGTAGATTACACAATTTTCCTGAATGCTGGAGTCATTATTTACAAATGCCAACAGTTTATTCATTTATGAGACCTGAAAATAAATCTCTCCAGGTTAGAACTATGTTGTGGGATTGGGGTTGGTTTGCTTGAAAACACTTTTTGTAATCTGTTTTAAAGAATCTTATAATTCCATATTAAGAAGTTGCACAGGACAAAGGACAAACTCAATGTTTTTCTTCGGGTGGTTGGTTTTCTGTTGTTTTTTTTTTTGGTGGGTTTTTTTGTTTGTTCGGGTTTTTACAGAGTCAAGAAAAGCCTTGGACAGCACTAGCTATCTCTGCACCAAGGAAGAGCACATGAAAGAGGAACAAGGTTTTAAAGGATGCTTTACTTCAAACTGATAGGGAAAAAAAAATATTTAGTCTCAACTTATGAAAATTGGAAAGAGAATAAACTAAAAATTAATAAAACTCACTTAGTTTTTATAACAACCAGGGACAAAGAGAACTAGAGCTCGTCTCTGACTCCACAATAACACACTTTAGAACCAGGGAGATTTCCTCTGAGGATGAACACTGCAGCAGAACTTCATAATTCTGAACAAACCTTTGCTGTTCCCCTCATTTTTTTAAAAATAACACTTTAGACGTTTATACATTACATGCATTGCTTTTGGTATTACACCTTAGAATCACAGCACATTTTCTGCTTTAAATCAGGCAAAAGCAGCTGAAAGCCAACAGCACTGATGCCCCAAAAATTCACCGCTAACAAGGACCAACAAGGATTTTCACCCTATAACACTTGTTTGGACATGCACAGGCCAGCACCAAGATGTAAATTTGATCACTGAGCAAACTCCAACACTCACTGCCAGGTGCTATCTACTGCCATGCTGTCTCTCTACTTACTCATACTATCCCTCCTGCTGTCATCCTCCTTCAGCATCGCTTCCTTCTGGTTGTCCTGGGCTGCCTGGCCAGAGTTTTCCTTGTCACTGGATGGAGAATCACAAGCTCCGTCAGATTTTTTTTCTGAGGCCTCTTCGTCAACTTTCTCCAGGGGATGCATTTTCACAACTTTTACAGGCAACATTTTCTCCTTACCAACCTGCATAGAAATATTAGTGAAGACTGAACTTGAACAAGACAGGTGAGTTAACAGGCTTTAATACTATGAGGAAAGGAAAAATTGCAGCTAAGATGGCCTAAAAGCAAAACTCAAAACCCACAGTATTTTCCAATGCTGCTTTCTCAGCCTAAGGATACAGTATATGCACAAGGTGCAAGTGTGTTCTCAGCAACTCCAGTTTAGAGACTATGTCTTAAACTTTGTCTACATACAAGGTTAACTCGTTAACTCCTCCCCATTTTCAAAAAGTTGGAGTTTTCATTAACATTCCCAGTTTTGGAGGGAATTTTCAAATCTTTAGGGTCTTTTTAGAGATTTTTAAGCTTTGACTTCAGGCCCCATTTGTTTCAGACTACTGCTCCTTCTGGCAATGTGTCAAGTGAAAAGATAATGACAGATGATAATTTTTAATTTCTTCTAATTAAATAATATATTTATATATAAACAGATCATCACTTATTAAAGCAATATAAAAATTTTATCTGTTTCCCATGCACACACACATATATATGTTATTTTTCGCTTGCTATTATTCCAGGATCCTGGAATGGTTTCAGTTGGAGGGCCCCTAAAAACCACCCAATTCCAAATCCCTGACATGGACAGGGACACCTTTCACCAGAAGTATGGCTTACAGAACCATTTTCCATCCAAAAGCAGGTGCTGTCACTGGGATTCAATAGAGAATAAATTTTCACATCCTTCTAATAACTTGAGTGGCTAACATATTCTTCCTGTCTCCTATCTTTAGCTATCTGGAATTAGCCCTATGCAGAAGCACAGGATAAAACAGAAAACATATCCTTACCTCAAAGTCACACTCTTCACCCACTGCGAATTTCGTCATGATCTCCAACCAAGCTGCATCCACCAACTTTTCCAATGACACAGTGTTGTGGTGGACTATTTCCAGGACCAGTTTCTCATACCAGATAGGAAACTCTTCCTTTAAGCTGAGTAAGCACAGAAGTTTTCATTATTCAAGGGAATAAAAGCCCAAATGCAAAGTATCCTCATATTTCCCAATTCCAGGAATTCCTGTTAACAGCTACAATGAAGCAGATGCTCCATTAGCATGCAAACATCCAAGGGCTTTTTGCTCCCCTCCCATCCCTAGGTGTTAGTTGGCATGAAAACCCCAATTGTCCTGGTTCTTCCCAGAAGGAATACAGTAAACACTCAGGAAGAGCAGCAACATGAACCCTTTCATTATGGTTATTACTATTTCTCTATTAGATATTTAATACAGATCAAGATGATGCAATTATCCTGTGGCTTGTTATTTTAAAATGCTTATTTCCAGTAACATGATTCTGATAAAGATTTAGTATTTCCTTCTCCCCCAACAGGCTGCCAGTGCAGTAAAGACAGGGGCAGGTTTACACAATCATATTATCTTGCATGTTTCACATGTTTCAAACTTTTTCATTCAAAGAAACAAAAGGACTGTGACATTAACTTCCCTTCTTTCTCTTCTAAAATTTGACCTCAGGAACTTGGCAGGGCCACTAAGGCATATGTTGCACAAAGACTTCTGGCTAAGAAGTAAAGTCCGTTTCAAGTTACCATGAGGAGGAAAAAAATACTCCATTTTTCCAAAGCACTTTCATCTTCCCAGACTCCAGGATCCGTGGCTGAGAACCCTTCTCTATATGTGCTGTGTTACAACTGCCATAAGCAAATATATCCCTTTAGCAACCTGTCTAAATGAACTTTTTTATCCAGCTTAGTGTCAGGTATTAAAGCAGACAAACTACCTGGGAAGCTTTTCATCCCGTTTCAAAGAGACAAGACCAAAATCTCATTTCACAGAATCTTCCCACACCCCACCCCCCCACTCCATATTAGAGAGCTAAATTTGCTATTGAGAAATTTGAGAAATCTCCCGTTTCTATTTCACTGACATTTCTTAATGTTTCCAGAAGTGGTCAATCAATCCAATACGGACAACCAAAAGAAAGTAGCAGCAGACCACTGAGTTTTGACTCAGGATTTTAAGTTTATGGAGCTGCCTCTGCACTTCCCCTGCCCTCTCAAACAAGAACACTAGGGAGCAAAGCCTGAAGGCAGTAGTGTATCACCCCTCAAAGAAATTAGGACTACTAGCAAATGGGCTTCTTATCTGTTGGCTTTAAGATTGTGATTAACCACAAATGATGGTGGATTTCTCCTTAGGAGAAGGCTGCGAACTCTTTGCCAATGGATCAGAAACATGAAGAGAGGCAGCAGAAAATTCCACCTCTTAGGTGGTACCACTGACATTGTCCACAGTTTACACCCAGGGGAAAAAAAGTCACAGAAGTCCAAGTCATAAGTTAACAGAATGGAGAAATACATCACTTGTTTGGCATAATTCCTATGATTTGGTAATCACACAGTAAGTTATATGTGTTGGTTGAGACAAGGACTTGCACCTTTACAGAAAATACACTTTTATGACAAGGGCAATGCTGGATCTCATCCAAGGATTCCTGTGGGCTAGAGGAAAAAGTCAGGGCCACAGCAGTCCAGAGGAACACAATTTGCACAGAACAAGGACTCTCGTAGTTTCAAGTAGAGTAGATTCCCCAAAATCTCACTACAACTTTTTTTTTTTAATTAGTGCAACAACTCTAATGCAGATCTGGAGAAAGTAATTACAGGTGCAGACCTGGCTGATCTCAAACACTTCAACTGACTCCTTTTATTCTACTTTGACTGTACATTGTTCGAGATCTGTTATTTTGCCCTCTAAAGTACTCCAAGCACTCCAGGTGCTTTAAAATATGCCAAATGCCATATGCTGAACTATTTTGGTTCAAGTAATACCAAGATACAACACTAAATAAGTAAATTACCAAATTGTGTTAGTGATGGTTTAAAATTTGGACTTCATTTGCTTTTAACTCCAGAATCCTTAGTGCTCCTTACCTCACCTCACAAACTAGCCACACTTTCCCAAGCCCACTCTTACACCCCAACACCTAAAGACAGGCACAAACTCACATCTCCACCAGTACTTACAGCTCAGCAACCTCCTGCTCCTCCTCCCAAGCCTCTTTGTGTGTCAGCTGACTGCTTCCTGTGCTCTTGCACGTCCAGATCCGCTCGCTGTATCGCTCTAAACGTGCTTCGTACTCTCTGTAGGAGTGGCAGCTCAGGAAAACAGGATTTATGCAGTGGAAACCACAATCACCATAGCACAAAACAGTAAAATCTAATTAAACTCTTATGACTGGAGTGTACAAAGGCTAAGGAGAGCCTCACAGCCTGACTCTGTGAATACCATGAGGATGCTAAGCTAAATCAAATGTGCTGGTGCTTTCTGAGGCCAAAATGCCTATCCTGCTTATCCTGGCACAGAAGGTTCCACACCACCTCAGTGCATTGCACAAGGGGAAGACAGATGGCTGAAGGCTTCACAGCATTGTTAACTTACTTTTCAGCTTTTCCAGTCCGATACACTGGAAAACAGCACAATCAATGTCACAGGCACATGCAGGAAGTACAGCATGGACTGCTGCTAAATTCCTGGCAATAACTGTGGCACTGCTACTATTAATGCCTTATGGTGGTGTTACAAAATCCAGACGCAAATTACCAGGCCACCCATCACCACCAATCTTTTGACAAAAGAAAAAAACAACAACTAAACCATTTGAAACTGAAACCCCTAGAAAGGCCATTTTTTCCTTTGGTTTCCAACAATACCAGCCTTCTGCATTCCAACATGAGGAGCTCTCTCACCAACTACATCACCTCCTTCATGGAATCACAGAATCTCAGAATGGCTTGGGTCAGAAGGGACACCAAAGTTGATCTTGCTCTACCCTCCTGTCATGGGCAGGGAATAGACTAGGCTGCTTCAAGCCCTGTCCAACCTGGCCTTGAACACTTCCACAGCTTCTCTGGACAACCTATGCCAGGAGCTCACCATCCACACAGCAAAGAACTACTTCCTAATATCTAACCCAAACCTACCCAATTTAATTTGAAACCATTCCCACTTGTGACTTGTCCTGTCACTTTATGCTCTTGTAAAAAGTCCCAGTCTTTCTTGTTGGCTCACTTCAGGTGCTGACACTCCTGTGTCACAACCTGCCTCAAGGTTATGTTATTCCAGGTGGAATTACATGATTAAAGGGTGCCTGGGCAAGCCATCGGGGTGCACAAAGCAATAATTACTCTGCTGTGAGCATCTTTGGCTGCTCTCCCTGCTCCACCTGAGTCGTAATTAATAGTCAGGGTAAACAGAGAGCAGCTACTTCACACTCACTATGGACAGAAGATGCATAGGCACAATTACCAATGTGGTGTAAATCCACACCAATTGCCCTGTGATCAATGCCACATGCCTTCTAATGGGAAGTTATGAGGAGAAATTCTAAGAGAAGCAAGAAAAGCACCTTTTGCTTCTCCTGCATATGCCCTCCAGTTGCAAAGCCAGCATGAAGCATAAGACACACTGGGTACAGCCACAGCTCAGCCCACTGCTGCACCAGCACCGATTCACAGAGTCTTGTGGGAACAGCAGATTGCTCTATGCTCTTACACAGGTAGAGCCACCAGCCACAGCAAAGCACTCAGTGTGTCTCACACCTTTTGCCATTCAAGAACATTGTAGTGTGACCAACCTATTTCTTTTTTAAGATTCCTTTTAGGAATTACAACTCCAGCAAAGCAAATTTCCTTAAATGTTTCCTCACAGCCCCAAGGTAAAGCATAATAAGGTACAGCAGCTGCATTATGGGTGTTGATGTACAGGTAACTTGCAGACACAGCAATCTTGCCTCATAATCAATGCAAGGATATTAACCAGGAAGAGAGTCAACTCCAGAAGAGTCTGACACAGTACTCTCTTCTCCTGACGCATACTGCAAACTCCAACAGAAACCCCATGGTCTCCCAGCTTGTCCTGCTTGTGTAGTCTCCTGCTCCGCAGCAGAAGAAAAGAACTGACAAGTCATCACCCCACTATGATTCCAACCATCTGGTCCATTCTTACCCTCCTTGGGGTTTAAAATACACTAAATTTTTCACAGAAAAAGGAGGTTCTGTGGTTCAGGGGCAGGAAGTGTGATTATTGTCCTGGAGCAGAGGCAAGTAAAAAATCACAGCTGATCTGCAAAGCCTCACTGACCAGCCCAGGAGTGCCACTGCGATGCCTGCTGTAGTGATACTGAGCTAGGAGAGAAAAAAATACAATAAAAAATGAAATCAAACAAGAAACCAGGAATCCTCTTTGAATTTACAGCAACTTGGGACTGGAACAGGTTGCCCAGAGTAGCTATGGCTGCCCCATCCCTGGGGCCACGTTGGACAGGTCTTGGAGCAACCTGGTCTAGTGAAAGGTATCTCTGCCCACACCAGGGAGTAGAACAAGATGAACTTTAAGATCCCTTCCAACCCAAAAAATTCTGAGATTCTATGATTCAATAATGACTTTAATAATGACTAAGTTGCAATCATAATGCTATTTATTCCTGTGCCTTTCCCACTAAGAACAGACTTAAAACCAAATCCAATCATCACAGCAGACAGGAGCTTAAATGCAGGAGCAGCAGCCATCTTCAGTTTCAGCCAGCAATCCCTCTGCATTCTCCCCTTGGTTTCCTTCTCTGTATCTGGGGAATAACTGAATGACCCATTTTTTCCCTAACATAATTTCCCATATCATTAGGGAGATCCAAGAGACTTTTCTGTATGAATGCTCCACTCCTTGTACACACCTATGAGAACAGGCTTAACCTCACCATATCAGGCCTCACATTTCCCAGACAAGCCTGGAATTTAGAAGTCACAGACAGGGTCATTCCCTGTTCAGCTCAGATCTGCCTCTTCCACGCAATTTAATTCCACCTCCAGCTGGTCAGCTCATCTAACACTGACCCTGGGACACACTCCTTACCCAGGGCTCCAGACTTGTCCCACAGTGCTGACCCTGCCTTTGTGCTCTGCCAAGAGCTCCAGGTCAGGTCCTGCTTTGAATTCTTGGGGCCAGCACAAACCAAAATGCAGGAGGATGTTTCTGCAAAGTTTGCTGTAGGTCAAACTTTCCACTACATATACGCTGCTTGTCTTTTCCACTAAGACTGGAAACAAACCCAGGAAATTTCAGATTGTTCAGCAAGTCTGATCCAGGAGTGCAAGTCATCATGCCCCTGGCATACCATAATCAACCCACCTCGAGCCTCCACTGCCAAAAATTCCCAACACAGGAATAAATAAAAAAATCCTGGACACAAGCTACTTGTGAACACTGCCCAAAAAGCTACAAATAACATGTATATTGAATGAAACAGCTGACTATCCACTGTGTAGCTGTTAATATATCACATCTATTTGCATTCCACTGCAGATCACCCAATGCTGAAAGATGTTGAAATTAAAGTACAAACAGAGTTACAGTAGAAAAAAGGGACTTCTTTTTAAAGAAAGATGTTTAAAAGTAACCAAGCTAACCACTGCACAAAACAACAGCTGACAGAATAAAACATTTACTTTTTCCTCAGTTAGTAATTTCTGGGAGAGCACTAATATCAACTTCAAAAAAGTTGTACTCCATCTGAATTGTTTGCACTTAGACTAGCCAAGAAGGTAAACTTCCCAGAAATGTGGGTACATTTATAACGTGCTACTCCCTGGAGGCCAAGTTCTTCTTGCAATTGGAGAGCATGACACAGTGTCTTGGTGCTGCCACTTTCCAGGCAGAGTTTGTCTGACCAGTATCACATGTGAGGATGCGAGCAGCAGCCTCTAACTTGCCAAACCTGGCCCTACCCTTATTCTTCCCTGTGCTGATACCATACAGAAGTATGAACTAAAGAAAGACAGCAGGCTTTTATCCAGAGTGGAGACAATACAGCTTCCCAAAACCACGCACTGGAAGCTGGGGGAAAAGCTTTGGCTGAAACAGCCCAGGCCAGCTGAGCTCTCTGAATCCAGCATATCTCCTGATCCAGCGGCAGTTTTCCAAACCATGCTGCAGCAGACCCATATGCCCACAGCTGAGCTGACTTTTCACCAGGGTACAGACAGGGTATTTTGGGAGACTGCAAATACTCAGCACCCACTGCACTGGTGACAGCACCATACACATGCAAAGCATTTTCCTGACACTTCAGGTAGCTCAGAGCAGACCCCACTGAGCTCCTGCAGGGATGAGTCTATCCCTGGCTGCCCCATGATCTGCCATCCCCACACCCACACGATTAGCAGGACCTGCCATGAGGGGGAGCAGAACGAGGCTTAGCCAGGATGCAAAGGGCTCTACACAGCAGGACTTCTCTTAAAAGGTTTCTGCAGGATTTGGCAGTCAAAGGAAACCATGTAAAGCTACAAAGGAAAAAGAGGCCAAACAAACGCCTGAACTCCGCTGACCAGCTTATTCCATTCCCACTGCTACCAAACACTTCCATAACACACACTCCTCATGCACACCACCAGTCTCCATTTTTTGTGTGACCCAATCTGCTGCAGCTGCAAATCTTAACAACAACAAAAAAAAAGCTTTAAGAAATTTCAATGTCCTCCAAATGCCTCACTTGTAGTTGTGCAGTACAAGAACTTACACAGTCTTTAGGGGAAGAGTTGATCAATAATTTTCCAAGATAGAAAACAATCAGGAGAATACATTCTGTCAGGTCTTGGCATAAATAACACTGGGTGAAAACTCAGGTACCTCCTGGCACACTCTTAATAGGCTCTCCCATCTTCCAGAGCCACTCCTCTAGGATAAATGGAAGTGACCAAAAAAGCCCTCCAAGTCTTCCTTGGTAACATCTCCCTCCAGCTCACTGGCTCATTTGCAATTTTCTGTTCCACTTTTGGCCTAGCATATATTATACACCGTCAACAAGGCAAAGCAGAAACCCAACATTGCTTGGTTTCTCTTTTTAGCCTCATGATGACTGTCTGCCAAGATGAACTTTCTAGAACATGCTAGGCTGCCTCCCACAGCACCCCATGAAATACTTCCTCCAAGAAAAGAGCCTCTCCAGAACCTCAGTGCTTGCCTTGGTTTCTTCTTTCCTTCTAACCCTACAGCTAAATCCCTCCCCTCTCAGGATGAGAAACTATCTGTTTTCCTCCCTTAATTTTAATACCACTCAAGTGTTTGCAGAAACATGTCCTCCACCCACTTGCTAGATCCACAAGAGCCACCCAACAAAATGGTGCTCTGAGAAGGAGCCCCAGAACTCCCCTGTGCTATTCTGACAAGGCAGATGGCCCTTAAAGCCATGTCCTCTTCTATAAAAGTAGTATTTAGGCTTAAACTCGTCTTTTTGATCACTGATCACTCCTCACAGGGAAAAAGAAAGAACTGCCTGGTCAGGTGGATGACTGAGCTACTTTCAGTTTGCACACACCAAAAGAGCAGGTTGGTGTCACAGACTGCATATTTTAATTTGAAACACAGTTAAAAAGCAAGTCTCCCAACACTCCACCGAACTTGTTTTACTGGGCTGAGTGCATTAACAATGCCTACCCGCACTCAAGAGATACATTTCCTCTTCAAAGGCTACCTAATCCTTCCTAGAGGCTTCCTATGCCTGTTCTGCTCACTGCAGAAAGACACTCTTCAACACAGGGGCTATGGAAGTTCTGGAGCCCCTCTGTCGTCCACATTGCCAACACCTCCTTCCTATATCCATGCATTCCCTCTCACTTAGAGCCCTTCCTTAGTTCTCCACTCAGATCCTGATTTTCATAACACAAACACCAACACAGCCTTCTGAAGCATCAAGATTGCACATTACAGCGCCGAGGTCCTGCCCCTTCAGCCCTGCTGCAGACTTGGTCAGTAACTCTGCTGCCGCGCAGCTCTGTCAGTCACCAGCCTGGCATACGGCCACTTCCTGCGATCAAAGACTGTCAGACGCAGAGAAAATAAAAAATTAAAGAATTGGTTTTTATGCAAAAGCACCTCGGGAAGAGACAGGCTCAGAACGAAAGCCTGGGATGTACACAGCGAGAGCTCCTGCCGGTGTTTAATTGTCTAGAAATCAAGAAATGCGGAAGCCTCCGGTGCCAGTGTGGTCCTGACCCGCGGGACCCCAATGTCCGCACCCGATCAAGGAGTACATTAATTGCTCTCACAGCCCGCTTTGACGGCCCCCGGTCCCCGTTAGCTCCGCTCCCCACCCGCTCCAGCCCCGCGGAGTTGCTGTCCCACTTCCCCCACCCGCCTGGAACAGGCTCCGGAACTCCTCAGGGAACAACGACCCCGCCGAGCCCAGGGCAGTGCCCGCCGCGCTCTCCTCCCCACCCCACCACCGCTTTGTTCGGCTCCACGGCCCCGGGACCCGCCCTAGCCCCCCCGCGCCCCGGTGTAGCGGATACTCGCGGGTGCGGAAGGCCTCCTGCGTGTGGGGGATGACGAACAGTTCACCCGGCTCCCCCGGCGGCAATGGCTTAGCCAGCGGGAACGGCTTACGGCCGAGTAACGGCGCCATGGTGAGACCCGGAGGGGCCCGGGCGGGACGGTTGAAAAATGGCGGGAGATTCCGCTCCCCCTCACGGCGGGCGGCGGGACCGGCCCCGCGCGCGCGCCCCGACCCTGCCGCCCCGCCCCGCAGCACCCACCCCCCGCCCCGCGGCGCCGACAGCCTATTGGCTAGGCACGTACTCCGCCAGCTGCGGATTGGTCTTACAGCCGGTCGATCGTGCCGCTTTGCCCCGCCCCGCCGGCGCGGCGGGGGCGAGAGGTCGCGTTATGTAAGTGGCGCTGCAGCGCACGGCTCCATTTTGTAGCCCCCCGTTATCCGCCCTCCCCCTCTGCCGCTGGGGGACCAATCACAGGGCACTCCGCCCCCTCCAGCCCCATGGCCACCAATCAGAGCGCGTTCCGGATGCCGCCCCGCCTCGCGCCCATCCGGGTACCCCGGCGGGGCCGCGCGCTGGGCTTTGTCCTCCGTGTCTGGCGCGGGGCATTGTGGGGGTTTGTGTGGCGGGCGCAGACGCAGCCGCTCTCGTAGGAAGCCCCCGGCTGGGCCCGCCGGTGCGGCCTCTTAGCCTCCCCTCGGCTCCAGGTCTTTCCGCTCTGTGGGGAAGCGGAGCGGCGGCTCCGGCGGGGCGGGTGAGGTTGAAGAAGAGGCAGCAGCTGCGGCCTGGGGGATGTTGGGACAGTGGAGAGGGAGGCCCGGCCTCCCGTGGGTGCTGCTCCTGGGAATGGAGGAAAGACAAAATTTCGAGAATTGTGGGTTGGGTTTTGTGGGTTTGTGGTTTTATTTTTTCTTCATAGGAAATGTGTGGGGAGATTTTGTCGCATGAACATTTCCTGGGTATTGGAGGGGCAGCAGCTCCAGCACTGCCTGCCTAAAGCAGTCAAAGCAGAAGCTGCGATCTCATAGCTCTTTCCCAGGGATTGAAAAGCAGATTTGTGTTTAATGTGCAAATACATGCTAGGGATCCTGTGTTTGTGCTGTTCAGGGCACTGAGGACTAGGTCTGCTTTATACAACCCTGTTGTGGCTGCTTCAGGATGAGAAGCAGCAGCAGCCCTTGAAAACTGTTTAGAATCATAGAATCCCACAATGGCTTGAGTTGGAAGGGACCTTAAAGAACATCTTGTTTCAACCCCTGCCATGGGCAGGGATCCCTTCCACTAGACCAAGCTGCTCCAAGTCCTGTTCAACCTTACCTTGGACACTTCCAAAGATAGGGCAGCCACAGCGTTTCTGGGTAACTTGTGCCAGAGCCTCACCATTCTCACAGGGAAGAATTTTTTCTCAATACCCAATCTAATGCACTGTGTCAGGCAGATGGACACTCAGATTACCCCCTGCATGTAAATGGCTGTTTATTCTGGGTGATTTGCCCAAGGGGATGTATGAACTAGGAGCACTTCTGCTCTGGAGCAACAGAATTAATGGTGTCATTCATTTCCCTAGAAGACAGGAGAGTAACTGGATCTCACACAGTATTCGCCAGATTGTAGACATGTAATAATCAGATTATTACTAGTTTACTAGGTTGCTTTATAGGAATGAGGAGCCCATCATTTCTGCTGGCTAAGTATGAAAATCATTTAACTTCCCTAGGTGCACACTGATTTGATGTGTTGTGTAATTCTGGGGAGAAGTTTGGGGTGTGAGTATCCCTGGAACACTGTGCATAATGGAACACAGAGCACAGTGTCTGCTGGAATCAGAAATGCAATGTATTTTCCACAGCATTGTAAACAGGCAGGAAAGAAGGCTAATGCTGTAACATAAGTGTTCACTCTTACATTATTGTTGTTGGTACTAGTAGAATTCTGCAGTGGAACAGGTTCCCAGTGAAGTTATGCCCCATTCCTAGAAGTGTCAAAGGCTAAGCTGGACAGGGCTTTGAGCAACCTGGTCTAGTGAAAGGTGTCCCTGTCCATTATTTGGATGGAACAAGATGATCTTCAAGGTCCCTTCTAACCTATCCCATCCCATGAGTCTATGATTCTATTTAGTATGAGAACAGATATGTATTGCCATAAATCCATCAGTGAGTGTAAGAATGGTTGTTGAGGATTCCCATTACCCCTGTAAAGGGCTGTAAGAGTTGCTTGAAAGCACAGTCAGCTCACGGCCAGTGAAACAGGTTCTTGTGGGACTTTACGTGGAGCTTGGCTTCATTCCATGTTATTTTGTCAGAAACTAGAGTACCTGAGCTGAAATTCTACGTGGTATATGTCTGCCTCTCTAGGCTGCAGGGCAAAGTGGGGAGGAGAAGGAAAACGAGTGTTATGAACCGAGGGAGAATGGGGAGCAGATACAGACCTGTGGAGCAGTATAATGTGGGAAGAACATGCTTAGCTGAAAGGCAGTGTTGAATGAATATGGCCACTCTGTAGCTCTGACACTGTGGGGACACATCAGGGGTCTGACCCTGGGGAATGGCAGCATACAGGGAGGGGGGAAGCGGGCACAGGGCTAGTCCTTGGACAGGGAGCAGCCTCAGGGGAGCCGGAGGCAGGGCAGGGAGCTGAGGGAGGCAGAACCACAGCGAGGGATGGGAGGCTGAGGTGCCTTTCCCTGCACATCCACCATGAAGCCGTGTGCCTGTTCCTCCACAGCAAACCATTGGGATCTGAGGCATGGCAACCTTCCAGTGCTGATACAGGACTGGTCAAGGTCTGGTGTCCTCAGTCATTTTTCAGGCTGGGAAATTGTATGTAGTTCCTGGCACAGGTTAAACACGCACTGACCTGAGAGCTGTTCATTGACCCTGCAGCTGCTTGCTGAGGCACGCAAAGGTTGGGTTTCTCTTCATGGGCGGCACCTGCCCATCGCAGCAGGTTCTTAGCCTCAGGAGCTCTGAGTTACTCCAGGATGGTTTTCCAAGGCTGTTGTATACTGTCTCCCAGTGCCCAGGAGATGGCACTCCTGCATTTGGACAGTGTGTGCAGCTTTTCTCCAGACACACCAGAGGTTGCCTAAAGAGGAAAATCCCATCATCATCCCAACCTGTTTGGCTCTGCTAGGGAGGGAAGTGGCCACATTTGCAGGGTCTGGTGATCTGTCCTGTTCTGGGAGTTACCAAAACTGGGGTGGTGAGCTGTGAGAACAGTCTCTGCTGAGCAGGCAGGCATTCCTGGGTGTGAATTGATGGCAGAAACTCCAGCAGTGGGTTGGAGTCACTTCAGCAGTGGGTTGGAGTCACTGTGAAGTAGTTATCACCATAGAGGACATGGAGATGCGAGGTCCATGCAGCCGCAGCTCCTCCAGGTGTGAAGGCTTTAATCACAGCCAGATGAAAGCATCCTTATGAGGATGGAGCCCACTGTCATGAAGCCTTACCACTAGCTGCCTCTTCTCAGCCATGGCTGGTGCCTTTAGCATTCCAGCAGGGAGCACATGATGGAAATCACCATTGGACCCCCTGCTCCTCACAGCGCTTAACTGCTCTTGCCTTTCCCCTCAGTCCTCATCTTCCTTTGTCTTCACCAGCAGTGGACATACAGGAAGTAAAAGCATTTAGACTCACTTGAAATAACCTTCCACTCCTGTTAAATGCTGGTGGAACTAAGTGGATTTATCTGAATGAGTGCAGGAGGTGAAGCTGTGTCCCTGGGGATGTTGTCAGATTTTCCATCTTCAGAAACAAAAGCAGATATGCAAGTCTGGTACATGTGTGTTCAGAGAGCAATTTTGAGTTGGTGACCCAGAGGAGTGAGGAATTGGTGGGTGGTGGGAGAGGTGACACAGGGGTCTGTCCAGGCTGGCCATGCTGCTGGTCTGACTCTTGCCCTGGCTTGCCTGGCCTGAGGGCACCTGAGGAGGTACTGCATTGGTGCTGTTCCTAGGAGCTTCCAAACACACTTGGTGTTTGATCTGGTGGTTTGCAAAGCCCTTCTCTGGGTCATGGACTTTTCTCTGCACTGACACAGGAGGGAGTCAATGTACCTAATCTCTGGGCGCAGCATCCTGCTGATCTGTCAGCTCTTTTTTTGATCTGTGCTTGAAAACTGTTTCCTCTTGTGTTCCTACACCTTCAAGCAATTTCTCAGTTTCCCCATCCTTCCCATGGCAATCTGGACTTCGCAGTTACTGCTCCTCTGGGCTGGTGAACCAGCAGAAGCCAACTTTGCCCCAGGTGCTCCAAGGTCATTGATCCTAAATGTGATTTTGGCCATGTGGGTCTTAACATGCCTCTCCCCTCACCCCTGGTAGCTTCCAGGATCCAAAATCAGGGATTGCCCTCATCCCAGTGCCTGCTGGACTACTCAGTGCCAGCTGTCTGGACATTGTGCTGGCAAGGGCCTCCCTAAATAACACAGGACTTGGGAGCAGGACACAGCTGTGGCTGGGTAGCCAAGGCTGCCACCTTGCTGTCACCACTGATGCTTCCCAGAGGGGAGCTCCCACAGGGCTTTGCATTTGGAGCTGCAAGTAGCCTTGTGTCTTTCAGAGAAAAAGGAGAGAGCTGCTTAATCCTGGAGGAGCTGGAAGAGCCACAGAGAGGGGACATCAGGGAGGATTCAGTTAAAAATGGCCCAGATACATCAAACTATCTCCTGCAGGAAGCCATACCCCATTACTGCTTCTATGTGCAGGACAGCTTACAGTACTTATTCTATTACAAGCCTGGTGCTGCTCTGATACATTCCCAGGAGTCTGGTAAAATTTTTGACACTATTTTCCTTGACTCATTCCAGTCAGTCACTTCCGGTGGAACTGGCTGACTGCCTGCCTGATGCTGAGGTGACATTGCGTCCCTGACAGGCAGGCAACCCTGACAGGTTCCTGGTGGAGTGGGCACAGCAGCACCTGAGGAGCTCCCAGGGGTGGGAAAACAACAGGCTTCTAGGGAATGTCCCCAAACACTCCCAGCATCCCTGACCTTCTCCCAATCAGGCAGTGAGCACCGCCCAGCTCCTGGTTCATAGCACACACAACAGATGCAGATTCCATTGGACATCTGCAGATGCTCTTTCTCTTTGCTGCTGGTGATGACATCCCAGGTGTGTCTGAGTCAGCTCTCCTGCTCCACCCTGGAGTTAATCCAGGTGCTAGATATAATCTTGTTCCTTTCTAACTGTGAACATTTGAATTGGACCAAAGGCTCTGGCTTTACTCCATACCTGTGAGCCTGAAGCATGTTTTTGGGCTGGTGGTCTTGCTCAGGCAGTACATGGCCATCCCAAGTGCAAATATAAATCCTTATATATTTTTGGTCACAAAATCTTTCACTATCAGAGCCTGTCCTGGTTTAGGGCAAATTTGGGAGGAAACTTCCAAAGAGGTCCCTCTAGAAAGCATATTCAAATCGTCCCTCCCCCTACTCTTTTGAGAAAAGATTTCCTTGGAGAAAAGTAGAAAAAAACTGTTTCTTTAACAAGCATAGTATTCACAAGCATTAAAAAAAACAAAAAACAAAACAAAACAAAACAAAAAACCCCCAAAAAACCAGTAAAACCTCTTGCTGTTCTGAAGAGATGGCAAATTCAGAAAGTCCTTTTCGAGTGTAGCTTGGTTCACTCAGTCTCTTATCAGTCCCTCCTGCACTGGAAGGTGCCACATCCCGGCCCCAGTGGGCCACAGGTGTGAGCTCCTGGTGTTTTCCTGGGGTTTTAGTCCAGAGTAGTGCTGATCAGTTCCAAGAAAAAGAAAAGCCACAATCTGGGGAACTTCTCTGCCTTAGCTAGCTAAAAAAGAAGTAAAAGGAGAGCTCTCTCCCACTGCCTGTCCATGCTGCAGACAACGCAGTCGCAGTCGCTGAGAAGGAATGCAGTTTCTGAAAACAAACTGCTTCTTCCCCCCCCCCCCGCCACCCCCACTTCACTCTCTGAACCAGTCTTAAAGGTGCAGAACTTAATAACCAGCATAAACAGAACAGATGACTAGGGATGCAAGTATCATAAAGTCACCCTAGGACAACTCAGTAATGCCATCCTTGTTAGCACATTTTGGTAGCTCCTGGGTCAAGAGTTCTGGACTGGCACTGCAGCACAGGCAGCTGCACCAAAGTGTGCAATAGCCAAACCCTACTCAACAGCTCAGCTCCAATCCTCCCAAATTCCTGGTAGGAAACACCTGTTCACAGTTGTGTGTCTTCAAGGGGAAAACCCTGCCTTGGGTCAGTCACAGCCATGGGGCATTCTGCATGTGCAGGGAGCTCCTTTGTACCCATATGGGCAAAAAGTAGGGTGCTGTAGGCTTCTGAGCCTAGAGGTGGCCTTTGCATCTGACCAGACCACCTTCCCTTTGATACCCAAGGAACTGTTTGGGAAAGGGTCCTCTCCCCTCTCTTTGAAATTGCTCTGGCCTAAAACCAGCATTTTTTTTCAGGCTGGGGAATGGGCAGGGAAGCTCCTTCACATGCGCTGTGTTTCCGTGACTGGGGAATTGAGAGACACCCATCTAAGGGCCAAATCCCACAGGTCTCCCTGCAGCACTCAGTGCTGGCCAAGGGGAGGCAATGTCAAGCTGCTATTCCATCAGTTTTCCCTTTTGGGGGAAGCTTGGTGACCCCAGCTGAGGTACGTGGTGCCTCAATGTCCTGGTTTTGCATGGAAGACATTTATGGAAGTAATGCAAAGCTTTTAGCCACTAGAAACTTGTACACACCTCTGTGAAAAACATGTTAAAGATGAAAGAAACCTGGAAACTTCCTCTTTCTCTTCCAGCTGGCAAAGAGGTAACATGTCCCGGCCCTCTGTTTCGGCCAGGCCAGGTGGCCCCTGCCACGGGCTGGGCCCCTTCCCCCAGGGCACCTGCCAGCCCCCTCCCATCAGCTGCTGGGCAGGGGAGGGAGTGCCGTGAGCCAGGCTGGGCCAGGCCATGGCTTCAATTTGTAACATCATGATGCTAGCCCGGGGCCAAGCTGACTCTGCCAGTCCACAGAAGCAGCTGGGGCCAGGCCTGTTTGGCCAAGATTTTACCACTGTGGAAGTTCGCCTGCGACCACCAGGCAGGGGGAAGGAGGAGCCACCTCCGTCATCGTGCTGCTGCTGAGTTCTGGCCTGGCTGATTAGATGCTAGCCTCCCATCCCCCCCCCCACCCCAAACTGCAGTTTCTGCCATCTGTAGCACCCAGCCCAGCCAGGGTCAGGTGACCCTCTGCAGGCCCTGGGCAAGATGTTACTTTTCAGTGCTTCAATCCTCCCTTGAGTGAGAGAAAATAACAAAATGCAGGCAATTTAAAGGAGAAACATGAAGACATCGAGGTCAGTGGAGAAGTTAAGTCCCAGATGGGAGGGATGAGGAGATGTCTTAATCTTAGTGTTGAAATTCCCTTGTGAAGCTATGGAGAAAAGACTGTTTCTCTGTAGCACGTGAAACCATGGGGATATGAAGAGTTCAAATTGATATTGAGCAAAGGCCTCTATGCCAAAGTAAGCCGATGATAAAGCAGTTGTAATCTATGAGAAGTTTGAACAGGGAGAGAGAAGAGTGAAGACCCTGTGCCCCCAGGGAGAAAAGAAGAAGACCTCTGTTCCCAAAGATGAAGACGATTTTAGAGATAGATAATGAGAACCTTTGCCTTTGAACAGTTCATCTTTAAAAAAGTACCCCATAAGTTGACATGGCCCATAAGCACAGCTGTGGGAAAACTTTCTGGAAAATGGGAGGGATTTCATGATTGTAGATCATTTTCCCCCAGCGGCTGCTATTCATGGAAATTAAAAGCCATGAGAGAACTGTTTTCTTGTAGAGAAACCTCCATAACATTAACAAGAGGGACTTCTCTCCCTAAGTGAACTGAAAAAAAGACTATTTTAGAGGTGGTAAACTGACTGAAATTTTAGATTTTGTTTCTTTACATTGTCAGTGGGAAAGAAAAAGTTGTGGGGGAAGGAGACGTGTCCTGAAGGTTTGTTCTGATTCTTACTACTCTTTCTTTTCGTTACTGTTAATAAACTTTTCTTTATACCTTTTTAAAGTTTTGTCCCTGCTTTGCCTTTCTCCTAATCCTACCTCACAGCAGGAAGTAAGTGTATTGGTGATTGGCCAGCACTGAACCCACCACATGCATTGGTGCATTGACTGGGAAATCTCAAAACTGGTGAAATCTCAAATTGGCGAACCAAAACCACTACACTCCTCCTGGTGTGGTGTCCATGTTGCTGCTGAAAAATTGCTTCAGATTCCCCAGGAACCAGAGCATCTCCTAGGCCACTCATGACTTATCATGACCATGGTAGGACCATGGGGGTGGACCACAGCACTGTTGAATTTCTCCTGAGGAAAGTTTAGAGAGGACCTGCAGGCTCTTCCCTGTGGTGTGGGAAACTGGAAAGGGCAGTAATTGCTGCTATTGTGGCTGTCTGAGACCTGCCAAGCCTGTAGCCACAGACAAATTATTAGGATGGGGTAGGAAGAAAAGTCACCTGGGACATGGGACAAGTAGCCTTGACCTCAAAATACTTCCAAGCTATCGGCACAGGGAAGAGGATGCTCTTGTCGAGTGTTGCAGCGCTGCAAAGCAAATGCCATTCTGCTGAGCTGATGAGTCCTGGCATCTGCGTTGTGGGGCTGCACTCACCATGAGTGCATATGAAAAACTCACTGGCCTGACAGTAAAAAGGGTGTCACAAGTGCCTATTTGTAGATGTCTCCAGGATGATGGGAGCACATCTGTATCATCTTGTTTTTTCCATTCTTGAGTTTGGAATAAGGATTCATCTGGAGAACTGATTTTAGTGGCAAACTCAAATGTCCTTGTGTTTCATCGTTGTGTCTCTGCAGTGACCTTGTGCTTTCTGTGGCAAGGGGTGACATCACAAACATGGCCAGGTGCAGGTCAAGAACAATGATGTGCAGATGTTGACAACGCCAGGAAGATAAGTAACAAAGCCCATCACAGTGCTTACATATGGATATAAGAGAGAAAAAATGATAGAGTTAGAGAACTCTGCTAACGTTTTAAACTCCTTTAAAACCCTCCTTGAACTGCTCTTGTCACATTCAATCTGGTGTTGACTCTGCCTTTCTAAAGCCATATTCAGACCTGCCTCTGCTCAAGCCTGTTCATGATGTCTGTGTCCACACACTGACAGTTCCTTGAGCCCTTTTTCTCCAAGGACTTACAGGATTGGTGAATGGCTCCAACCTTGGTACGGATACAGGTTTGGTCCAGCAACGTGTGGGGGATGGTGTGTGATGACTCCTGGGACACAGCAGATGCCTCTGTTGTGTGTAGGCAGTGTGGCTGGGGGAACGCCGTATCAGCCCTGGGCAGCATTTCTTTTGAGAGAGGATCTGGGATGGACTATCTGCCTGGACAACATTACCTGCAACGGGATGGAGAGGCTCCTCAGTGAGTGCTCATCGCAGTTGTGGGGAGAGCACAACTGTGGGCACGACAAGGAGGCGGGAAGGGAATTAATGTGCTCACGTGACAATGGGATTTGCCTCATCTGTACTCTTTAGGCAGGTAGGGCTGGTAACGTCTTAGTCTTGCAGAACCAGCCACAGGTCTATGCCTTGGGCTTGTTCAATCCTCCTCTGTCCTGCCCCAGACTGGCCCAGGGACTGCAGCAAGGTCCCTACTGGCAGCCCCAGTGGCATCTACATCATCCAGCCCACAGGACTACAAACATCACGGTCTACTGTGAGATGAGTGGGGCAGACAGGAGCTGGAGTGTCATCCAGAGAAACTAGCAGAGCTCAGTGATCTCCTGGGATGAGTCTTGGAGCACCTACAAGCATGGCTTTGGGAATGTGCACAGGGTTCTGGCTGGGCACTGAGTACATCCACCAGGTCACCAGGCAGAAGGTCTACAAGGTCAGGTTTGTCATCTGGTATGGTTCAAATAACATGAAGTTTGCAGACTACAGCCTGTTCAGCCTGGATAATGAGTCCAGAGCTACCAGCTGAGGCTGGGAGTGCACTCATGAAAGGCTTATTTTGGAGTTATTGGAGGCCCCAGAATGACCAGAAGTGGCAGTGGTATATGTTAAGGGACATCAAAAAAGGGGTGACTTTGGAGGCACGGGGAAACAATTTAGTAGATTTGGAAGCTAGGGATGCAGCCTAATCGGGGTAATGATGGTGTTAACCTCCATGGGGGAAATGCAGTAAGTCCCAGTGTTTAGTGAGATGAAGAGAGAAAACTCCTCCAAATTGGAGCAAGGAAAGATAATGAAGGGAAGTGGAAGTTACTGGATATGAAACAGTTGCTAAATAAACCACTTGGCAGGAAAGTGCTAGGAGGCATGCATAAGAGAATACATTGGGGTACGCAAGCACTGAGTGATCAGTTCCTAAGGAACTGGAGTTTTTGGAAAAGCTAAGCAGGTAACTGAACAGTGTGTGATATGTCAACAAATAAATAGGAAAGTAATGAGAAAAACACCTAGAGGAGGGCAGGAGCTAGCCTTATGACCTTTTCAGAACATCCAGGAAAATTTTACTGAGCTTCCCCAGGTACAATGGTGGAAATTTTTGCTAGTGATAGTAGATCACTTAACCCATTGGGTAGAGGTGGTGCCCACTGTTAAAGCCAATGCCAGCATTGTAAGCAAAACCCTTCTGGAATTAATTATTCCCTGATATGGGATGGTGAATAGGATTGATTCTCACTGAGGAATTCATTTCACATCTAGAATATTACAGGAGGTTGTTCAAGCCCTGGGGGTAAAATGGGAGTTATACATTCCATGGCATCCACAAAGTTCTGGTCGTGTTGAAAGGATGAATTAAACTCTTAAAAGAACTCTGAATAAGCTGATGTTCATTGAAACCCAGATGTCATGGATAAAATGCCTCCCTTTAGCCCTGTTAAGAATTAGAAACCAGCCTTGGTCAGATTGAGGAGTCTAACCCTATAAAATGATCTTTGGACCACCTTTTTTGACTTCTCCACAGAGAGTTGCCAGCTATGAGGAGGGGGAAGCCAGTGCCAGAAAATATGTTATGTCTATAGCAGAGACCCTAAAAGAGGTAAGGCATGAAGGGATAATCCCTCAAACTACTACCCTGGATTTCAGAATTCATAATGTTAACCCTGGAGGTTGGATAATGATCAAGTTATGAAAAGACCAGCTTCTAACCCCTCAGTGGGAAGGTCCCTTTCAGATGCTGCTCACCACTGAGTTGGCTGTGCGAACTGCAGAGCGGGGATGGACTCATGCCCACAGAATTAAGGGTCTGGTAGAAGAACAAAAGGAATGGATCATAACATCCAGACTGGGTGAGACAAGACTGACTTTTAAGCAGAGACCGAGAGGTAACCAGAAAAGCCCCAGGACAGCCAAAAAGTAGGGTCTATCTTCTACCAGCCAGCTTGGGGAGTGCTTAAGTAACACTTTGAGTGGGAAATTTGAATTGTATTGGTCATTGATGTAATTATCCTATTTAGTGGATAGGGATTGCGGGTGTCTGTTGAGGGGAAGTGCACAGGAAACAGTGGGAAGTGCTGGGGTGATTTGCTTGGGAATTAACAAGAGGAGTACAATGGGAACTAGAGGGCAAGACTGGGTTGGCCCCTGTGCTTGCCACCGAGAAGATTATATAACCCTGCTACATGCAGCAACCCCATAGGCATAGTAGGTGGGGGTAGAAGCCATATCGGACCCCTATCATTTCCTTTTTGTCTATTACTCCTTAGTTGTCTTTTCCCTCCTGGAATCCAAACAAATTCTTGAGTAATCGTTTTATGAGGGTACTCTTTTCACTACTCACACTATTGTCAACGCATCCAAACTATGCTGAAGAAGAAAAACAAACTAAAATACCCCCACAAAGAAGGCAAAGTGATCTATGAAAAACATGAGTGGAAAATGGGAATTAATTGCTCGAGCCAAATGACTTATAAAAAGGAAAAGGGGGGATTTTATAGATGAGTAATATGATGATTGGCTCTCACAATTAAGGGATGCATATTGTGTGTATGTTAAGAGAAGTTTTGTTGATGTATGGTTACACTGTTGCAGTTTTTTTTGTTTGGATGCCCTCTGTTCTCCCCATAGTCCCCTTTCCCCGCTCTGTATCGTTGCCACCGGACAGCCTTAGCTGTCAGGGTTGTCAGGGACATGTGGACAGAGAGCATCTCCTCATAGCCCTAAACATAATTCCCATACTACTTCTAATCCTCAAGCCCAAACTAATCTCTGGTATCCCCATATGCAAGTATAGTTTCAACCAAAACATTAGACTATGATTCTAAAAACAGAAGTTAAACCCTTTTAACCTGCTGAGGGGAGGTCAAACCAGCGAGAACTGCTAATTCCCGCATCTGAGTATAAAACCTCAGTCCCCTTACTTTCAAAGGATAAGAGTAATCCAGTGGTGTTAGGAGCCACCCATCTTGGTGCAAATCCAAGTGAAAGTAATGGACCTGTCACTAGTCCTAAACACATTTATACTCCTAACTCTAATAACCCTCTCCACCCCCATCCTATTCCCATTTTTATCTCACAATCTCATGTGCCCTTGCATGGGGCAGTTGGGAATGGGAAAAGCCTGTTGCTAGGGGGCTTAGCACAACATCTCACCTCCAATCAAGTTGCACAAAGGTTTCCACCAAGGGATGGCAAAGAGTTGACTGGCAGACTTTGGGAGGGGCTAGGGTTGGCTGATGCAACACCAGGGGTATAAAAAGAGGAGCAGCCGTTTTGTGGATGAGTCTCTGACAGCTGGCCATGCTCCCAGCTCTGTGCCTTTTCCTTATTCAGTCCTTTGTTGTGTTTGTTGCAATTTAATAAACCTTTGAAATTTTAAAGGGAGTGGTAATTTCTCACATGCCTGTCAGGGTAAGGAAAAGTACTGGGGCTAACTAGGAACCATATAACTATACAGCAATAGAGCTAAAATATATATGTAAAGAATATAGAGACTATATAAAAGCAAAAATCATTCTGGAAATAGCAACATGCATCTGGGAGTTTAGGATTGAAAGGATTGAGGGACTTGTCTTTACAAACAAACTGCGGATCTGCTGGTAAATAAAGCTAGAGACTGAGTGATAAAAGAAACAATGGGAAGGATTCCACTGATTGATAAATGGAATGAGATTTGTCTTTACAAATAAATTTTAAGTCTAATGATAAATAAAATTGAATGTTGAGAGATGAAAGAAACAATGGGAAGAACCATAAATTCCATAAGGAATTTCACTAATTGACACAAGGAAAAGACTAAGGGGTGGGGAGGTTATACATTAGGAGGGGGTCTTAGGTATTAGGCGTTTTGGGGAGTCTGTACCTCTCAAGTACCTCAGCAAATGGGGAAAGAGAGAGGGACACATGGTTGGGAAATTAGGATAAAAAGGTGGCTGTGTCCTCCAAAAATTGGAGAGACCCCAGGGGAAATATTGTGTGGCCTCTCCCTTTATTCAAGTAAAGTAACATGACTCCTCTGTCTCCTTTTTGGACATAAATCTCTGGTGTTTGTGGGTTAATTTTCCTGACAGGATCAAAGGAGGCTGCGTCCTCCAAAACCTCAAGAGAAAAAAACCTCATGGGAGTGTGACCCAGTGGACTTTCTCCCTTTATTGGAATAAAGTTGCAGGACTTCTCTGTCTCCTTTATGGACACTGGCATTTCATATCATGGTTTTCCATACAGCACTGAGCAGGATGAGAGTCCTTGCACCTGTTGTACCACCAGTCCCTGTACCTGCACCCTGACTTGGCCGTGCCCCAGTGCCTAGTTCACCACCCTAGGAACTGGTCACACAAACTGGGCCCATGCACCCAGTGCTTGGATGGCACCAGCAGGTTCTCCCCCCTGACCTGCCATCTGACCTCCAGCTCCTGCTGTGGTCCTGGTGAAACAGTTTGTACCCCTGTGTGTCACCAGCACTGGGTGTCCATCTGGCTCCAGTACACTCTCTGTTCTGGGAGATGCTGGTTCCCTGGGCAGCAGGTCCCACAGTGAGGGCAGGGGAGGAGCAGGGGACAACTGCAAGTCTCCATCTGGGGGAGGCTCAGTCCCTTCTTCTCCCTACTTCCATAATTCAGCTTCCCTTGTGACCTCCAGATACCCTGGCTGGGCTCACACTTCCAAGGCCATCCATGCCCTGACACTGCTACTTCAAGGGTCCACAACGCTGGAAGGGCTCACAATGGGGTTCCGGCTGCAAGGACCTCCCTTATAGAGGTAGGATGAGGATGTCACCGAGGGGTTACAGCAGCCAGGGCTACTCATCCCCCAGTGCCCACAGGTTGGGATGTCAGGCACAGCTTGGCACCTTGGCTGAACTTGGTGCCCAGGTGGGTGCGGAGAGCCAGCCCTGCTTCTGTGTGGCATAGGGAGTGGTGCTAGAAGGACTGGGGAGACCCTTCTCATCCGTTTTGACATTGGGCTGCCAGAAGTGTGTCTAAGACAAATGCTAAAGTCCCTGGTTATATATGGCACTGGAAGCAAGGGTCAGGGCTGCAGATGAGGCCCTTTTGCTGCTCAGTGTGTGTGGAATCCCATGTGAAATGTCGGAGCACAGTATCCCCTTGAGTGATGTACCAGGTGAAGGTGCACAGACCTGGTGGATGTCTAACAGAGATTTCTGGCATGACCAGGTGACAGACTGTCCCTACAGGGCTTGGCTTCAAACCCATTAGTATTAACAACCCTGAGAAAAATCCTTATCATTAGCTTTTGTTGATTTTGTGGAATTCAGTGTGAACACCTGCAGCTGAGAACTCTTATCACTGAAGCACAACAACTGGCATGTGAGAAGAGGTGTCTGTGGAAGGAGGCAAGCAAACCATAAATTTGCAGGAACGAGTGAGTTCTACTGTTTGGATTGACTACTTCACCTCGCTGACAAACAGAGCTGGGCTGCAGGCAGAGATGCCTTGTGCCTTCCATCAGCAAAGCCTGGGGCCAAGGTAAACAATCTTTCCCAGGGGTGGTCCCTAACTCCTGGATGCTTTGTGGCAGCTCTGAACCAAAACCTTGCAGTCATACAGTGCCGCTTTCCTTACACTCCTGCCCTTATCCCACATGTCCTGAGGGGGAGAAACAAGCTCAGGAGGACTCTGCTGACCTGCTCTCCCTCATTGTGTCTGGGTGGGCATCACCCAGAGAAGCCTGGGTGCTTTCTCAGAGAGCATCTCTGTTCTCTTGTGGCCAGTGCATCCGGCAGCAGCTGCAACTGTTGGGTCACATCTGTGCAGGGTATTTTGGTAAATCCTCAGCACCAGGCTGGAATCTCTTCTTTCTTCCTCCCTGCTTTCAGTCCCCATTTTCATCCAGTGCTTGGGCAGCACCAGCAGGTCCTCTGCACTGACCTGCTGGCTGACCCTAGGGGGCATGGTCCTGGTAGGTCTTATCAGAAGCTTTTCTTGATTTTGTGGAATCCTGTGTGAACCCCGGCAGCTGGGAACCCTTAGCACACACACACACAACAGATGGTGCATGAGCAGAGGTACCTGCAGAGGACAAACAGACAATAAATTTCCAGGAATGGATGAGTACTGCTATTTGATCAGCTGCTTCACCTCACTGATGAGCCCTATATAACACTGGGGTTGGCCATCCTGCCACCAGACCAGACCTACTCAGCTCCCCACACCACAGGGTCCCAACAGAGACAGGATGGGTGAGTGTGGGATGGGATGGGATGGGATGGGATGGGATGGGATGGGATGGGATGGGATGGGATGGGATGGGATGGATGGGATGGGATGGGATGGGATGGGATGGGATGGGATGGGATGGGATGGGATGGGATGGGATGGGATGGGATGGGATGGGATGGGATGGGATGGGATGGGATGGGATGGGATGGGATGGGATGAGATGGGATGGGATGAATTCTGTGTGCTGCTGGGCATCCCAGCCTTTCTTTCCAAAGTCCTAGGTCCTGTGCTTTGTTTATCCCTCCTGCAGGAGCTCCTGAGTATCTTTAGGTACCAGCAATGCCTGCAATCCAACATGTCAGTCCTCCTCCAGAGGATTCACATTCCCAAATTCACTGTGTATCTTCTTCCTCCAACTGCTCATCACTACAATCCTCTGTTTTTCACCCCCATGCTGGCCCTGCTATCCCCAGTTCTTGCTCTTCCCATTGAAAACCTGGAGAGATTTAAAGTAAATTTTGATGAAATGGTTAATATCCATTCCAATGGGCCTCTTCCTGGTATGTGTTCTCTGTCTTATATCCCTGAACTCTGTTCATCCAAATATCGGGAGCTCTCTCCTCTATACAAAAAGGGAGATGTGGAAAATAGTCTTGTAGAAATAAAAGGATCCTGATCAAATCTTCCTCTAATTTAATATCTTAACCAAACATCACCAGATTTGGTAATTCAGCCTTCTTTGTTACTGACAAGATTGAATGTGGCAGCTTTTTCTAGACAGATTGTTTCTCTTCCTTTATGTATTCTCTTCCCATATATACTTGTATAGTTCATTCACAGCCCTGAAACTTCAGAGAGAGTTTGTATAAATGACTAACGAAAATGCTTTCTGAAGATTGCACATGGCTAAACAGTCCCAAAACTTCATCACACCACTGATAGAGATCACAATTCCAGAGGCTGTCAGGGAAAGAATCTTACTGGGTGCTGGTATTTCTCTGAAACAGAGCATTGTTCTCTCATAGCTGTGAGCTCCCTCACACTCTGAAGGTTTCTGGAATTCTTTATGGATTGAATGAACACATTCATCACCGAAAAGCAGGTTCACAGCAACACCTTCCATCTGTTTGATCTTGGTCTGAGAGCACCCATGGTCTGATTTCCCTCTCGATTGTTCTCTCTCTGTACATATTTCTACTCATCACTACTACGCTGAGTAACTTGTTCAAGTGGAAATTGTCCCTGCTTATAGCAGGGGGTTGGGCTAAGTAGTCTTTTAAAGGTCCCTTCCAACCTAAACCATTCATGATTCTGTAGTTCTACTCAGATATGCTGTCTACTCCTTGCTGAGAGGAGCAAATAGGCATCTGCTTAACGGCTGCAGCATTCCTATTCCTAGTCTCTGATGCCTTTGAAGTTTTTCCAACCAAAAACTACCACACAGGAAGAAAAATGAGCCAAGTGGCATCATTGAAATGCCCTACAAAATACTTAGTCCTGGAAATATTATCCTCTGGGGCGTGGACTTACCTCTGTGCTGTGGCACAGGGCTGCTCTTCTAACTCCTTGTTTTCCTGATGCAGATGAAGCTGGAGGGATCATCCAGTGGAACCAGGAAGCTGATCCTCAGCAGGCACAGGGCTGCAGCAGTAAGGACCAAAATCCTGCAGGGAACGGGGTGGGGGGGGGGACAGGGACGGGGGGCAGTGTGGGGAATAAAGGCACAGTGGTGGTGGGTTGGCAGTCAGCCTGGGGATCAGCCAGCCCAGCGCTTCAGCAGAACTCCAAGTACTCCTCCAAACTTAAAGGCCACTGAGTGAGGGTGAGGTCAGGTTGGAAATGGAGAAGAAATGTCAGACAATGAGGGTGGTGAGGAACTGGCACAGGTTGCCCAAAGAAGCTGTGACTGCCCCATCCCTGGAAGCGTCCAAGTCCAGGTTGGATTTGGATGGGGCTTGGAGCAATCTGGTTTAGTGGAAGGTGTCACTGGCCATGGTAGGGGGATAGAAACAAGATGGGCTTTAAGGTCACTTCCAAGCCAACCCATTCTGGGATTCTGTAATCTCAGAGGACTTTACTGCCATTACTTTGCTACTATTACTCTGCTGCCACAAGTCCACAGAGGATGTCCCTTCTCAGTCCCAGGATGTCCTTGGGCTTTCACAGCCATCCACAGGGTCTAAAGCTAAGGGAATGAGGTTTCCTCCTTCTCAACTCTAGGGATGCAGTGGATGCCAGGGTTGCAGGGACAGCAGACTGGGATGTTGTGCATTGGTCCTCCAATGTTCTCTCATGCCCCAGATTGGCCCAAGGACTGCAATGAGCTCCCTGCTAGCAGCCCCAATGGCATCTACATCATCCAGCCCACAGGACTGCAAACCATCATGGTCTACTGTGAGATGAACAGGGAGGATGGAGGCTGGACCATCATCCAGAGGAGCCACAGAGATACTCCAGTCAGCTGGGACGAGTCCTGGAGTGTGGAAGGGGCTAACAGCGGGCCTGTTCGCTAAAGGAGTGAGAAGCAAGAAGCTGATAAGGAGCTCTCTCCAAGGCCGTCACCAAGGAGACCAAGAGAAGAGAGGAATTGAAGAAAGATAAGAACTTTGCAGCTGGACAAAGTATTTTTAGAAAGTTAGTTAAGTCACCGTAAATTCTCACCAATAAAATTATGTTGAATCATTGTGGCCAATAGTTAAGGTAGAAGAAGCATAAACAATTGGAAAGTGTATAAAAGATCAGCCATGTTCAAGAATAAAGAGTTGCCAACTGAGACTGCTTGTGGTCTCTGCTTTGTGTCGTGACCGCCCTGACAGCGACATCTGGTGACCCCAACGTAATATAACATCCTTAAGAACATACTTGGCCTGGACCCGTACGGGGTCCTAGCAATTGGCAACCGTGACCCACTGGGACATAGTGGGGGAGGCAGCGTTGGTGCAGCTGAGAGTGGCAGGTGGAAGCCACAGGGAGGTCCGGACCTGATTTTCTCCTATCAAGACACCTGGAAGTAGGTGAGCCACCAACTAGTAATAATGGGACATAATTTATCTAAAGAGGAAGAGAATGTTTTGGCTACGTGGAAAGTTTTGTTAAGGAATAAGGGAATTGATATTTTATACTTTGCCCTTCGTAGCCCATATTGCTGTGGGCTAAATCACAGGATTTTGGCACTGATCCTGGCACAGCTTTTAGTGTTAAAGCATGGAAAAAAGTTGGGGACAGACTGTGGGAAGTTATCTGAGCAGGAGATAAAACTGTTGTCGATCTAGCGATTACTTGTGGATCGCTCTTTGAGGCATTAAAAGAATGGAAAACAGAGTGAGAAGCAGAGCGGGACGTGGATTAAGAAGCGGGGCTGATAACAGAAACTGACGGGGGGGGATGAGGCAGAGGGGGCCTCTGATGGGGAACTTGGTGAGTCTATGCTTAAAGAAAGTCCAGGTGCCATGCAAGTTATCAGGCAGGCTACCAAAGCTTCTGGGAAAGCTGCCAGAGCTTCTGGGCTTGATGCCAAAGCTTCTGGGAAGGCTGCCAAAGCTTCTGGGAAAGCTGCCAAGGCCTCTGGGAAAGCTGCCAAAACTTCTGGGCAACCAGCCATAGTATCTTATCAGACCCCTAAACCTCTTTATCTCACACCTGTGCAGCAGCTTATGATGGTGCCTGTATATACTACACCTCAACGCCAGTTAGCTGAAATGTCTCTAGCAGAGAAAGAAACCTGGTCATCTGCCCCCACCCCGCTTCCCTCCGCTCTAGTCCAACCATCTGCCCCCCCGGCTTCCCTCTGAGCTGCTTGAACAATCTGCAAGGCCGTATCCTCCATTACCTGACAGTGACAGCAAGAGCGAATCAAGTGATGAGTCACCCACAGTAACACCTGAGTTGGGGCAAGGAACGTTTGTCTGTTTACCTTCTAAGAGCTCTAGCCCTACTGTCCCATGGACTTTGCCCCCATGTCAAGTAACTGTGCTTCCTCAACAGCCTCAGGAGTTTTGGGAATTTGTTAGGAGGAAAGCAGTTGAAGAAAAGAATTGGGACATCATAGAAAAATTAGGTGCTCCAAAAGTACCTCAGGAGAACAGTGCCAATGCAAATGTTGCTTGTGATAACCCTATGGCTTTTCCAGTTTTTAAAGCAGCTCCTGGAACAGGGCAAGATGATAGTCATCATGTCTTTGCCTGGAGGGTTGTGCAAGATCTCCAATCGAAAGTGGCTCAGTATGGTATTAATTCCTCAGAGGTAATGCAATTAATACGTGTAATTAATGCAGATTTGCTTGTGGTATCCATTGATGACCCTCCTGTCACTATTCAGAAAGGAACTTGCATTGCTCAAATTGTACCTTTTGTGAGTTCTGTTCCAAATACAGTGGATCGAAGACACGGCACAGGAAGTTTTGGATCAGCAGGAGTACTGCAAGTGTTCTGGACTGAGAAAGTGATGGAGAGCCATCCAGAAAAGACATGCCTTCTCACCGCCAGTGGATGTCATCCAGGAACCATAACAGTAAAATGTTTGATTGACACTGGAGCAGATGTCACAATATTCTCGCGACTTTGTTGGCCTCAATCATGGCCTCTCACTCATGCAAGTTTTGGACTTCTGGGGTTGGGTGGTGCTACAACAGGTGGTTTGTCAGCCATTGTAATTAATGCGAAACATCCTGATGGCCAACAAGCTAACATCAGACCCTATGTTTCCGATGCTCCTCAAACTTTCTGGGGACGAGATTGTTTATCTCAATGGGGTGTCAAAATTACTACGGATTTTTAATAGGGGCCACTGTGGTGCTGGGCAATGAACGTCCAGTTGTAACCCTGAAACGGTTGACAACTAAGCCTGTCTGGGTTCACCAGTGGTCCATTACTACTGAAAAGCTTACCGCCCTGCAAGAATTAGTCACAGAACAGTTGCAAGAGGGACATATTGAGGAATCATTCAGCCCCTGGAATACCCCAGTTTTTGTAATAAGAAAGAAATTGGGAAAATGGCAGATAAATGCTGTAATGGCAACAATAGGAGCTTTACAACCAGGCCTTCCTACACCTACAATGATTCCACAGGAATGGCAAGTAGTTGTCATTGATCTGAAAGATTGTTTTTTCACTATTCCATTGGCTGAGCAAGACAAAGAAAAATTTGCTTTTACTGTGCCCCTCAAAAATCATGCTGAACCCAACAAAAGATATCAATGGAGAGTACTTCCACAAGGCATGAAAAATTCGCCAAGTATTTGTCAATGGTTTGTGGCACAGGCCTTGTCAAAAGTGTCGGAGCAATTTAAAAATTGCTACTGCTACCATTATATGAATGATATCTTGTTGGCATCTGATAACAAACAACAATTATCAGCTCTTAAACAATGTGATGTCACAAATTTGAAAGCTTTTTGTCTGATCATTGCCCCAGAGAAAGTGCAGGAACACATGCCTTGGAAATATCTAGGTATGTTGGTGACTAACTCTCAAGTTATGCCTCAACCTGTGAAATTACACATTGATGTTTAAACTGCTACCGATGTACAGAAATTGGTTGGTTTAATAGGTTGGATTCAATCATATCTAGGCATAACTAATCATCAGATGCAACCATTGTTTGATTTGCTCTCAGGCATCACCTCCTCTACTGATAGGAGGCAATTAACCCCAGCAGCAAAAAAGGCCCTAGAACAAATTGAATCGGCCTTAGCACATAAATTTGTTAACAGGATAGATACCTCTGTTGGTGTTCAATTGTTTATTTTGAAGGACCATGAAATACCATGTGGAATACTGTGTCAATGGAATGATAATTGGGAAGATCAACTGCATATTCTGGAATGGATATTTTTATCTTTCAGATCTCGGAAAACAGCTCCAGGATTTTATGAGCTTTTTGCAGATATTATCATCAAAGGCTGCAGGCGTTGTCATGAGATTTTGGGACCATTGTGATCCCTGTACAACAGTGGTATTTTGAATGGTGCTTTCAAAATAATCATGAGTTGCAATCTGTCTTGTCTTGTTTTACAGGCCAAATACGATATCATTTGCCTTCTCATGCTGTTCTAAAACTGACCAAAGAGATTCCTTTTGAAGGGAAACAAATTTATTCTCCTGTTCCAGTGGAAGGTATAACAGTTTTTACAGATGGATCCGGGAAAACCGGAAAAGCAGCTGTGGCTTGGAAAAAGGATGATCACTGGGAATATGAGACCATGATCCAGCAGGGATCTCCTCAACTGGTTGAACTTTGTGCTGTCCTTTTGGCTTTTACTTTATTTCCTGGTTCTGTAAATATAGTTACTGATTCCATTTATGTTGCCAATTTGGTTAAACATCTAGATCAAGCAGTGTTGTATGATATTCAGGAGAAACCATATCATGTTAGTGAAATTACAGACAGTTATTGGTGCTCGAAAACATCCTTACTTCATCATGCACATTCTTACCTGTACATCATTACCAGGATTTTTTGTTGAAGGCAATGCCTATGTAGATTCTCTAGTAGCTGCTGCTGCAATCAAAACTGTACCTAATATGTTGCAGCAGGCAATTTTATCACATCAATTTTTTCATCTGAGTGCTCAAGCTTTACAGCAGCAATTTAAATTGTCTCCTGGTGAAGCAAAATCAATTCTTTCTTCTTGCCCTGACTGTCACATGACTCATGTCACTCAGTATTATGGTACTAAACCTAGGGGTCTTTCCGCTTTAGAGGAATGGCAAACCGATGTTAATAAAATGCCAGAATTTGGTCGCTTTAAGTATGTTCATGTCACAGCTGATACTTTTTCTCATGCAATGGTTGCTTCAGCATTCACAGGAGAAAAAACTCGTGATGCTATTCGTCATTTTTACCATGCCTTTTCTATCCTAGGTGTTCCATGTCATGTAAAATCAGATAATGGCCCAGCATATGCTTCAGAGAAAATGCAGGCATTCTTTCATTATTGGGGCATTGAGCATTCAACAGGCATTCCACATGTCCCCACAGGCCAAGCAATTATTGAAAGGGCTCACATGTTGTGGTGTGAAGCTCTACTTCGTCCTTGCCTTCCCCCTGCCCTCTTCCTAATTGCTGTCTGTCAAGTTCCACATTCCAGCAAGGGCATTGTGTGATTGGCAGAAGTTCAAAAGATGCTTTTCAGATCTGGAGTCATTGGCCTGTCCAGGTGTCATTGTCCCCTGAGACCCTCCCCCTCCCACCTGGTTGGTGGCTTACCTATCCTCTCCCTCCCACCTCCCGGTGAGCTTAAAAGGCGTTGAAGCCATGTGGTCCTGTTGGAGTAGTTACTGAGATTCAGAACTGTATCACCCTGGAATAAACTCTGGATTTAACTCTGCAGCAGAACCTGCTCTCTTTCTCTTCACCATCACCTGAACTTTTTCCACTAGAGGTAAACTGAGTTTCTACTTTGCATGGGCTCATTCCGAGTGCCTAGCTGCAACTGCCTGCGAGCTAAAGGTGTCTCTGAGGAGAAATATCCCCAGCAGTCACCTCTAGCACAGTGCAATCAATACTCATGGTCTTCCTAAATGTCAGGTTCAAAAACAAAAAGGGGGAATGCAACAGGAGTCACCTCAAGTAAGATTAGATAAAGCTGTTTATGTGTTAAACTTTTTGCGTCCCCTACCTGACTCACAGTTATCTCCAATCTTTTACCATTTTTCCTCTTTGAATTCTAAGCAACCAGATTTCCGTAAAAATGTCAAGGTATGGGTTAAGGATTTAATTACTGGTATGTGGTCTGGTCCAGTAGAACTAATAACCTGGGGAGGGGTTATGCTTGTGTTTTGACAGACAATGGTCCTCAATGGGTTCCTGCTCGCTGTGTTAAACCCTATCTGGAACGCACAGGAAGGGATAGGATGGATGGTTCTGCAGCTGAAACAGAATGTGCAGATGACACAAGCTAAGACCATATATCAGAACATGTATTTCATTAGTCTTAAAGATAAAGTAGTTAAGAAATTTAAAAAGTACTTCTAGATGGATGAAGGACAGGAATGATTGTATCAAGAATAGGAATGTTAATTTTGTTGATGGTTGTGATTCTTGTTTTGTGTTTCCCCATCTGCTTGGATTTTTGTAAAGGGCCCTGCAAAAATCCATAGCAGCTGTATTTACAGTTCAAAAGCAAAAAGGGGGAATTGTGGAAGGGGCTAACAGTGGGCCTGTTCGCTAAAGGAGTGAGAAGCAAGAAGCTGATAAGGAGCTCTCTCCAAGGCCGTCACCAAGGAGACCAAGAGAAGAGAGGAATTGAAGAAAGATAAGAACTTTGCAGCTGGACAAAGTATTTTTAGAAAGTTAGTTAAGTCACCGTAAATTCTCACCAATAAAATGATGTTGAATCATTGTGGCCAATAGTTAAGGTAGAAGAAGCATAAACAATTGGAAAGTGTATAAAAGATCAGCCATGTTCAAGAATAAAGAGTTGCCAACTGAGACTGCTTGTGGTCTCTGCTTTGTGTCGTGACCGCCCTGACAGCGACACTGGAGCACCTACAAGTACGGCTTTGGAATTGTACACACCAAGTTCTGGCTGGGCACTGAGTACATCCACCAGATCACCAGGCAGAAGGTCTACGAGGTCAGGTTTGTCATCTGGGATGCTTCAAATAACATGAAGTTTGCAGACTACAACCTGTTCAGCCTGGATGATGAGTCCAGAGCTACCAGCTGTGGCTGGGAGTGCACTTGGGGACAACGGAGGATGCCATGGCCTCCAAGGGCACGACCACTATGCACAACAACATGAAGTTCTCTGCTAAAGATCGGGATCAGGACACTTCTAATGGGAACTCTGCCACCAGCTCTGGGGGTGGGTGGTGGTTCTCGGTGTGTTACTCTGTGCATCTGAACTTCAAAGGGGCATGACATGGGGCAACCTGTGCCCAGAGAACTGCAGAGCCTTGGCCATCCTCATCAAACCCCCCGCCTACTGCTAGTTGCATTTTCATTTCCATTCTGTCCAACCTGGGGCTAATTCTGGCTCTCCAAACCAAACTGGGTGTGTCACAGGGTCTTTGCAGAGGTTGGTCATATGTAGCTACTGAATAAAATAAGGCATTTTCAATTTTATCTGCCTCCTGTAGATTTTCTCTACTTCTCAACTGTGTCTGTGTCTTCTAGTTTAGAGTCAGATAATTTTAATTACATTAATAATAGAAACAGTTTCTTGGAAACTCAGAAGTTTCCAGATCAGTAGTGCGCTTTATACATGTGAAATGGTCAACCCAGTAGACTTCTATGGCTTTGTCAGTTAATTTACATCCTTAGTTTCAGGAAAACTACCTAATTTTTACTGACGCTCTTGCTCAAGATACTGAAGTGCACAGACAACTTCTCACTCTGAACCTCCTGCAAGTAAGGCTTAATAGATGTTAATTAGTCAAATAAATTGGTATTCAAAGAACTGTCTGAATTGTGAAGGTCTATTTCAGACCTTTGAAGTTCTCAAAGAGGTTAATGCATTAGAGGGTTTCTACCACTGCAGTTCAGCTTTTCCCTGAGCCAGGGCCATGATGACTTCCCAGAGTCAGTGCTGGTAGAACAGTTGGACTTGATGTAGAGGGCTTTTCCAACCCTAATGATTCTATGATACATCCTCATCTTTGAGGGCAGAACCCTTCAGCAGATGCCACCCTTTCCAGCTTCCAGCCTCCATGGTGTTTATGTACTAAAATTGCCTTCAGTGGCGTGTGAGTCCTGGAGTGCCTTTGGCTTAGGGAGATGAGAGCTGTTTAATAATCAGTATAGAGACACAAGCTAGAAAATAAAACTCATCAACAACAAATCTTCTATTACTTTGTCATGCTTGTGTGTGATTTTTTTATACTGTCATTTTACTGCATGTCTGCCTTGAAATGTGGGATTTCTCTTCCTGCCTCCTAGTGCCTCCTGCTCCTCTGCAGTGAGTCATGAGGTGTGTGACAGGTGGGAGTAGGCATCTGCCAGCTCAGAATGGAGACTATTGTCTCCAGTGTAGGAGACAATAACTTACATAAAATGTTCTTGGCTGTCAAACTTGGGAATTTCTGGTTGCATTTAGAAATATGTTTGATTTTTTTCTTGGCTAACTCTCTTGCCTTGAGATGCACATGGAGGTGCATGATTAAAGGAGCCCTCTGTTAATGCCTTCCCCCCCAGGCTGGACACTCACTATACATCAGGTAGAGTGAGAGGCAGCTCAGGGGCAGCACCACCCACCTGTGTTGGACTCCTAGCATCGCATTCCTTTCCATGACAGGAAAGACAGTTCCATTGGATATTCCATCCTCATGGTGAGTCTCCTTAGTAAGATGCAGAAAAGTCTCTTTTGCACCATGTCCCCTCGTTATCTTTAACCAGTATGACATTTGTCAGGGGGAAGAGATTGTCCATGTCTGCCCTTGTGAGACCTCACCTGCAGAGCTACCTCCAGCTCTGGGGTCCTTAGCACAGGAAAGATGTGAAACTGTTGAAGCAAGTCCAGAGGTGCCCACTGAGATGCTCCAAGGGCTGGAGCCCCTCTACTCTGGAGACAGGCTGGGAGAGCTGGGGGTGTCCAGCCTGGGAAAGAAACCTTAGAGCCCCTTCCAGTGCCTGAAGGGGCTCCAGGAGAGATGGAGAGGAACTTTGGACAAGACCCTGGAGTAACAGGACAAGGGGGAATGGTTTCCCACTGCCACAGGGCATGGTTAGATGGGATATTGAGAAGAAATTCTTTCCTGTGAGCATGGTGAGGCCCTGGTACAGGGTGCCCAGAGAAGCTGCCCTGTCCCTGGAAGTGTTCCAGGCCAGTTTGGACTGGGCTTGGAGCAACCTAGTCTAGTGGAAGGTGTTCCTGGCCATGGCAGTAAGGTTGGAATGAAATTTGTTTAAGGTCCCTTCCAACCCAAACCATTCCATGATTTTTTTTAAGTGATACCTCACTTTTCCTAGAAGCTCCAAGGTTGCTGTGTGTTCTCAGGCCTCTCTTGCTCTCTCCAAGAAGGTTCAGCTTGTCCCACAGTAACAGAGATGGGGTGTAGTGAGCCAGCCCTCTCCAGCAGGCTCAGCTTTCTGGGCAAACAACCTGGCATACATCACCATCATGAAACCCAATTAAAATGCAACATCAATGTGAAAAGAAGGGATTTGAGAAGTGTAATATCACCATTACATTTCTGCTGGTCCCCAGAGGGTGCTCTTGCCCAGGGTTTGCCAGGCAGCTTCCTGTGGGAAGGAAGTCTGGCAGACAAGGAGAGCTCAGAAATACTCTACGAGGAGTCTAGCTGCAGGCTGCAATTTTCTTTTCTATGTTCCTTACTCTGTCTTGCTGCTGCATGGAGTGTTAAGATCCTGTCAGCACCAGCTGTTTACACAGGGAATGGGAGAGATGCCATCCAAGGAAAAAATCTCCAATAACCTTATTGCATAGATATCGAATCATGGATTCACAGAATGGTTTGGAATCTTAAAGCTCATCTGGTTCTGTCCCTCTGCCATGGGCAGGGACATCTTCCTCTAGACCAGGTTGCTACAAGCTCTGAGTTCCCATCAGTCAGCTTTTCTTTGGACACACAAAGAATTTTAATGGTTCCAGTCCTCCATCAGTTTATGCAATTCCTGATTGGACTTTTAGTTTCACAACATCCTGAGATGAACATGCGAGCCCTTCCTTTGCCTGGTGCCCCCAGAAACACAGAATCACAGAATATCCAGGGTTCAAAGGGACCTCTGGAGATCATCCACTCCAACCTCCACTCTGAAAAGTGCTGAATAACCACCTCTAACCATTCCCTGTTCCTACTGCATCCATGTCTACACTGTCAGTGCCTGTCACCTCATTCACTTCTTTCCTAACAGTTCTGATCCCTTTTCTTGCAAGGATGCCATTCCCACTTCTGATCACCCATTTTCTTCATCTCTGTGACCTTTTCCAGCGTTTCTCCATCTTTTCTGAGCCAGGCACCAAAGCCACACACACTTGGGAGCTTGTTTTATACGGGGGCAAGCAATATTTTCCTTGCAATATCTGGAGCCTTTTTTACTTTTTGATTACTCATGAACCTTCAGCTGATGTTTTCAGGGAACTGCTTACAGTTACCTTTAGCTCTTGACTAGCATTAATCTAGAGTCCCCAGTGTACTGTGAGGGATGTGCTTCACTTTACCCTCATCAACATTGACTCTCATTTCCAATAGCATCACACATTTTAGGATCCAAACAGCCTTTTACAAAATTCCTCAGCTCTGCAGCCTACCTGTCCCTGTGTAGGACTCCTGCTCTGCTCCCTGGTTGACTGAGGATCTGTCACCCCCTCCCCCAGGCTGGATGTCCTTTGCCTGTGGGATTTCCCTTCTTTGCAGCATGAGATGTGCTGGACCAGGAATGAGGGAGTTGTGATGTTCATGAAAGCCTCACTGATGTACTTCTCTGTTTCCCACAAATAGATGTTATCCCAGAGGACTGAAGTCTGCCTGGGACTGGTGAACAGATGGCAAATGGTTTTGGTGAAAATCCTGGGAAGTCTCTTTTGCACAGCATGAGTGGAATGTGCCCAGAAAGCCTCTGTATCTCTGACATGTTTGTTTCTTTGTGCCTTGCCTAATTCTTAGTTTCCCAGGTCACTCACATGCCCATTGCTACTTTAAAATATATACAGACAGTACTTTTAAAATTACTTCTCTCTTCAACATCTTGACAGGCAACTTGGGACAGGCTGAGGTGGTTGTAATGGATCACAGAGGGGGAAACAAAGCTGCAGACCCACAGAAATCAGGCTAGAAAATGAAGACATGGTTCTTAAGTAAAGAAATGGTCTGAAAGGGAGGTTTGCACCACCCAGTGTAGAAGCTGTCCAACCCAGCTTTTTGTGCATATTCTTCTTCCAGCTCTGGAAAATACCCTGGATAGCTGCCGACCCTTCTTGGACTCACCTGGGTGATATGGAAAGTATTCAGCTCCATCTACAAACTGGACTAGGGTTCCAATGTTTGCAGCCATCTAGTCTGACTTTATCCCACCTATTTATACTGTATCTCCGTCAGAGGCACCTAGAATCTCTGCCTGAGTGTTTTCCAGGTATGCGTGCTCCTTCCAGGCTGTGGGACTGGGAAAGAAGTTGCCAGATACTAGAGAGAAAAGAAATGTTTTAAATCTGAAATTATATGTGCTGTGTCCTTCTGTGGCTCAGGTCAGTGGGCAGATGCTTGCGACGCAGGTCTGGCTGGGATGGCACATTCCACATCCTGTATTTATCCAAGATCCACTGTCATGGAGCAGGGGTTGGTGCATCAAGCCCTGCCTGCCCACCTCTCCCAGGAAACCTCAGCGGTGAAGGCAATCCAGGGTAGATTTAGAGTGGATATTAGGAAAAAATTATTTCCTGTGATAGTGCTGAGGTCCAAGCACAAGTTGCCCAGAAAAGCTGCGACTGCCTCATCCCTGGAAGTACTCTGAGCCAGGTTGGACAGGGCTTTGAGCAACTTGTTCTTGTGGAAGATGTTCGTGGTCTAGTGGAAGGGGAGTGGATTGAGGTGAGTTTTAAGGTCCCTTCCAACACAAATCATTCTAGGATTTGATGATTCTTTGATTTTAAGGACTATATGACAACAAGGTGTGTAAATCCCACCATACTCAAACTCATATCTGTTCTCTCTCATGTTTGTTGTTTGTATCCCCTCTCCTGCTGGATCACAGCTTGGAGCAGACTTTCCTGGGGCCGTTTCTCAGCTTGGCACTTGGCTCAGTGCCTTGGCTTGCACTGTGCTGAGCTGAGTGCCTGTTGCTATAATTTTACCTGTTTGTGTCCCTTAATCTGTATTTGTTCCCTTGAAAGTGCAGGGAGATCCATTAAAGCAGAGGCACTGGGTAAATACTGCCTGCACTTCACTCCACCAGCACCCAGGATCAGTGATTAACTCCAGGTAAACAGAGCCGACTGCCAGCCAACCCTTGGCCACAGCAAGGGGGGACAGGGGACCCACAGTGCTCCTCCCCAGGTGTGTGGGGGAAGTAAAAGCTGGGGTTGTCAGGACACTGCTAGAGCAGGATGGTGGCATGGAGCTGAAGCTCTGGTGCTTGGTGGCCATTGGACATGCCCTGCTGATGGTCTGCCATGGGTGGGATCAGCCACCAGCATTATAAAAAGGGCTGGCAGTGAATCTGCCCTGGGGAACCAACCGCTGAACCCTGGAGCAAGGAACAGATGGTGGCGTGGGCTGGGTGGAGGAGGTGCCTAGGAGGAGGCGTGGTGCCAGTGTTCTGTACTGGGGAGTCCAGCATGTGCTCAATGCCAATGCAGTGTTTGTAGGGCTTCAGCTCAACTGGGACACAGATCACAGTGCTGGTTCAGATCCATAAGGGTTCCCCAGTAGGCAGCAGGAATGGCAGGAACTCAGGTGGGACTGTCGGGACCTTTCCTGGAGCCTCTGGTTGGGCCTTGCCCCGTCTCCGACTCTGACTCTGACTCAGAGGACGCAGCTGTGGGTGGCACAGGACCCAGTGCTGCGACACAGAACTACTCCCAGGTCATCCACAGTGGCCACTTCATGGTATCGTGCCCGCACAGCGACTCACTGCCCCGGCGACGGCACCACCACGCAGAGCCTGAGCTGGCTGATACCCGGAGTATTGACCCGACCCTCACCCGGCTCTTTGAGTGCATGAGCCTGGAGTACAGGTGAGTCCCGGAGCCCTTGTCTGTGTCTTACGGACCCCCAGCCCCCCAGCTAGCTGAAGGCAGGAGGCTAGCTGAGCCCTGTTCCCCAGCCAGGAATTTGTTTCCATCTGACCTCCTCCTCCTCTACTCCATGGGCTGTGATGTGTCATATCCTCAGAAACTGCCATCCTGGGAAGTTTCAGGGAGAAAGAGCTGATGCTGGGTAGTTGGCTGTGGAACCAGGTTAGAAGCTTCTCTGTTCCACATGTAGCTTGACTCTCCTCCATTTTCCCATGAGATCTGGTGTCACTGTGCCCAGCTGTATTTCCTCCATGGCCAGACCTAGCACACTCTATAGAGCAGCAGTGACCCTGTGACAGCTAACATTCAGTTCTTTGGCAACCCAGCCCAGAGTAGGAGTCCTGCCTTCCGTCCTTGACTCTGTCCCCATGTCCTGAGGCTATTCCATGACATGCAGTAGCACTTGGGACTGGATGGATGCACGGGTATTGTCCAAGGTCTCCTGAAACCTTTCCTCCTTCTCTCCTGAAAAATCAGATAGGTGTCTGCATTGTTCCCTTGCCACACAAATTGCCAAAGCCCAGTGACAGCTCTTTGGTGACTACAGGACTGACTGCCTCCTATGGCCATGGTCCACATTCTTGGCGGCAGCTCCCTTCCTTTGCCAAGCCCCAAGGTTTTGAGTTCTCTCCAGCATGGCATCAGCTTGACTTGCTCTGCTGGAGTCAGTGCCAAACTGCTTGTATAGCTCTCCCAAAATGTCCAAATGTGAAAACCTAGATGATGATGTTCTACCATGTGAAAGCAAAACCTTAGCAAAGCAGCCTTGAAGAGGTGTCCATTACCTCATCCAGGATCTCATCCAGTGGCCGAGCTCTCAGGTTTGCCTTGGAGTCCTTGAATGCTTGATGCAATAGGGAATGTGGTCACTGCCAGAACATCCTTGGGGATGCTGGGCACAGAGACAATGCTCCAAGGGTACCAGTTCCCACACAGCTGTGTACCTCTGACCCATCACCATATCCCAGGTGATGGATGGGATCATCCCAGTTTGCCAGCAGCCAGCACAGCACAGCTCTGCTCCAAGGGGCTGGGGAAGGCAGTGCTCTCTGGGAGCACAGGGAGCCTCAGCATGGGGTGACCCAGGTGAGGATCTGCTTCCTGGTTGTGCAGGTCACCCCTGAGTGCCACAAACAGGGGTCATAGAGACACTGGTGGGCTTGATGTCTTTTCCTCTCCCAGCCCCATTCTTTCCATACCTAAGCCCTGCAGCTTTGAGGCTGGAGAAACAGACACTCTCACACCAGGGTGCTCAAGCTGTAGACTCGTGAGGTGCAAGGCAGCTTCAGTGTGCCCCGGGCTCTGGAGCTCCCAGGCAAGTGTCCTGGAAATGGACAGGTAAAAGGACTTTGACAGTTGGGCAACTGTGTGTGACAGGGGGCTGGCCATTCCATGGCAGCCAGGGTTCCATTGCTCCAGTTCTCCTTACTACCTGGACTCTCAGTGGGTCATTTCCTTCCTGCACTGAGCAAGGCAGTGCAGATACTGGCTCCTATGTAATGGGACACTCACCTAAGCCTTGTCCAGCCTGGTCTTGGACACTTCCAAGGATGGGACAGCCACAGCTTCTCTGGGCACCCTGTGCTGGGACCTCACCGCTCTCACAGCAAAGAATTTCTTCCCAATATCCCATCTATCCCTGTCCTCTGACACTGTGAAATCATTCCCCCTTGTCCTGTCACTCTAGGCCCTTGACCAAAATCCCTCTCCAGCTCTCTTGGATCCTCTTTAAGCACCGGGAAGGGGCGGGGGGTGGGGGTGGGGGGTGGGCTTAAAGGTCTCCCCGGAGACTTCACCAGCCTGGACAACCCCAGCTCACTTTGCCTTTCTTTTGCTAATACATTTTTGACACACTTGTAGGCAGCAGCTGGAGAAAGGTATCAGGGTGGGAAAATGTAGCTAAGTGGTTTTGGTGTGTTTCTACATTTAGTGTTGTCTAATTTGATACTTCTCTGCATCACCTGCCATTTCACACCTCCCCTCCCAAGTCAGGTTCCCATAGGCAGCACAGCCACAGTTGGGGTCACCAGCCCAATATTCTCCAGCCCTCAGGAGAGCACCCGCAATTAAGCTCAGACTAACTTCCTAACCAAGGAGAAACCACTGTAAGCTGACACCTGGGAGGCACCTGTGATGTTCCTCATACAACCCTCAAGCAGGGCAGGGCTAGGTCCAAAGCTGGGTCAGGTTGCTCAGGGTCACTTCCATCACTTTGACAGATGGAGCCCTAGGATGTGACCCCACCACTTGTCCAGCCTGCTCAGGGCTGCCCCTCTCCCACAGGGAATTGCTGTCCATGGCTCTAGTTTGGAGTTTACCTGTTCCAATTCTTATGTCTGTTTCCCCTTGGCCTTTCTCAGTGCATGTCTGAGAACTGTCTAGCTCTGTCTCCTCCTTAGGGCAGCTGATGGCAGTAATTCTCTCTTCGCCTTCTTTAGGGTGAACAAACCCATCCCTGAGAGTCCTCTTCTGTCACATATATTAGTCCCCAACGACCTTGATATCCTCCTTCAGGATCACTCCAGTTTGTAAACCTCCTTTTCTGTCCATTGGACACAATGTCCAGACTTGGCCATAGCAGTGTGGAGCAGAGGGGAAAACTATCCTGTCCCCTTGTGAGCTGTGACTGCTGCAGCCACCCATCCTTCGCTGTCTGGGCTCACACCATTTCAAAGGTAACTCACTAAACTTTCCCTAAATATTTTTCAATGGTTATGGCTGGAGTTTTTCCCCTCTCCAGCATTCCTCCTCTGCATTTCACAGACATTACAGCAGTCCTGTCTCAGCCTAAGCAATCATTCTGGGGATATGACTTATCTTCTTTCCATGGGCAGGACTGTGCATCATCCCTCACTGGTAAAGAAACACTCTCTCCACATCAAGGTTTGCTTCCCACAGTAATTTGTTTCTTCAGATCCCCCAAAGAGAGGCAACTCCCCTCTCTGAGGTCTTCCTCCCAAGGCTAGGATGAAGGAGTTCCTTTTTACCTGTATTCCAGGACATTTAGAGCAACTTCCTGCTTAATGATCCTTTCCCACTCCTTCTCCTGCAACATCCTTCATTCCTAGAATGTTGTTTCTCCCTACAGCCCACCTGGCTGCATCTCATTACCCAAAAAGCTGAAGGTGGAGCTGAGCTCCTTCAGGAACTGCTGACATTTTGGCCTTAGCATGAGAAGGCTCATCCTCTCCATCACCACAGTGTGGCCTGCACAATGTCGTGGCTGGTCTCACACCCCTTCTAGTGACTTTCTGTTGGGAATCACTGGCCTGGGGAACATCCTCCTGAAGGAAGGAAAACTGGGGGCAGATTGGGAGATGTGAACTGCAGTCACTCATGGTCTTACCTGGCAACATCTGTGTTGTGCTCCAGAGAGGAGATTTGACAAGCAGGGACATCAGGCTGGGAAGTTTCTTGAAGTATACACTCAGCCTCTCTTGTGATTTAAAACAAGGTCTCTTGTGTGCCAGTTCCCTACTAATTCATCCTCTTGTCAGCCTGTGTCTCCCCTCGGAGAAGTGGAACTGCTGCTATTGATTCTCTAATTCACAGTGTCTTAAATGCTCACACAGGGCTAGTGAAAACCAGGCAGAGACTCCAGGAATGCACTCACTGGAGTTCATCATTCAACCCTATTTTTTCTTGCAGAAGACCTCCATTCTAGGGGGTCTGATGAGTGGGAAAGGCTCGTGCTTGGGCTAAACACACCCATGGTGCACTGCGGCTCTACTGTCATTCATGGCAGAGAGTTGTACTTCTTTCTTCTGTCATTCCCCAAGGTTTGGAGGTTGATCCTGTTCAAGGATTGTGCAGAGGGGCTGGGCTGGTGTGCTGGTGCAGCCCTGCATTTCTCCAGATCACTCCTCTCTTCATACAGCAGCTCCTCTTGCTGCTGATGAGGGGAAAAGTACCCATGTTGCCATGAAATCAGGGACTGCAACACCTGAAACTGCTGGATGGGTAAATGAATCACAGACCAAACAAGGTACTGCTGGACCCATGCCAGTGTTGGACCCGGGCTGAGCCCTGTTGCCGCCTCACCCTATCCCACAAACACCCCGTAGCCAGTGGCACGATCTGTGTCCCCCTCCTTCTGATAGTGTTGGGCAGCAGGACCCCCAGACTGTTTGGGGCACCCTATAACCTTCCCACGGTTCAATAAGTTTGCATCCATCTCCCCAGGGGAGATAATTGCAGGGAAGGGTGAGGCCCTTTTCAAGGCATAACAGGGAGCAAAGATCAGCCTGTTAAGCCCCAAAATTGAAAGGATCATGAAGGGGGGAAAAAAAGGCATTTTATAGTAAAGCTGAAAGGCATCTGCTGCCTCCAGGCCCCACAGCAACTCCTAACCATGGCCCACTGGCCTTGCACGAGGCCAAGGTGTGTCCCACAGCCTCAGGCTGCTCTTTTCAGCTGGCTGTGAGTGAGGAACATGGCCTTGACCAGCATGATCTGGCCATGTGCCCAGGAATCCTGTCCCTTCCATTGGCTCCTCCACTTGGCACCATCTTGCTGTTTGCCATGCATGCTTGGGGAAAGTTCAAAATCCTGGTGATAGCAGAGTGGTCAGTGTCAGCCTTAACTCTCTGTAGGCTCTGTAGGAGTCGCAGGTCCTTCTCCAGCCCCTCAGGCCATGTATCAGGCTGGGTCTCCCTTGGGAGACCATCTCCATCAATTCCTGCACCAGCTCCTAGACACATCCCTGCATCAGGCTCTGGAATTGTAGTGGTCCCCAGTCTTTTCCCTCTGCCAGAGACAGATTTAAAGGCAGGTCAAAACAGAACCTACCAAAATCATTATTTGAGAACACTTAGAGGTTTCACCAGCTTTAATGAACAAGTCAGAGGCTTCATGCACCACTCTCATTCCCAGCACCTCCCTCGGACATGGCCGTGTGGCATCTGGAGGGGCTGGGACCAGGGGATACAGCACCCTGACACCAACTCAGCTTCCACCTTTCCTGCTCCACTCATGTACCAAGGAAAAGTGGGAGTCAAAGCAGCACCAAGATATTTAGGGTACAAACTGTCTGCTGGAGAGGGACATGGCTTCCCATGCAGGAATGCCATGCAGCCTGCAGCTAGCTCTCAAAGGGACCCCTGGAGTACCTGGCATTGCCCCAAGGCCGCACCATGTTGTTGGGAGAGCTGGAGATTTGAAATGGATTCCAAAGTAAGGCAGAGGGACCCTGGCCTCCCCCAGACAGCTCCTGGGGCATCAGGACCCTCAGGACCTCCTTGGTCGCTGCACATGAGGGCCTGTGTTCCTTGGTAGATGGAAACAAGATTAGGAGTGAAATGAGACTTCCTGCACTTCAGGTCCCATCAGGGACACCACCACCACCACCACCACTACAATGAGCTGCAGAACAAGCACAGCCGTCTCTGGGAACCAGGAAATGGGAAGCAGGGAGCTCAGCTCGGACTGGGGGGGCAGATTTGCAGGGATCAATGTGGAGAAGAGGCCAGGGCAGCTCTGACTGAGGGGGCAGGGCTGGTATCACTATGTGTCTGTCTTGAAGCACAGGCAAGTGTCCCTTAACATCCTGAACATCTTTCAGTGTTGTCCTGCCTTCCCAGACCCTCCACAAGGGCTGCCCTTGACTGCCCCAGCTGAAGGCAGCATTTTCAAGCCTTGCCTGGTGTTAAAGGAAGGGTCAGAATTATCTGCCCAAACACTGTGATGAGGCAAGAGGCATTACAGTACATGTCACCACACACCTCAGCAGGAAACTCACCTTCCTGTCCTCCAGGGCCAGGACACAGTTGACTTGGTCAGGGGCAGCAGGATCCCACCTCGAAGCTGGGGTTCAAATATTAAGGAATCGATGCCTCAATGGGCTGTACTTTAAACCAGGGGTTTGAGAAGCCTCCTGTGGGTGTGTGAAACTCAGGATTTAGGTCAGTGCTGTTCCCAGGGTGTGCAGGAGCTTGGAATGCTCCAGTGGGTGCTCCCACACGTGCCTGGCAAGCACTGGCAGCGGAGTCATGTGGCTGTACCTGCTCCTGACCTGCCACCAGGCTAGTGGCCCCTGGTTGTGGTGCCCCTCAGCCTTCCCTTTGCTTGGTGTTTCAGTGGGAAGCTAGTATCTCCAAAGTGGAAGAATTTCAAGGGGCTGCGGCTGCTTTGCTGGGATAAAATTCGACTCAACAATGTGATCTGGAGAGCATGGTACATCCAATGTGAGTATGGGTGCCAGACCCCACTGCCAGGTGCCAGGCTGTGCCAGTGGGATGGGGCTGGCCCTGGAATGACTGTGTACAGGTGCAGAGATAGGGATGGGGCATGGATACAGCCAGCTGTATTCTCCCCTGTGCAGATGTGGAACGGAGGAAAAACCCTGTGTGCGGCTTCATCACCCCTCTGGAGGGCATGGAGGCTGATGAGCACCGAAAACCAGAGGTAGGGCAGGGCCCCTTGCAGCTCTCTGGGGCAGTACCACGGTCTTTGTGGCACAGTGGGGATCTGGGGACACATTGCATTTCATAGATTACATTTCATAGAGACATCTGGAAAAGATGTTTCTGATATGGCACAGGGAAAGCAGCCCAGGCTGTGGGGTGCTGGGGCCAGAGAGCTCAGCCATAACCCCCTGTCCTGCCCCCCCAGGCTGTCGTGCTGGAGGGCAACTACTGGAAACGCCGCATTGAGGTGGTGATGAGGGAGTACCACAAATGGAGGATCTACTATAAGAAGCGGGTGAGTGTCTCTGGCCGTGCTGCTTCCCGTCCTGTGGCAGTGTCAGCAGTGGGATAGAACAGTGTGATGGATGGAACATGGCTCCCTGGAGCCATGGCTGACAGGGCAGGACATGACAGGCTTTTGCCAGCATGGGAGGGGTATGCTGGCTGGCCCCCTGAGCTCTCCCTTGCCTGGGGGATGACCTAGGCTGTCTTTTCCTTCCAGCTCCGAAAATCCACACGGGAGGGAGGGATCTCCAGTCCAAAGCAGGTGAGTCTGCTGAGAAAGGGTGGGAAGAGGGAGAAAGTGGAGCACAGTTTGGACCCCTGCACTGGGCAGAAAGGCAAAGAAAAGCCTCAGGGCATGATAAGCCCATCGGAATGAGATGCTAAGCATCTGGGATGCTGGATTCACCCTCTGGAAGTAGCAATGTGCCAGGCGTTAAGGTTTGGAGGGAGCAAACACTGCAGGGAGCATGGGAGCTGCCGGAGGAGCAGCCAGGGAGCCAGACATGGATCCCACTCATGAAAGGTGTCCACTCGGCTCCTTTGCTCTACCTCATGTAGGATGAGGATGTCTGGAGGCCAACGGAGAAATGGTGCAACCAGCTCTTCTGCAACGTAGTGCCCATGCTGCTTGGGGATGAGGAGGAGGAGCGTGGGAGCAGGCAGCATTTCGATTTGGACACCTTCCTTTCGGACATATCTGACACCCTCTTCACCATGACACAGATGCCCAGCACCCACCAGGCGCTCCCTGAAGATGGTAGGTGCTGCAGACCATGCTTCAGCAGGATGTGGAGGAGGAATCCAGATGTTGTGTCTTGGCTTAGCCCCTGAGAGCTGCCAGCCATGTCCTTTTGGGCAAGCAGGGTCCCCTGGCATCTGCCCTAATGGGGTAGGGGGAAGGGATGTTCCTGTTCTGCCCAAACAGGAGCCACCAGGGGAGAGGATGCTTGAGGAGTGTTTGGGCAGGGTGGGATCATCCCCTTCTCCTGTTGTTCCCTATGCACCAGCATGCTGAGGGCTGAGCTCCCCAGGGACCACCAGCACCATGAAGGACTTTGCCCCAGCCCCCAGGGTAGGTCCTGCTTCCATGGCCACTCTTTGCTGTCCCTACCTGGCCATGTCCCTCAGGCATCTGCAGCTCCAGCCAGGTCCTGTGCCAAGAATCAGCCTTTCACTGGGGTTCCTGGGAACTGGATGAGGCCCTAGAGGTGCTGATGGACAGTGGTGAGATGGGATGGGATGGCCCTGGCTCTCCTCAGGGTAGGCATTTATCTCCCTGCCCAGGGCAGGGTGCAGTGATACAGGGTGACTCTGGGGTGACACAGAGGTGTGGAAGGCAGGTAGGTGTCAGGGCAGTGGTGGGAGCAGCCCTCAAGGTGGGTCTCGGGGATGCAGTATCTGGGCTTTGATGTTCCAGCTGTGCCCTCTTCCAGTGTATGTTGGGAATGCTGACATGATACAGCCGGATTTGGCACCCCTGCAGCCTAGCCTGGATGACATGGACATATCAGGTAAGAGACAGCCTGGATGCGTTACCACATCCCACCCAGCCCTGCACACTGTGACTGCCTAAAATGGGGGGGTCACAGGTTTGGCCTGGCAGTAGTGGGAATTGCTGAGACAGGCAGAAAGCACTGGGCATTTAATGGCATGGGAAAAGCAGCATAGATGGGCAGGGGCTGAAGGCAGAGCCTTGTTGTGCCTGCCTGCCCCTGGAAAGAGCCACAGAAGGAGGTGTGGGAGGGGATTTCTACAAAAAGAGGTGGTTTCCAGGAGTGCTAAAGGCCTTCATTTTGGCTGCAGATAGAGGAAGGACAATTGTCCTCCAGAGGAAGAGGAAACCTCTAGAGAGCAGGTTCTGCTGAGTCTCCTCCTCACCCCACTGCCTAGCTAGCCTGGGTAGTTGGCTTGGAGCTGTGACACTGCGCAGGGCTGTGCTACATCCCCTCGGGACAAGTCACTGTCCCTGCTAGGCTGCCGAAAGACAAATCTGGCTCTGGTTTCCAGCTGTGGGAACACTACCAAGTGGGCAGTGGCAAACTGCCCCATGCTGCCATGCAGGCTCTGAGCTGTGAATGTCCATGCAGCCAGCTGGGACATGTCCTGGTCACAGCAGTGTCCCCAAATGCCAGGGCAAGGCACTGTTGGGGACCAGCTTTGCCCTCTAACATGTCAGAGCTGGTAGCCTGTGCATATTGTGCAGGATGGGAGCCTGCTGGCTACCCAGCTATAGCTACTGGCCTTGGGCAGCACCAGCATCTCCAGACCCCTGTGTGAGCAGCCTGGAGCTCCATGGCCTGTCTCAACTTCCTCTAGGAGGAGAAAAAAAGGGTACTTGCATCATATGGCTGTGGAGTGTTGCAAGACCAGATGCTGGCAGGGAGCAGGCTGGGCACTCTATGTGCCAGGGCAGGTGGTGGCATGGGTGCCCTTGAGATGGATACTCTTGGGATGGATGAGGTGGGAAGACTCCTGCCAGCACCCTCTCAACTCATTTCAACCAGAGATCCCATCAGAGTGAGGCAGGCTGGGAAGAGGGTCTGTTGCCATGACTGGTGATTCATCTTCTGTCCCCTAGTACCGCAAGTAGGCATCAGTTCCTAGAAGGTGTGACAGCTCCAAGTGGGCTAAATTGACACTTGGTAAGTGTTCCTCGTCCTTAGAGGTCCTGTTTGGTGTCACAGCAGCAGCTCCAGCACCTCTCTTGAGCCCAGCATGGCCTCAAGCTCAGCAGGAGATGGCAGGATCATGGTGGTTCCTTTCTGAACCAATATATCAGTTAGGCTGGCTTTTTTCCTGGGAAAAGACCCTTTGTTTCAGGGTGCTTCTTGGCAATGGGATGGGTCTTACTGTAGACCACAACATTACAAGGAATTACAATCCCTTCCTGCTCTGACCATGTCCTGTGCCTCAGCCCAGGGACACTGCTGGGGCTGGGGAGAGTCCCCAGTCTAGCTGTGGCTCCTGGTCTGCCAGGCTTACTGTGTCCAGGGACAGAGCAGCATCCCTTGGGGAGCTTGGAGACCTGTTGATGGGAGTTTTGTCCTGGATGGAGTAGCTCCCTGGGTGATAAGGTGTTACATCAGAGCACTGTGTGTGCCATGCACCCTCTCGGGAGAGTAGGGAGAAAAGATTAGGGTGCTGGGTGCCAGGCAACCCAATTACGTCCCAAAAGGTCACTTTTTCAGCAGGGAAGGCATCTTTGGAGCAAGGATCACCCAGCAGCCTCATGCAGAGCTACACAGGGCAGGCATGTGGGGTAGGCACCATGGGGTCACAGGGCTGTCATTGTGTGGGGTGGTGTGGCAGAGCTCAGTGCCTGTCAGTCAGTGCCTGCAAACCAATCCCCAAATGAGGAAGCATCTCGTGTCTGCGGCGGGTGCTGGAGTGCAGTGTGAGGCAGATGGACAAATCCTGATGGCAGAGGCGAGGGAGCAGTCCAGCCCTGCGCCCTGCTGGCACTGTGCTCCAGGTAGGATTGGTGCTGGGCACTGGGGCTGGGCTGTCCGTCCCATGGGGTGGCAGTGCCCCTGCTGCACTGCAGGGCTCTCCCCAAAGCCTGGGACAAGTGCTGAAGGGTCTTTGGGTTGGAAAGGCCCAATCACATTGGAGAGCATCCCTAGGTTTGAGCAGGATACCAAAGGTGTGGTTTGCTGACCATGCAGGCTCTTCTCCCTTGAGCAGGCTGTGCCCTGGCCATGCCGCACTGCCTCGAGTGTAACAAGGTGATACAACAGTGAGGAGGAGCATGGGCAAGAGCTATGGGGTGAGGAAGGGGTGGGAGAAAGGGAGGAAAAGGCTGCCAGGGTCTGCCAGGCACCTTCCATCCCTGTAGCACAGTTAGAGGTACAAGAGGGTCTGACAGGCATGATGAGAGACACAAGAGGATCTGGCAGGCTGGGCACCACAAATTCCTATAAATACCTGCAGAGCTTCAGCGCTGGTGGCAGGGACATCCTGGTGTGAGCATGGCTGAGGTGGGGGCAATGTGGGGCCAGCTGGACTGCATCCCAGGAAGGCCAAGTTCCTGCCTGGCAGCACTGCGGCACACACAAAGTGCTGGGCTTTGGAGGGGCAGGGATGGCCCTGACATGCTGTCAGGGATTCACCATGGCTGTGGCAGGGGTAAGGGGCACTCTGAGAGCTGACTGCAACATCTTAGCAGTGGCTCTGTCCTGTCTCACATCAGCGTTCCCCTCAGATGGCAGCATATGGCATGCTGGAATCATCACCATGCCCGGTCTCCTGGCATCCCACAGTGCTGACATGTTTGCTCCTCTGGTGTAGATTTAGCAGAGTCTTAGGCCTTTGTGGGTCCCAGCCAGGGCACCCCAGCTGCTGGAGCCTGGACCACAGATGGTGCTCTGAGCATGGCTGTGTACACCAGATCTAGCAGCAGGGCCTGGAGCTGGCACTGCTGGTGCCAGCCAAGGGCTAGAGGGCACAGCTGAGTGCTTCCCAGAGAAGGTGCAAGTGCCTGTCCCCAGTGGCTGCTCAGGCACTGCACCTGTGCCAGGGGCAGCAAACCTAGTGAACCCTCCTAGTCCATCCTACAGGGAAGCATCCAGCAGTGCCATCCATGTTCCACAGTCATCCTCTACATGAAAAACCCTCCCTGTGGTGATGCCAGAACACAGGCACTGAGCCAAGGCATTCATGGGGCTGATGTGCCCAGGGAGACAGCTGCTGAAAGTGTGGGGCCCACCCTTTGTGGTGTCTGGGCATGCGGAAGGACCAGGGTTGTGGGAAGGAGAGAGGAAGGTCACGCGGCTCGGCTTCAGGAAGGCCATGGGATGTGGTTAGCCACAGGCTGCACGCACAGCAGCACTGGAGTGGACAGCACAGAACTTGTTGGCCATGGGTGAAAATGTGTTGGAGCTGCCATGGCCCCAAAAAGTGCACAGTGCCAGTAGCAGGGTATGGTTCCACACTCATGCCCCAGGGCATCCCCCTCCTCTCCAGGCAGGTCCACTTATGCTGGCCACTGTGTCTCTACTTGGCTCTGCAGAAATCTTCACCAGCCACCGGCCACCCCCATCTCAGACACAACCAGGCTACCAGGATCCATCCTGCTTCTCGCCCATGGCTGAGCCCCTGTTCAGCAGTGGGGGGTCCCTGATGGGTGCTCGGTGTCTGCCTGTGAGCCCCGAGGCGCCACTCCTAACTGGCACCCTCCTCCAGGTGAGTGGAATCCCAGCCTGCAGCCTTTGGCTTACTGGTGGTGTACCAGTCACCCACCCTGACCCTGCCATGTCTTCTGCAGCCCAGTGGTGCCTCCCAGCTCAGCCTCCACAGCTCCTTCCTGGGCTCTGAGCTGCCCCTGGCCCCCCTGCCCCCTGAACCCCCCGACGTGGCACCCAGCAGCCTCAGCCCCCAGCTCCGACACAAGCCCACACTGCAGTACGACTTCCCTGGCAAGTGCCTCAGCCTGGAGCCACCAGCACCCCACTATGTCCCCCCCATCCCATCCCCCCGGGCACCACTGCTGAGCCTGGAACCCCCATTCTCCCCCACCTCCGCACCCCGCTCTAAGTTTCCCTACAGCAGTTCACCTGACCCCTTGCTTGCCACCCACCCTGCCTCCCCTCTCTCGAGCCCTTGCTTTGCCCCCTATGTCCCAGGGCTGGGCTATGCCACGGGCATGGGGCCCCAGGAGTACTCCAGCCCTGCTGTCTCCCAGCTCCTGCCCCCTGCCCTGCTGGGCAACCCCAGGTTTACTCCTGCCAAGGGGCCACCCCAGGGTGAGGGTGGGCGGCCCAAGGTGAAGCCCAGTGGCACCAAGGCAAGGAGGCTGCCAGGACACCCCCTGTCCCACCTGCCCGAGCCCAACCCCTGCCCGAGCCAGCTCCTGACCACAGGTAACAGGGTTGGGGGGCTGTGGGGGGACACAGGAGTGAGGTGGGGGGCATGCTGTTGTGGGGATCAGAGTGGGGACCCCATTTGTCCTTGGGGTTGGGACACAGGGAATACTAGGCAGGGCACATGGCAGTCTCCATAGTGGGGTAGTTCCAAACCCAGGGTGAAGCCATGCCTGAGGGATCAGCCCTGGCTTCAGTGGCCTCAGACAGAGATGCGGCCCAGCCCCAGGAGTTGGTAACGGGCACTGCTGGGAAGTTCCTAGCAGTTCCCAGTGTCCCTAGTCTGGTCTCTATGGCCCTGTTGGCACAACAGGCTGGGGAGGTCACTGGAGTCCTGCCTGATATGCTGCCTGTGGGTGTGATGGGACAGTCCCTTGGGCACAGTTATGGCCCTCTGCTTGCTTGAGGAGTGGCTGGGGCTCCCTGCCTGCCCAAAGCTCCTGAGAACTCCCCTGTGAGGAAAACAGACTCCTCCAGAGGTGGATCCCTGTTCTCTGGGGCAATCCAGCAGGGAAGGGGATGCAGCAGTTCTGGTGCAGGGAAGGTCACCCCAGCCCTAAGGGCCCCACACAGCAGCGCCCATCTGCTTTATGCCCCCTCAGCCAAGCAGGACCTGGTGCTGGATACCCCTTGCCCAATAGGTGCAGGACTCATGCCCACGACCCCTGTCTCCGAGGTAAGCACTCAACAACCCCCCAGGTTGGGAATTGCCTTCTCCTGGCTGCTGGGGAAGGGGTGGAGATGGGCTCTGGGAGTCACATTTTGGTGTGGGCTGGACAGAAATGGAGGGAAGGATGGGCCACGTTGCTGGGTGGCTGGGGGTGGCAGGAGTTCCCTGAGTTCCTTCTCCTGTAAAACAACCAAAGCAGAGGTAAGAGACATCCCATTTGCAGGGCCCTTTTTCTGGGGCACTGTGGCTGCCCCTGCAGATGGTGGCAGGGGCTGCACATCCTGCTGCAACCTGGTGTGGCTGGGGTGCTGATCCCCCACCTCCCCTTCCTCTGTCTTCTCCCAGCAGCAGAGCACTGTCCCCAAAGTCCCTGCCACCTTCCTCTCCAGAATGGCTCAGATAAGCCCAGGACTGGCTCCTGGCTCCAGCCCTTCCCAAGTGTTGCTGCACACAGTGGGCACACAGCTGGGCCCCCGGCAAGTCCCCAAGACAGAGCAGCTCTCCCCCACCTCAGCTTGTGGTGAGTCTGGAGCACCCCAAGGAGCTCCACAGGGCACTGGGGCTCCTGCAGAGAGCTTGGACCAAGCACTGTGGGAATTTTCATTTTGGCTACAATCCTGGCTATTTCTATGTACCTGCTGAGCATGGAGGGTTCCTTCTGTGCCCCTTCACCTGCTTCTTTCTCCAGCAGCAAAAGCAGAAATAAGAAAAGACAAAAATGGAGCAAAATGTCGGACCGTGGTTTTGAAACCCCGGAGCTTGGTTTTGGAGCAAGAAACATCCGCTTTCACCCACAGTAACCAGCGTGGCTGCTGGAAACCAGGCTCTGGTGTTGTTCTCAGTTCAGTTTGGTGCTGCACACCACAGCCTTGCTGCCCTCGCAACTCTTTCCCTGCAATTTCCACCCCAAGAAGTGCTGGGAATTTAAAATCTCAAATCCCAGATGTTCCCATTTCTGAACAGCTGTAAAATGAGAGGGACTTGGAATAATGTGTGTTTGGAGGCTGAAGTGGAGCATGCCCATCAGCTGAGTGGGGTGGCTTGTCCTGGGGTGGGGGCAGCACTGTGGGATGCCCCTCTCTGCCCATCCCAGGTGCTGAGATGTCACCTTGTCATGAGTGCTGTTGCTATCCCTCTCTTCATAGCAGCATCTTCCCTTTATCAGGCAGTGACTGGCCCAAGCCCAGCCAGGCTTCCCCAGGACCCACTGCAAAGCAGGGCACTAGCATCTCCCTGCACCAGCCCACGTCCCGTCCAGGAAGGCCCGGGACCACCAAGGTAAGGCAGGAGCTGCCAACTTCATATGCACCCCCCTTTCCTCCTCCCCCCAAGACACCATCCACCCTCACTTCAAGCTTTGGGCCAGCCTGTTCCCAGTGGGGCTGGTGGCCCATGGCTGTCCCCACTGCTGGGAGGTGCCTGATGGTGCTGACCTGCAGCTGGAGAGCCGCCGCATCACACACATCTCCGCTGAGCAGAAGAGACGTTTCAACATCAAGCTTGGCTTCACCACACTTCACAGCTTGGTGAGCACACTGAGTGCTCAGCCCAGCATCAAGGTGAGCACCCAAGGCCAGCCCTGGGCATGGAGGGACATGGCACATCAACCAGAGACACTGCATCCCTGCTGTGACCACAACACAGAGCTCCTCTCCTGCACCCCAGCTTGTGGTGCAGGAGGCTGGAGCACACAGCAGGCACACAGTTCAGCTGTGTGAGGGTGGTCTGGGCCCCCTTCACCTCTCACCCCACGGCCTCCCAGGTCAGCAAGGCCACCACCCTGCAGAAGACAGCCGAGTATATTTGCAAGCTGCAGCAGGAGCGGGCAGCTCTGCAGGATGAGGCACAGCGTCTGCGGGAGCAGATCGAGGAGCTCAATGGCTCCATCAAGTAAGGGGGGCGTGGCCGGGGGAGATGGGGGAGCACTGCCTGCTTTGGGGTAGCCAGGCAGGGCAAGCAGCAGTGCCAGGATTGCAGCAGGACATGGCAGGTCTCCCTGGAGCACCTCCCAGCTCACTGTCCCTCCTCAAATCCTCTCTGTGAGAGGGCTGATGCTCAAGAGGCATGACAGAGTAGGGCCAGGTCCCACACCTGACCTGGGAGGGGGACATTGGCTGGTAACTCCTGCTGAGCTTCCATAGCTCCCAGCCTCCTGAACATGGCCCCACAATACTGGTTGTGCCCCACAGCCTGTGCCAGGAGCAGCTGCCAGCCACAGGAGTTCCCATCACACGGCAGCGCTTTGACCACATGCGCAGAATGTTTGACGAGTATGTTCGCTCCTCCACACTGCAGAACTGGAAGTTCTGGATTGTATCCTTCGGGGCCAGTGCCTGCTGCTCCATCTCACCCTCCACCAGGCACTAGGTGCTCTGGTTCATCTGCTGCTACTGGGTATTTGGGGTCCCTCAAGCTCAGGAGGCTTTGGGGATCACAAGGAGATTTTTCCCAGCCAAAGTCACATGTTGGGAACATGCTGATATTCTGTGGTTAGGAGGGATATTCTGCTCCAAAGGATCAAAAACAGTTGGATAAAGGGTCCTCAGGGAGAAGGGAAGTGGAGCTAAGCTTATGGAGGGAATTGCTCCTGATGACATAGGAACTGGCTCTGAGAGGTAGCAGCCATGGATTAGGAAAGGTCCAGACACAAAGCTGTGGATCTGATGGCTTGGTCTTCATGGGTACATGCCATACCCTGGAAGCACAGGGATGGAGAGGATCAAGGGCCAAGGAACCTGTGGGCAAAGGCTGGATCTGTTCATCTCTGAGCATGGATTAGACACCCTGGGACTCACTGGCAGAGCCTGTGAAGTGTGTGAAATCTCAAGTGGCAGAGTGATGAAAGGCACTGCTGCCCATGGTCCCATCTGGCACAGGGCATCTGGACAAGGCAGAGGTGACTTCTGATGCAGGGCTGGGGAGCTCCTTCCTCAGGACATGGGGTATCATAAAGCCAACATGGGGTCTAGGACATGCTTGTGGTGGAGGTATCTCTGTGGATTACTGCCTGCACAAAATCTGCAGGCTGGTCCCTGCAGGCTGGAAGCAATAGGGGAGCTTATGGGACACACAGGAGTCCTGCCTTGCCCCTGAGCACTTTGCTAGCTGGTTCCCTGACCTGCTCTGGAGGACAGGTCTTGTGTCTCAGCAACCTTTTCTAGTAGCTCCAGCTATGACAGGGGTTTTGCATCTCTCCCACTGCCTACCCAAGTGACATTTATGCCATCAACCCAGCAGTTTGGGCTAGTGCCAGGTGTGGTGCTGTGCTAGGAAGGCAGTCAGCAGGTCTGTTCCATGGCCTGTCCTGCTGTCCCAGTAGTTCTGCTCCAGGTCCCTACAAGAAAGGCTGTCCTGCTGCCATAAGAGGGTGATGCCCACACCTGGGGGGAGCGAGACCATTGTCATAGCAAAGCTGGTCCTTAACTCCTCTGATCCCACCAGTTCAGTATCATCATCCGGCCCCTCTTCGAGTCTTTCAATGGCATGGTGTCCACAGCCAGTGTGGAGAGCCTCACCCAAACATCCCTCGCTTGGCTGGACCAGCACTGCTCCCTCCCAGCGCTTCGCCCAAGTAGGTGGCCCTGTGCCTGGCAGTGGTACCCGGAGCAAGTTGGGTTGGCATAGTCTCCTCAGTCCATGAAAGGCATCCTTGAAAGGCAGAGGGGAAAAGGAGAGGGATGTCTTGGGGGATGGCAGGGCTGATCTGTGGGATGTCCTGGGGCTCCTGCTCAGTGATTTCCCGTGCTCTTGTCACACCCACGTCCCAGCTGAGCCTTAAGTGCCCCAACCCCGTGTCCTGGCAGGGCAGGCTCAGCCCTCCCCAAAGCCCCTCAGGGTGGATTTCCTTCCACCGCGTCTGCTGGGGCTGTGGAAGCGACCAGTCACACCATTCCGGGGGCTGGAGCTGGGACGGGAAGCGCCGTCTTCCCCAGGATGGGTCACGCCTTCCAGCCCCCTGTCCCCTATCCCCGCAGCCGTCTTGAGCTCCCTGCGGCAGCTGAGCATCTCCACCTCCATTCTCAGCGACCCGGCCCATGTCCCCGAGCAGGCGGCGCGGGCAGTGGCGGAGCTGGGATGCCCCGGCGGCGCTGGGACGCCCTCCATCTGACTGCTCCAGGGGCTCCGAGGTGTCCCACGGGCGCCGGCGTGGGGAGCCGGGACTGCACGAGGGCTGTCCCGCCCTGTCCCCCTGCAATAAAGGACTTGCTGTGCCACGGACTCCGCGTGGTTCTTCAGCCCCGGCGCCGCTTTGGGCACGGCCGGGAAGGGCCAGAACCTGAGGAGGGTGACCCCGGAAGGCGTGAAAGCCGGGACTGGGACGGGGGCCAGTGACTGGGGGGAATGAGGGAAACCGAGGTTGGGGGCAAGTGAAGGAAGAGATTATGGGGGGGGGGTGGTCCGGGGCTGGGGAGGGGGGGGGGGGGTGAAGGGAGGTGCGGGCAGGGGCTGGCGTGGGCAGGTGACGGGGTTAAGATAAGAGCTGGCGGGGGGTGATGGTCGGGGCTTGGGGGAGCAGGGACTGGAGCGGGGCCGGGTTGGGGAGCATAAGGGCAGGGACCAGGGTGGGGGGACGTAGGAGCTGGGATGAGAGGAGCCCGGGCTTCGTGGAAGGCATGGGCTGGGGTGTTCAGGTGCTGAGGGAGTGTGTTAGAATAGGGTCTGGGGGGGTTTGCGGGGCTTTGTGGGAAGCAAGGGCTGAGAACAGGGGCTAGGAGGGGGTCGGGGTGTCCGTTGCTGAATGGGGGACGGCCGGAGCGGGGGGTGCAGTACCACCGCCAGGGCCCGCCCTGCGCGTATTACCGGGGCCGCGTATGCGCACACGGAAATTCCCCCCTCCTGGTAGCGGCCGCTGACGCGGCGGCGGGAACATGGAGGCGGCGGCAGCGCTGGGCGGGTCGGTGCTGCCGGGTGCCCTCATCGTCCTCATCCTTGTCCTGCTGCTGGCGGTCGCTCTTCACCGCTCTGCTCCGTGGGAGACCCCCACCGCCCCGCAGGACGGTAAGTACCGTGCGGACAGTGGGGCACCGGCCAGCGCGGAGCGGAGCGTAGCTGAACCTTACCCACCGATCCCTCCGCTCCCGCAGAACCCAGGGCGAACGGGCACGTCAGGCCGGAGGAGCCGCGGAAGGCGAAGCCGGCGGCGAGGGCTCGCAGGGAGAAGCCGCACCAGCACGACTTCGGACACCGGCTGCTGGTGGCTGCCCTCAAGGTACCGCGTGTGCACGGGGCCAGTGCCTTCCCGGTGCTGATGCCATTGGGCTCCTCGGTATCGGTGTCCCTCTCGATATTGGTGTCCCGCCGGTGCCCCATCCCCCCCCCGGTGCCGTTGTCTTGCCGGGGTCGGTGCAGGTGTCCCTCTCGATGCTGGTGTCCTGCCTGTGCCGGTGTCCCTCTTCCCCGGCCCCCGGCGCTAGTGTCTTACTGCTCTTCCCCATCCTCTCCTGCATCCTCCGTGACCACTCTGTCTGCAGGGCCACAGCAGCCCGGTCACGTGCCTGGACTTCAGCAGCAACGGCAAGTATCTGGCATCATGCTCTGAGGACCGCACGGTGCGGCTGTGGAGCACCCGGGACCTGGCAGGGCGGGAGCACCGCTGCCTGCGTGCCAACATGGGGCTGGACCACGCCGAGCTCGTCCGCCTCAGCCCTGACTCAAGGTATGACTGGACCTTGTACTGGCACCGGGATGTCCTGCAGAGCCACCAGTCTCACAGCCAAGCTGTGGTGGGATCAGTGATGTTGCTCTGGGATGGGTGGAGCATCTCTCACTGGGTCATCATGATATCACTGATCCATGGCCTTTCCTGAGAGCAGCTGGCACTTAATCACAGAATCACAGTAGTTCGAGTTGGAGGGGACCTCTGGAGATCATCTAGTCCAGCTCCTGGTGGGTTAATGTGGTTTTCAGGGCAAATATCCCTGTGCCCAGCTTGCTACCCCCATGGAAGATACCTGTTGAGGTCACTGCCAGCTGACTCTGCAGCTAGAATGTGCTGCTGAGTCTCTCCAGTGGTCAGAGGAGCTCTTGCTGGGTGAGAAATTTGGCAGAAGAATGTCTTTTGGCTTTTTGGTCTCTTTTAGAAAGAGAAGAAGGGACCTTGTTTCCTGGTGTGGATAATACATTTCATTCAGTGTTGCAGTTTAGCCAATACAGGGAGAGAACTTGGTGCCCTTGTAAATATTTTTACCTGACAGCATATCCCTCTTCCCAGCTGCCCCTGAGTGACCTGGGTTGAGCTGGGGCTCAGAGCCTGTCCCTCCACAGGGCTTTTATTGTCTGGCTGGCCAATGCTGAGACTATTCGTGTCTACAAGATGACCAAGAAGGATGATGGCAGCTTCACCTTCACTGCGACTTCTGGGGACTTCCCAAAGAAGCACAAGGCTCCTGTCATTAACATAGGGATTGCAGAGACAGGTATGGAAATGAGCTGCTCAGCTCTCCAGATCAGCTTTGATTTCCTTGTGAAGCTGCTGGATTCAAAGTGTTGGAGTTTTTGGCATTCTCAGGGCTGTGTACAGCACTAGTACTGAACTTTGTAGTCTATTAGGTTTTTTTACTTAATTTGCTACTGACTGAACCAAAAGGTGTTGTTTTATACACCAATAATATCCCTGTAACCAGCTCCCCGATATGCACAGTTTCTTAATTTACATTTTCAGGGATGCTGTTGCAAAGAGGTCTGGTCTCAATATTGAGAGGATCACTATTCTCTGGGCTGCCGGTCTCTCTTTAACCAGTCAGAAATCTCTCTAGTGAGTTAATATGGTCTATCTTGAACTTCTGGGATCATCTAGAACAGAAGTGGGGGTAGGTGGGTGGAAATTACATTTTAGTGGTGAGGGCTTGATGGATTAATGTGTCAGGTATGTGCCAGTAGCAGATGGAAGCAGGTGGTTGTGAGTTCACCTCTGTAATAGGAGAGCAGGGAAAATGTTAACAGAGACTGGAGCTGTGAAAGCGAAAACTTAAACCTGCAACAAGTAGCTGGAAGGTAAACAGGCAACTCCCTGCCTGGGCTGAGGTGGCAAAGGGGAAATGGGAACAAGCAGGAGTCCAGCATGGGCACAACCAGCAATCGTGGATTGTTGTTGTGACTGGGATTCAGTTGCCTGCCTGCAATCCACAGCTTGAAAGGTGCTTATTCTCAAGCTGATTTTGGGCATGCAGGTCAGGTGGAGTGTTTGTTCCTGTTTGTGGCACAGCCCAGTGGGGCTGCATGTGGGGGTCCCAGCTCTGCTTGTGAGGCTCAGGGTCCTGAGTACAGGGCACACATGGGCTCAGTGCCTCCTGCCTGCTCAGGAGCCAGGGGGGTACTGAGGCAAAACCAGGAACTGAGTTTTCTGATACTGCTCTTTACTCTGTCCTAGGAGACTGATACTTCTTGGATTTTGGTGCTGCTGCTGGTTTTCTCCAGCTGCAGGGAGAGGTTATCCTGGGTCTTCATGGAGTCTGTGGTAGTGGTCTGGGGGCTCTCCTGATCTTTGCCTTTTTTTTCCCAGGGAAGTTTATCATGACAGCTTCCAGTGACACCACCATCCTGATCTGGAGCCCAAAGGGTGAAGTCCTGGCCAGCATTAACACTAACCAGATGAACAATGCCTATGCCACAGTGTCACCCTGTGGGAGGTGAGTGACAGGCAGGATTCCAGGCTGCTCCTTCGCACAGGGATAGCATCAGTTTGGACCACTGGCTGTTGGTTGCTATTGTAATGCAACTTTCTGGGGGTTCCACAGTTTAAAAAGGTATTTTGGCCTCCCAGGAGGTGGAGCTGATATGGGGTCAGGCACTCTTGTTTTGCCATCCTGCCTCAGCACTGCTGTTCTGGTAACCTGAGAACAGCTTTGGCTTCAGGTAGCAGGGGTGGGACAGAGCAAAGAAAACAGCATTTTGAACTTGTCTGTGACCTCTTAAAGGTTAATTATAAAAATAAAGGTTTTATTTCTGGGAGATCTGTTTTTCAGGAAAATCACTTGCTGCTGTAGGTCGATTTGCCTTGCTCCTGGCATGAGGAGGTTGGGGATAAAAAGCATTTAGCTCTTCTGCTTTGACTGGAGAGTTTCTCATTCCTGAACTGTTCTGGTGCCCTTCCTTAGTGTTCCCTTTACCAGCCAGGTTTCAGGGAAAAGTGGAAATTCAGCTGACCAGACTTGAGTGCAGGAGTCAGGACAGGTTTGCAGAGCTCTGGCCCTGCCTCGCTCAGGTTCTCTGTAAGATGCAATCTGTGTCTCTGCTTATTCCTTCACACAGGTTTGTGGCATCCTGTGGCTTTACCCCCGATGTGAAGGTGTGGGAGGTGTATTTTAGCAAGAACGGAGACTTCAGGGAGGTGACCAGGGCTTTTGAGTTGAAAGGCCACACTGCTGGTGTACAATCCTTTTCCTTCTCCAATGACTCAAGGAGGTATGTGTGTCTTACCTGCTCTGAGTTATCCTAAGGGCATGTAAGCTCATCTCATCTCTTTCAGGGTTCACCAGCTGCACCACTGAGCTGCAGGGGGTAAAACACTGTTCTGGGGAGCCAAATTTGGCTCATGCCACCTTGTATTCCCTGCTCATAGGAATCTCATGTGGTCTAACAAGACCAAGTGCTGATGCTGCACCTGGATCAGTGTGGAGACAGATAGGCATGCCAACTCTGTCCCTTGGAGAGGTATCCCTTGAATAGGTTATGATAAGATCTTCTCAAACTCTCTTGGATTGAGAAGTCCTCCTTGGTCATGTGAGTTCCCAGCATGCTTTGGAAGCCCATGTGGATTTGTTGGGACCCCGACTGGTTTTTCCCCTTTTTACCACCCCCGCTTTTCCCCCTAAAACCCCCTGCTTCTGCCCTGTTCAGGGGGGAGCTGCTGTCCCTGGCCTCCATGGCAGATATTCCTTAGCTGGAATAAAGGCTATCTCTTACCGCAGAATAACTACACGGCACTCCTGTCTCTTTGTCCCTGTGTTGGCCAGGGTACACCTCACAAGGCAGAGCTGAAATCACTAAGAGCTGAAATCACTGCTCAGAGCTGAATTGCCTGCCCCTTGCTGAGGTTACCCTGCGGCTGAAGGACTGCCTGAGACCCCTAGAAAGTTGTCTCTTGCGGGACCTCTCTCTGGGAAGGTTGCGGTGTACAGGTCGAGCCATCAGACTCCCAACTGGCCGCCCCAACAGAGCAGGGCAACTCCCGGTATCCAAGCTGGGGATGAAGAGACTGAGAACAGCCTGGGGGTTCTAGTGAGTGAGAGGTGGACGTGACCCAGCCCAGAAACTCCTCTGGGTTGATCCCACAGTGCGTGGGTAACAAGGAGAGTGGAATTCTGCCCCTCTCCCCCACTCAGTTGAAACCCCACTTGCAGAGCTGCCTCCAGCTCCCCAGCACAGGAAGGACTTGGGGCTGGAGTGAGTCTAGTGGAGACACCAACATGATCAGAGGGATGGAGCAGTTTTGGTATGAATAAAGGCTGAGAGAATTGGAATTGCTCAGCCTGGAAAATAGAAGGCTTTAGGTTATGTAATTGTGGCTTTCTAGGACTTGAAGGGAGCTGACAAGAAAGATGGGAGAGAGATTATTTACAGGGGCCTGGAGTGACAAGGGGGAATGGTTTCAGACTGATTAAGAGTGGGTTAGGTGGGATATTAGGAAGAAAGGCTTGGTTGTGAGGGTGGTGAGGCCCTGCCACAGGTTGCCCAGAGAAGATGTGGCTGCCCCATCCCTGGAAGTGTTCAAGGTTGTGTTGGAAGGGGTTTGGAGCAGCCTGGTCTAGTGGTAGGCTTTTTTGTTTTAGAAAAAGAACACAGACTATATGTGTGTATAGACTCACCCTTTCCAAGAGATCTTTCTCCACAGAGGATTCCTGGTTCATGGGCAGGGCAGGGTAAGAGGTGCCACCCTTTTTTCCACCCACTCACTGTGCTCTCTTGGCTCCAGGATGGCGACCGTGTCAAAGGATGGCACATGGAAGTTCTGGGACACAGATGTGGAGTACAAGAAGCAGCAGGACCCATACCTGCTTCTGACAGGGCAGTGTGCAGTGCTGGAGCCATGCCGCATTGCCCTGTCCCCTGATGGCCGCACGGTTGCTGTGGCAGGCGGCACAGACATTGTGATGTACAACACACGGCGCGGTGAGGAGGAGGAGCGTTTTCTTGGCGTGCACAGCCACTGTATCACAGACCTTGCGTTTGACACCACCGGCCGCTATGTCGTGTCCTGTGGGGACCGCGCTATCCGTGTCTTCCACAACACTGCTGGGCACCGTGCCGTGGTGGAGGAGATGGAGGCCATGCTGAAAAAAACTGGGAACAAAGCCACGCAGGAGAGGCTGGAGCAGCAGATCTCCAGCGCTCGCAAAGCATTGGCTGCCATCTATGGCAAGAAGCACTAAGCTACCTGTACAGCAGGAGGCAACTGTGCTCTGCCTTGGGGATGTTGTTTTTTTTTTTTAATAACTGTGAACAGCAGTAATAAAAGAGTGCCCGGGTCCTTCCTTGCGTGCTCTGTGATGGAGGGGACAGGGCTGGGGACAGTGGCGTCTCCCAGTGTCACACTCTTGAGTTGTTTTCCCCCGGGCGATCATCAGTATCCCATGAAATTGATTGCTAAGCCAATGCCTACGAATTCTCTTGAGCTTAGAAAGGGGAGTTGTGTGGATTTGGGGTAGGTTTTTTGGTTTTGTGTTTTTTTTTTTTTTTTTCCAAGAGAGCTGCCAAAGCTCAATATTGATGCTAAACAGTGGGGATTCTGCTGCAGGGAACGGGGCAGTGCTGTAACGGTGCAACATTCCCCCGGCCCGGGATCTCAGGGTGATCTCACGGCGGTGCGCAGCGGAACCTACCCCAAAGGAAGATGGCGATGCACCGTCGCCTCGCCTGCGCGTCGTTTCCGTGCCCACTGTAGGGCGTGTACGCCTGCGCAGGCGCAGCAACCGGGGCGTGTCGGGCGTGGTGACGCAGGAAGCGCAGCGCGCGGGCGGGCCACTCAGGGCGCGTGCGCGGCGCCGGGTGTGCCGGCGGGTGCGGCGGGGCCGGTGCTGCGGGGTTGCGCGCGCCATGTCGGGGCGCTCGGTGCGGGCCGAGACCCGCAGCCGCGCCAAGGATGACATCAAGAAGGTGATGGCAGCCATCGAGCGCGTCCGCAGATGGTGAGGGCGGGCCCGCGGGGGGGGAGGGCCCTGCCGCCTACGCGCAGCCAATCACCGCACCGCGGGAAGCGACTCAGGAGTGCGCGCCCAACCAGCGGGTGCAGGCGGGGGCGCGGCGGCCAATGGGAGCGGGGCGGGGGAGAGAAGCGATTGTGATGGGCGGTTGGTCCAGCCAATCATAGTGTGGGGGGCGGGGGAGTGCTGCGGGGCGCTGAACTGACGCTCCTCTGGGCCAACCGGAGCGTGGCGGAATGGCGGGGTTTGTTGCCATGGTGTCCCAGGCCCGGCCCGGTCCGTCAGCGTTGTGTCCCGCAGGGAGAAGAAGTGGGTGACGGTGGGCGACACGTCCCTGCGGATATTCAAGTGGGTGCCAGTGGCGGACAGTAAGGAGGTGGGTACCGCGCGTGGAGATGAGCCAGGAACCACCGCCCACAGGCAGCCTAGCTCCCTTAACAAAGCCCCTTAAGCCGAGCTCTGAGCCTCCCTCAGCCCTACCGACCACCGAAGACCCCCGAGCCACCTTCGAGCCCCCAAGTTCTGCCGAAGGCCACCAAACCCCCCGTGTCCCCTCCAGGTCGACTCCTGAGCCCTCCCCAAGCCAGCACTTGAGTCCTGCTGAGCCCTCCCAGCCCTGCTGAGCACCTTTGAGGCCCCTCCGAGACCCTCCTGTCCTGTCGAGATCCCCCGAGCACCCCCAAGGCCCTGATCCCTCCCCAAGCCGACTCCCGAACCCCACCCTTCTGAAGCCCTATGAGCCCTTGTCAAGCCTTCTTGGACATCCCCCAGCCCCAAAGAGCCCCTTCAGCTAAGATGAGCCTCTCCTGAACTATCAAGCCCCCTGAGTTCCTTGAGCCAGCCCCCTCCTGCTTCTGCTTGACTCCTCCAAGGATTTGCTTTACTCGGTGTCATTCCTAGATGGATGTCAGCTCCTCCTCTCTTTCCTGGTTGCCAGTTCCTTCATAGACACAGTTTTGCCTCTCACTTAGGAATGTGCCCCCAAAGCCAAGGGAAAAGGCCATCTTGAGCACATCCCTCTGGGCTTCTGGAGACAGAAAGGGGAATGGCTCCTCTGGAGCAGCATGTGTTTCTCTGACATTGTGTTTGTGTTTTTCTTTCTCTCCTGAAGAAAGAGAAATCCAAATCGAGTAGCAGCACGGCCCGAGAACCCAATGGCTTCCCAGCTGACACCTCTGCCAACTCCTCCCTCCTTCTGGAGTTCCAAGGTGGGTCTGGGCTGAGGTCCCTTCAATGTGGGGGAAGACTCCAAGGCTGTACAGCAGCTGGGACATTGCTGGTTCTGTGTGCTGCCAGTGTGGGGAAAAGCAGTGCTTGCCCCTGAGCACTGGTGTGGAGTGGAGAGCTATGAAGTTGAGTTGTGGAGTTGGGCTGATCCACTTCTGGATTGTCCCTGTCCAAACTGTTCATTTTTGGTGTTAGAGAGTCTTAATGAGCTGTTTCTGGTATCTTCTGTGGGAAGCTTCACAGCCAACTGGAGGAGTGGGGTTTCCTGATCCCCCCTTTCCATGCTCTGCTGGGAAGAGGCCAATAGCCACCTGTAGCCAAGCTTGCTTTTCCAACAGTTACTTCCATGGACCTTAGGGTGAAGGGGAAAAGGCTGTCTCTGGCCTTGCTCTTGCTCTAGGCAATGCTGAAGCCAGGAGAGGCTTCAGCAGTGCCAGACTCGCTACTGAGGTAGTGTATACATCTGCCCAGCCCCCACTCTGTGTGTGGCTAAGGAAAATAAGGAATTTGCTGGCACTCCCAGGAGATGTGCTGGGGTTATGTTGCAGGTCTGCACTTTGGCAAGGTGTGTGCCAGGCCTGCTTCCTCACTGGGAGATAGGTGCTGAGCATTATTCCTTGTGTTGCTTCACAGAGGAGGAACAAAACCATGGTACACAGCAGGAGATTCCTGCTCTTGGATGCCCAGGGCCCTCCCGAGCTGCAGACGTGGGATTTGGCAGTGCTCATTCTCATTCCCAGGGCAGAAACATTCCCTCTCCCATGGCCAGTTGTGTATGTGATTCCCCCTGTATCCTGGAGGACTCAGTCCTGTGCCTGACAGCCCTTAGGCTGACGTGGAACAGTGAATCCACTGTTTAACTCTCTGACCATGCTCTGCCTTCTTAGCAAGACCCCAGCTTGCAGTGCTGCCCTGGGCTGCTTGTGACCCTGCGTCAAGGTGCTCTTTTTCACCAGGTGCTGTTTCTGCAGATGAGAACAGCAACCAGAGCTCCCTGTCTGATGTATACCAGCTCAAGGTGGACAGCAGTCCCAACTCCAGCCCTAGTCCTCAGCAGAGTGAGTCCATGAGTCCTGCCCACACATCTGACTTCCGCACAGACGATTCACAGCCTCCTACCCTGGGGCAGGAGACCCTGGAAGGTGGGTGCTGGGCCGAGAAGGGAGGAGGCAGATGGGTGGGCTCAGGGAAGGCCCCTCCAGGGCTGTTGGTGGTCTGGTGGGTGGTCTTGGCACTACTGGAAGCAGACAGGGCATTGGGGACTTCTTTTGCTAGGTATTCAGTCCTGGGTCAGCACTGACCTGGGTGCAGGGTCTGCATTTTTGTTGACCTACCTGTTCTCTCCAGAGCCCTCCCTGCCTTCCTCAGAAGTGGCAGATGAGCCTCCCACTCTCACAAAGGAAGAGCCAGTCCCCCTTGAGACTCAGGTAAGGGAAGGGGTATTCGTGGACATTCTCTAAATGTCCATGGACCCAGACTGGCCCTTTGACCACTGTAGCTGCTTCTTGTAGCAGAAGCATCTTGGTGGATGGACCTGCTCTGCAGTCCGGAAGTGCCCCCTGGGAGCTCCCAAGACCTCCTGGTTTCCTGATCTTTAGTCTTTATCCCCTGGTTCAGATCAAGTGTTGAAGTGTGAGGGAAGGATATGGGGGTGTGGGAAAACGACAGTTCTGGCAGTCTCCAGGGCTGGAGTGCGTTCCCATTCCTGGTGCCCTGGTGCCCTGTGCATAAGTGACAGCCTGGGCTGTCCCCCATGGTGTGACACAGCCTTGTCTAGACGTGCGTAGCTCGGTGTCACTGCCTGTGACCTCTGGCTCTTGCAGGTAACTGAAGAGGATGAGGACTCTGGTGCGCCACCTCTGAAGAGATTTTGTGCTGACCAGAACTCTGTGTGCCACACAGCCTCGGAGAGCTAACCTGCCTGGCCTGGCACTTTCGCCAACCCCTTGCAGAGCTGCCTGGCCCCCCCCAGGACCAGCGCTTCCCTCCAGCCTGCCCCTTCCCCAGTGTCGGGGCTCCCACCACTCGCATCAAGTGCGCCCTGCCCTGTCCTGTCCTGCCCTGCCCTGCCCGATGGATGGGGCTGCTGCCAGTACCTGCAAATTTGCCTCTATTTATTGGCTCCCTCTCTCCCTGCTCCCTGCCCTAGAGCTGGGGCTCTTCGCTGGGTGGGCTGCATGTTTGGGAAGGTTCTCCATGGGGCTCCCTGCTCTCTATGGTCCCCAGGACACTAGCAGATGCTGTTTGCCTGCTTGTGGCTCCCCTGCCTGCCCTTCCCCTAGGTGCTGGGTACAGGAGAGCCACCTTCCACCTGCTCCAGGTGGTGTGTTCACTCGGTTGTGGGAGCGGGTGGTGGTGGGTGTGGGGGGCAGTGAGGGGGTGGCTGGCAGGGACCCACTGGGACGCTGTGCAATAAGCTGCTAGTTTAAGCCATTCATGCTGGGAGAGAGGGGAGCGTTTTCCCCTCCCAGGGGGCAGGTACTGTCAGGCCTCGGCTCTGCCTCGGGGCACAACTCCAGCCGAGTGGAATTTGCAGTCCCCCGGGAGCCGGTGGAGCACGGGGAGCCGCTGACCTGTGCTGGAGGGCCTTGCCCCGGTCTAGGTACCCGCTATCCCCTAGGTGGGAAAGGATAGCAGGGTGCTAGAGCTCCCGGGAAGCGCTCCCGCTTTGGGACTTCTGCCGCCCCCCGATACCCGCTGCCCGCCCAGCCCCACTCCCCCCGCTGCCACTGCATGTCCCGCCGAGTCCGTAATCGAGCCTGGTGAAGCTGGAGGCGCGGCCGCGCGTGGAAGTGGAAAGTTATTTTAGCACTGAATAGAATATTTTTAAAATTAAACTGTTTGAAATACGGATGCATAGCACGATGTCGGCCGGGTGGGGAGGGGCCGTGCGGGAAGAGAAGGGAAGTTTCTGCTAAACGGGGCCCTGTGCCGGCACTCGCCGTCTGTGGCGCCCACGGAGCTGGCCCGGAGCCCGATTCCCCGGGAAGTTCGGCCAGCGCCCGGTCCCCGTTCTCCGCACTTTCCTCCCTGCCTGTCGCCGGCGCTGTCTGAAGCGGCGGAGGACGGCCCCGAGCCCAAGACGAGGCGGCAGCAGCGCCCGGCGGGGCTGGCTCGGGGCGAGTGGGAGGGAAGAGGAGCCCGGGACGGCCCCTCCGCCCTGTGAAACGGCTCCGACTACGGCCACGGCCCGGGCCTCTGCCCGCTCCGCAGCCGCCCCTGCCCGCCCAAGGGACTCTGCATGGGGGGCGGGACTCTTCGCCCTCAGGGACGTTGGGGGCCGGGAAAAATCGGCCGCAGCTGCGGGAGGTGGGGATGTGCTTTCGACGTGGCTTCAGGGCAGTGCCAGAGCGCCCAAGCAATTCACATCGTTAGCCCGCTCAGACCTGACTGCCCTTGTAATAAATTATTCTAATTTTCCCGAGACCGTGTGTACGCCCTTCTTTGCATGTCCAGTGAAGGGTAGCGCAGCTGGGGAATGATCTGGAGCATGTTTGATAAGGAGCAGCTGAAGAACCCGGGGGATTCAGTCTGGAGAAAAGGAGGCTCAAGGGGGACCTTCCTGCTCTGCACAACTCCCTGACAGGAGGGTGCGAGCAAGGTGAGGGTTGGGCTCTGCTCCCACAGAACAAGGAGTGGCATGAAGGGAAACAGTCTCGAGTTTTCTCAGGTGAGATTTAGGTTGAACAGCGGGGAAAAGTTTCTTCAGTGAAAGGGTTCTCCAGCTCTGGCACAGGCTGCCCAGGCCAGTGGTAGAATCACCACCTGTGGAGGGATTTACCAGGTGTGTAGATGTGGCACATGAGGAGGGACATGGGTTAGTGGGGGCCTTGGCAGTGCTATGGGACCAATTGGACGCCATGGTCTCAGAGAGGTTTCCTAACCCTAAAAATTCTGTGATAATCATGAAGTGTTTTTAATAATATATCATTTCAGGATCAGGATGGCCAGTCAGGACAGACAGCTGCTGATTGATTTGAACACAAACTATCCTGATGTGTTGGTAGTTATTGGGAGAACGCTTTTAGGAAAGAGTTCCAGAAAGAAGAAGTCTAGCAATCAGAAAACAGAAAAATCTTTGCCATAGCAGTGTGTGCATTGCTGAATTCAGGAGGAGGAAAATTGAGAATGGAGAGTGAGGACAGGAATTTCTTCTTCTGGGAGCATGGCATTTGTGAGACATAGAGATGAGCCTCAGGGATTGCACTGGCAGAAGCAAGCCTCATCCATACTTTGCATGGATGCAGCAGGGGAGTAACCTGCTGCTTTTTGTTAAAACGTGGAGCTCTGGAGGCCTGGAGCTGGGAGTTGCAGCCACAAAGTTGCGCCTCTGCAGCTTAACCACTGGGTTGTTTCATAGGTCCAGCACATTGGTTTATCCTGTGACTTCCAGAGAAGCTCCTGAATTCCTGAAGAAGAAAAACTGTGCCAAGAGCCACAATGAGAATGTACTGACCCCCAAGAAAGCCCAGCTGAATTTTGAAGGGGGAGCAAAACAGACTCCTCTGAACATTCAAGAGCACAACATCCAAGATACTATGGCCAGGTTAAAGAAAGATGAAATGCTGGCTGGGGAGATCCTGGGTTTCACAGAGGCAATATTGAATTTAAGGAATGCAGTGCAAAGAGTAGCTTGTAATACATCAGAAAAAAACCTTCCTAAATATGTCTCTACCTTTGCAAACACTGAGGGTGGATAATTATTTTTTGGTGTGGATACAACGGTAAAGTCACCGGGACCCACAGTAACGTGGAGAAAGTAGCCTTAGAACAAACAGTAGCTGATGCCGTCAGTTCAATGTGTGCCCATCATTTCTGTGGATCTGGGGCTGGCGTGCAGATCCAGATGGACATCCTGGGTGTTTATGATCAAGCAGGATGTTCACAGGGCTATGCCTGTGCCATGCACATTGAGCTGTCCTGCTGCCCTGTGTTCGATGGTGACCCTCAATCCTGGATGGTGCTGGGCACTGTCAGGGAGGAGAATGTGGGGAACTGGGCACTGACCAAGACTGAGCAGCTGGAAATGGATGGAGCTCATGAAAGCTGCAGACCCAGATAAATAAAACCTGCATTTATGTTAGCATCAACTTCATTTCCATGTTTGTTGCAAACATTCAGGAGGAAAGATCACCTTGTTTTCAGGGTATTCTCATCACACCTAGAAAGGGCCATTTGATCTATGCCCAGCCACAGGCACTGGGATGATGGTGTAGTTACTGGCCTACAGTGGCACTCCTATCCCTGAACTCATTCAGCAGGACTTCTTGAAGCACTACCAATCATAGAATCATGGAGTGGTTTGGATTGGAACACAACTGCCCACAAGACACTGGGTTGCCAGGCTTTCATTCATATGGAAAAGGGCCATCAATTTATGGTCATGCACTGTAATCCGAAAATGGGATTCTGCCTCCTAAACTTGTGAAAATCAGAGGATTCCTTCCAGATGAAATCTGCCAGGCTCTGGCTGGCCTTGGACTCCTGGGGGCTGTGTCTCAAATGTCCCTGAGACAGTGGGTTGCGAGGCTTTCCTTCCTATGGAAAAGCACTAACATTCACAGTCACACTCCTGGGGCTAAAAGTGGGATTCTGTCTCCTAAAATTGTAAACGTTGGAGGATTGTTACAAGATGAAAGCTGCCAGGAGTTATGGCTCTGGCTGGCTTTGGGCTCCTGGGAGCTGCCTCTAAACTGCTTCTGAGACACTGAGTTGCTGGGTTAGGTGCAGTTGTAAGGGGTACTGGTTAAGGTAGTTTAAAATGGTAACTTTTCCTATGTTTTATAAATACATACAAACACACACATATATATATATATGTATGTATGTATAATTTTTATAAAAATTGATTTCCAAATACAAGCCTTTATCTACTGTTTTATATGCTGGATCTTAAGAGTATAAGAAATTCTAAATACAGATATATAAAGTTTGAAAATACAAATGTACCTTTTGTATATATAATTTAAACAAGAAAGGTCTTGAAAATGGGAGAAAATATGATCTCTATGAAGGCAATAGAAATAGCTCTGTGTGTTCAAACAAAAAGCGTTTTGTGTGTCACGCCAAGACAAAGTCTGAGATCCTGGTTGGGACTTAAATCGCTGCTGCCACCTGGTGATAAGTACGAAGTACTGCGCATATATGCTGTTTAATGACTCAGTAGTGTCACCTGCAGACTAAAAGCGGTAATGCAACTAAGAAATGGGTACATGTGCCATGACTTGAACGACTCGCTACAGCCACCTGCAGCTAAAAAGCGGTACTGCAACTAAGAAATCCTCACATTGGACAGTGAGAGACTTGTGAAAGTGTCACTGAGGCACTTTCCATGCCTGCTGCTGCCTCCTGCTGGCCCTGGCGCACACGTGGTGCCTGGGAGCTCCAGGCGCAAGACCCAGCTGCAGCAGCAGTGGCTGAGGAGGGTTGTAGTGAGCCAAATGAGGAGGGAGAACTCTTGCCATGTGCTCTTGGGCTTTGGCTGCAGGAAGTCACATGACTTGAAGGGCTTGGAGCACTGAGGGAGCTGGGGTTGTTTAGGCTGGAGGAAAGGAGATTCAGAGGTGACTTTATCACTCTCTACAACTACCTGAAAGGTGGTTGTAGTCAGGTGGGGGGGTAGTCTCTTTTTCCAGGCAACAACTGACAGAACGAGAGGACACATTCTTAAGCTGTGCCAAGGGAAACTTAGGTGGGATGTTAGGAAAAAGTTTTTTACTGAAAGAGTGATAAAGAACTTAAACCGTCTGCCCAGGGAGGTGGTGGAGTCACCACCCCTAGATGTGTTTAAAAAAAGATTGGATGTGGGACTCAGTGTCATGGTTTAGTTGAGGTGGTGTTAGGGCATGGGTTGGACTAGGTGATCTTAAAGGTCTCTTCCAACCTAGTGGTTCTGTGATTCTGTGATGATAATGTGCTCAAAATGGTAGAGGAGTCAGAAATTGGCATCAATCCACTCTCAAGATGGTGAGCATGACAGGAAGTCATTTGCCATAACATTCAAGATGGCGGATCCAGAACAAACTCGTAGTGCTACTCTCAAGATGGTGAGGATTTACCAGAAATTGCATCACACCACACTCAAGATGGCAGGAATGGCCAGAAGTCACTACAGGTACACTCAAGATGGTGGCACAGGCATGCGAGTCAAGATATCCTTCCCAAGATAGGTGGCAGGCTAAAAACAAACTTTGGGAAAGAATGCAAAATTGCATTTTGGGGAGATATCTCTTCTCAGAAAGGTGTTTTCCAGCATGCTTGAGCACAACCTAGACCTTGACTTCCAGCTTGCAGTGCAGTATGTCTTGCAGTGCTTCCTGGTGTGAGGACAAGGGTGGTGGGGTGTAAGAGTCTGTGTCTGGACAGGCTGTACAGGTCCAATCCGGCTAGCTGTGGACCCCAGCCCACACGATCTTACATGGACAAAGGACAAAGACAAGAAGCGCTCTTCTCCATGTGGGAACAAATGTCCTCTCTTTATTCCCAGGAGAACCACCAGATGAAAAAACCCACATGGAAAAAAGAGGCTGGCCAGCTGCCTCTAGGGGGTTTTTATACCTGGGGGAATGAGGGGCAGAGGAAGAGGACCACAGCCAATGGGATACCAGTGAGGAGGGGCGAGGGGAGGGGTAACCCAGGAAGAGGGTTATGCTGACACTTGGGGGAGGGGGGAAGGAGAAGACCATGTGGTTGTAGAACACAAATAATGTGAACAGTGAAAATTACTAAACACCCAGTGCAAACAACTAAGTAACTATTTAGTGCAATACTACAGAGGGGCAGTGGTGATGGAGAAGGGCAGAGGGTTAGGGTAAGGGGTTAGGGTTAGGGGTTAGAGTTTGCAGTTGCCACTTGCTTCCCAGAGATTACATTGTGTCTCTGTGGTCTTCTGGGTGCCATGAGGTGTTCCTGTGGTCCAATGGACACTTGCTACCATCAAACTCCTTTACAACAAAATGGCCTTCTAGATGCCCTGAGGGCATGCTTTGAAAAATGGACCCTTGTTCCTACTAGGCCTGGCAATGTCCCAGAGACAATTCTTGCCCATGATGTCCCACTTAATCAAAGTAGATCCTTGAGATTTCATTGCATCACAATGGTATTCTGACTTCCATGAGTCTCTGCTGTGTTACAACTGACGCCTAGTTCCACCTTCCCTGGCAGTACACAAGTAGAACCTGTGTTCCATGAATCCCCGTGTTGTTCAAAATTGCAATTTTTTTCCCCAAGACTCGATTGCATCACAGTGATCTCCTAGGTTCCATGAGGCCTTGCTGTGAAAGAGTTGGCACTTGCTTCTATGAGATTTCATGGTCAATGTTCTTCTGTGTTCCATTAGGCCCGGCTGTGTCACAATGGACACTTGCTTGCACAAGCCTTGGAAACGTCCCATTGGCACCAGGGATCCATGAGGCCCTGCTGTGCTGATAACTTACTCTTTGATCCATAAGACTCTACTGCCTCACAGTTGTTATCTTGGTTCCATGATAGCCCTCTGTGTCACAATGGAACGTTAGTGTCTTGAGATTTTCTTGTGTCACTCAGCATCCCATCTCCTCCATCTAGACACTTCGGTCCAGGACGTCGAGTGATTAGCCAGAGGCTAGAGGTCAGCCCCCCGAGACTTGCCCTATCCGCTGTCCTAAATGTCTATCCCCCAGTACCCATCCCTTAGGGTCATCTATTGGTTAATAAAATGTTATCTACTTTTGGTTTCCACCTCCTTTTAAATGTAACCTTGGCACATCTCCCAGGGCTCTCCACAGGAGGCCCCCTGAGGTGCAGGAGCTCCCCAGAGCTCCTGAATAAAACCTTGGATTAACCCCGGCTAAGAGTCAGCCCCTTTCTTCCACTGATGTCTCTAGTGTCTCTTCTGCTGCAAAGCCCCTTGGCTTTGGCACGAAAAAGTGTCTCCCTGCAGTCAGGAATATCGGGATTGCTTCCCTGGTGTCTGCCGACTCAGGCCTGGCCAGGGGTTCCTGAGAAGGCTCCCAGAGGGACGGAGAAAAGACTATGCTTTGTCACAGTGGACACTGACCTCCACATGCCTTGGCATTATCCAGGTGGCTGGCTGTGTTCCATGAGACCCCTCATTGTTCTAAAATTGAAACTTTTTTCCCCATGATTCCTTTACATCACAGTGGTCTCCTGGGTTCTATGAGGGCCTGCTGTAAAATAGTTGACACTCGCTTCCATGAGAGTCCATTTTGTAACAATGTTCTCCTGTGTTCCTTTAGACTCAGCTGCTTCACAATGGACACATTCATTCATGAGCAGTGGCAACGTTCCAGGGTCACCTGTGTTCCATGAGGCTGTGCTGTGTTACAAGTGACAGTTTGTTCCATGAGAATCCATGGAGCCACAATGGTCACTTGGGTTCCATGAGGCCCTTCTGTTCTGACAACTGACATTTGGTTCCTTGGGACTCCATTGCCCATTGCCTCTCATGGATCCAAGGCTCTACTTTGACCAAGTGGGGCCTCATGGAAATGCAGTGGCATTGGGACATATCCAGGCATCGAGGAAGTGATTGTCCATTGTGACACAGCACAGGCTCATAAATCACCTACGTAAATGAAAGGTGACTCCAACTAAAGGGAGAGAGAATGATGCATTTGACTCCACGGATATGAGAAGGCTAAGTAATTACTTTGTTATACTATACTATGCACATTTCATCTAAACTGAATCTGCCAAGCACTCACTCTTGCTCACAACTGCACAGAGCTGCACTCATCTCCGATTCTCTTGTGACTGTCCCGTGACAGTCCCACACACACACACTTCTTGACCCTGATAGGCCAAGGGAACAAAAATCCTCACTTTGGGCAAACAATCTCCATATTGCATTCTACTTTGGCACAACACAGGCACAGCAAGCGATAAGTATTGTGTTTTCCCTTTCTCTGAGGTTCAGAGAATGTGAATCAAAGAAATCCTTTGGAAGAATTGTGCCTTGCTTTTCTCTGTGAAAACAAATGTGGCAACAAATCGCAGGAGAACACAGTGACGCCCTGAAATCTTGGGGAACCAAGAGTCAATTTTAAAAACAGCAGTGCCACATGGAAGTCAGGAGACAATTGTGACAACATGGAATCTCGTAGAACTAACTGTCCACTGTTTCATGGTGTGGCCTCATAGAGCACTAGAAACAATTGTGATGCAATGGAATCTCATGGAAACCAGGAGACCATTGTGATGCCATGGAATCTCATGGATCCAACTGTCCATTGTGAACATAACATGGTCACATGGAAGCCAGGTGAAACTGGGACAAACTGGCTGGTGGAAGCAAGGAGCCATTGTGACACAGCTGGACATTATAAATAACAGGAGAGCACAGTGACACAATGGAATCTTGAAGAACCAAGTGTCAGTTGTAAACACATCAGGGCCTCATGGCACCCAGGAGAACTCTGTGATGCCCTGGAATCTTGGGGAAACCAGTGTCAGCTGCAAACATGCTGGGGACCCATGGAACACAGATGGCACTTAGATATTGCCAGGGCATATGTAACTCAGTGTCTGTTGTGACTGAGCACAGCCTGATGGAACTCAGCAGACCATTGTGACACAATGGAATCTTGTAGCAAGCTCCAAGCTTGCTAGGGCCCTGTGGAGGGAAGAGACTTAAAATGCCAAGTCATGATGAAATAGCAAAAGAAGCCCCACTCTTCCACCTTTCAGACCCCAGCTTATCTCTCTGTAACCCCATAGGTCACTTCTCCCTAACCCCTGTTTTTGGACAATTTCTGATCCCCCTGACCCTATATAATGGGCTGTTTTAGCCCATTCTGGTTAGAAGAGCCATCGCTGGAACCTTTCACAGACTTCAATAAAGCCATTGCTGTGGAACATCAAGATTGCCTTCTCCTCTCTTGCCACTCCCTATCAGCTGGCCTGCAGGGGCTCCTTAGCAAGCAAAAGAGCTGAAATCATAAAAGAGGTGATAATCACTAAAAATACCTGATCATTTTTAGGTTTGCTAAAGGTAGCCAGTGGCTGAGAGAGGCTTGGGTTTCGGTCAGTCTGTCCTCAAAGACTGAGGATCCGGCCTATGCTACCTGCTAGGGGGTAAACTTGCTCTCAGCAGGAGGCCGGAACAGAATCTCATGGATCCAAGGCTGTACTTTGACCAAGTGGAGCCTCATGAGACACAGGTGCCACTGGGACATTGCCAGTTTTGTGGAATCCAGTGTCCACTGTGACATAGCATGGCCTCTTTGAATAATGCGCACCATTGTTACCTAATGGAATTTCATGGAGTCAATTGTGAACACAAATGGCCTAATGGAAGCCAGGTGCAACTGGGACTGTGCCATGGCTTGTGGAAGCAAGGGGCCATTGTGAAAGCAGGGCCTCTTGGAATCCAAGAGAAAATGGTGGGGCAGTGGAATACCAAGGAACCAAGTGTCATTTGTGAAAACAGTGGGGCCTCATGGACCCCAAATGACCATTGTGACTCTGGATTCTCTTTGAAAAAACTGTCACTTGTTAGACAGCTGGACATCACGGAACACTGGTGCCCTTGGGACATTGCCACTGCTCATGGAAGCAAGTGTCCATTATGACATCCCTGGGCCTAATGGAAAACAGGAGACCATTGTTAAGCAATAGAATCTCATGGAAGAAAGCGTAAATTTTCAGCACAGAGGGGCCTCATGGTAATCAGGGCCTAATGGAATATTTCCAAAGCTTGTGCAAGCAAGTGTTCATTGCCACATAGCTGAGCCTAAAGGAACATAGGAGAACATTGTTACACAATGGAATCTCTTGGAACCTAGTGCCATCAATTTCACATTGCTTTTGCCATCATGGAATGTAGAAGACAGTGACGCAATGGAATCTTGGGGAAAGTATTGCAATTTTGAACAGCACGGGTCTTCATGGAACACAGGTCCTACTTGGATTAATGTGGAAGTCAGTGTTCATTGTGACCCAGGGCAGCCTCATGGATCTCAGAAAGACATTGTTACACAATGGAATCTCATGGATCCAAGGCTCTACTTTGACCAAGTGGGGCATCATTTGCCACAGACACCTCTGGTACATTTCCAGGCCTTGTAGAAACCAGGCTACATTATGGCACAGCAAGGCCTCATGACACCTGAGAGGCCGCTGTCTCGCAATGGATCTGATGGAAACAAGTGTCCCTCATGACATAGCAGGGCCCAATGGCACCCAGGAGTTTGCTGTGACTTCATGTAATCTTGGGGAGCCAAGTGTCAAAAGTAAACACAGTGGGGCCTCGTGGAGCACAGGTGGGGCTTGGATATTGTCAGGGCAGGTGGAACTCAGTGTCCTTTGTGGCAAAGCTCAGCATCATGGAACTCAGCAGACCATTTTGATAAGATAGTATCTCATGGATCCAAGGCTCTACTTTAAACAAGTGGGGCCTCAAAGGCCACAGGTGCTACTGGTACATTGCCAGAACTAGTAGAAACAAGACTCCATTATTGCACAGCAAGGCCTCATGGCACCTGAGAGGCCACTGATTTGCAGTAGAATCTGATGGACACAGGTGTCCATTGTGACTGGGGAAGGCACGGTGGCTCCCAGAAGACGACTGTGAGACAATGGAATCTTTGGGAACCAAGTGTCAACTACATACATACAAACATGGCTTCTTCATGGAAACCAGGAGCTATTTGGATATTGTCGAGGCAGGTGGAACTCATTGTCCCTTGCGACGCAGCACAGGCTCATTAATAACAGTAAAGCAAAGTGTCACTATGGAAACTTCGGGAATCAAGCGTCAATTGTAAACACAGCCTGGCCGCATGGAAACCAGGAGACCATTGAGATGCAAAGCAATCTCCCTGATCCAAGCCTCCATTGTGACACAGCTGGGCTTCATGAAACCAAGGAGAGCACTGGGATGCAATGGAATCCCAAGGAACCAACACATCAGGTTGTCGTGAAACTGAAGAGAACATTGTGATGCAATAGGATCTCATGTATCCAAGCTCTACTTTGACCAAGATGGGCCTCATGGAACACAGGTGCCACTGGGACATTGCCAGGCCTAGTGGAAACAAGGCTCCATTATTGTACAGCAAGGTCTCATGGCCCCTGGGAGGCCACTGTGTCGCAATACAATCTGATTGAAGCAAATGTCCCTCATGACAGAGCAGGGCCTCATGGCACTCAGGAGACCACTGTGATGCAATGCAATCTTGAGGAGCCATGTGTCAACTGCAAACATAGTGGGGTCTCCTGGAACACAAGTGCAAGGTGGAAATTGTCTGGGCAGGTGTAACTCAATATAGCTTGTGACACACCACAGCTTGGTGGAACAAAAACCCACAAAACCCCCCACTGTCTTGGTTTGGAAAGACAGGTGCCTGCTAAAGAAGACAGGAGAATCCCCTGAAATGGAGAATGCAAACCATCCCCACTCCTCCAAATTGCTATGAATTCTAAATTAAGGGGCTCTCAGGCAAAAAAATATGGAAGCAGGAAATAACAGTTCTTTAATGGGGGAAAAAAACGATAAAATAAAACAATGCAATACACTAGAACAACACTGACAGAGTCAGAACTTAACCTGACACCCTGTTGGTCAGGGTGTTGGAAGCAGTCCAGCTGGAAAAGTGGCTGCAGTCCTCCTGAAGTGTCAGATATGCTTTTGTTGGAACAGGGGCATCCTGTAGAAAAAAAGGGTGTATTCTTCCTCCCCAGATGGTGGAAGTAGAAGCAGCTGCTGTTCCTTTGGGGAATTCAGTGGGAACCTGTGCTGGTGTTCCAGAACCTCCAGATTATATCTGGGTAGCAATACTTGGCTCCTCCCTCTGGGTGGAGCATCTCACAATGGGATGTTATAGATCAGTCAAGCAGTGACAGTCAACAGCTTGTTATCAGCAGATGTCCCCTTCGGAGGGAGGAGTGATTGTAATCACTCAGAGAGAGAGATAAGGAGAATTGCCCACTTGACACAAGACAGCTGCCATACAGATGGTAATAGAATATATCTTGCCTTGCAATTTGGAACACCCACAAACAAACAAACAATCAACCAAACAACCAACCAAACAAACAGATATGCCAAAGTCCTAAAGTAGTATTCTGGGTCACATGCATGAAGAAAACACTTCTTCAAGGTTTCTCTAATTGGAACGCATTTGAAACAATATATCAGTCCAAGGATCTAAATCCTGCAGAGGAAAAATTGCTTTGATTTTCCCCCCTTTCATGCATATGTTCTGACATGCTTGTCTCTCACTTTTTTCTGCCTATTTTATCTTCCTGTGTTTCTCCCAGTCTTCAACTTTGTCTTTTTTCCTTGCATCGAAGAAATTTCCCCCACTCATTACACAGGAAACTAGTGTCAAAACTAGTAATTTACTGTCAAGCAGAATTCTTAGTTTCTCACCAGCCCTTAAGAAAGCTAGACTCATTTCCAGCTCTCTTGGAAGACATCATTGTGACCCTTAGTTAATAATTTTGTAACTGCTTAGTTGTTTGACTGTCCAGCATCCCAACTTATTAAATATAGCCACAGCTTGAGCAGCATTAACACCTGGGGTAAGAAATGATGCTATTATTTATGCTGGAGTGCCCCAAAACTCTACACAATTGTCAGAGTCAGGTCTTAAGCTTGTGATTGTTCTTTTAGTTTTCTTGCTATGTCCCACTCTCCAAACAGTCTGGTTCAGCATTTCATGCATGTTAGGGCCAAAAATAGTTAGCTTTCCTAAGTAACTAGTTCCACCAAAAGGATTACTCAGAATTACATGCCATGCCCTATCCCCACAGATTAAAAAGACATCTGGTGGAATCTTTCTTACAGTGGCATTTTCACCAGCACTTTCAGGATAAGTCTAATTATGGCAATATTTGGTCACTTCCTATACCATGGATAATTGGGATTAAGGATGACACTATTATTTTTGGGACGAGGGACTGACTCATTGCTCATATCAGTTGAATTTAGGTTTAAAAAGTAGTTATAGAACAGGCAATAATTTTCAGGTAATCTCACCAAGCCTAGTTCTCGGGGCTCTAGTCCGCTTTCGTTCTATGATTGTGTTATGATACCTGCTTATTAGCCCTCACCATTTTACTTACTCCCCAACCTTTTGCATATGTCCAGTTTGGTACCACCTCCGGTTATCTTACACCAGCGATTCTCCATGCTTGATCTATTCACCCCCACATATGGTTTTCCTCCAACTCCTACTCATTTTGCAAAACCAATGAAGTTACTTATTGGGATGCCAATTAAACATGTATGGAAAGGATCTCCTGGTATGGCTAAGGATAAACAAAAAGAATCCACCTCAGAAGCATTGGCCCAAGTAAGCCACACATTCTGTCGATGCCATCCGGGTGGGTTAATTTCTTCTGCATTACAGATGTTGCCACATATCACAAATAAGAGAGGGAGACTCCCAAAAACCTGCACATCTAATTTAAGACCATTCTTAATCCTTATCGTCGGCAAAGAACTCTTCCCCTATGAGATTAGGGATAAAATTCAAACTGACTATGCCTCTTGCTCTTTGAACCCTACTCCTATTCTGTCTTCTCTGTTTCCTCTCTTCCCACCTCCTCTTCATTTTTTTCCCACTGAGCAGGTCTAACTCCCCAAGTCCCAGGGATAAAAACTCCTTTCCCACATTCAATAGCCTTGATCTTATTCTCTATCTTTCCTTTTTCTCAAGCTTCCAAAGTTTATTATGATACCACTGTATAGCCTGACTCAATTGCTCCTGAGACTCAAACAAATTCAGCCCTTTTTGACAGATTTCAGTGGAATTGACCATTTTTCCTGTCATTTGGGATAATGCCACATAGGTATTGAATACTTGGTAGTGCCAATGTCTGCACTCTAAACACATAGGGAAGCTTCTTCCTTTGTACTGACACCATCTATCTGATCCACACCCTACATATTATAATCTCACCCAAGGAGAACAAGAGCGTTTACAATTTGGAGGGCAACTGATGGTTTTAGGTAGTGCTGGTTGTAGGTTCATTGGTGCTCTTGGGGATCAGAGTGTCCTCAAGCCAGGGCTGAACCCATTTTGCTGGTATCCATTGGGGTACTTCATCTGTAATGATACAAACTGTCCTAGGTTGACTATATGATGCTTTTATCCCCAATCGTCTCATTCCGTTTATGCTGAATAGTAAGTTTTGCACCTTTAAGACTTGCTCCAAGGATTGAGGGGGGGAGAGGAGGCGCGCAGTTTGTTTTCAGACACTGAACTCACTCCTACACATTCCTGCTTCGGGACTGTGTGTTTTTCTGCGGATGAGCAGACAGCGGGACAGGGCACTTTTTTTTCCTTGCTTTTTAGTTAGTTTAGCTAGCTGAGGCAAAGAAGTTCCCTGGACTGCGCTTTTTTTCCCTTTTTCCCCTTTCTCTGGACCTGTTCACACCTGCTCTGGACTGAACAACCATAAGAGCACCAGCAGCTCGCCTCGGTGGGCCGGGCCGGGCCTGGGCCACGGCATTTCCAGCGCCGGAGGGACTGATAAGGGACTGAGTGAGCTGAACTGGAGTCTGGGGACGGGACTTTCTGGGTGTGTCATCTCCTTTGGAGCAGCAAGGGGTTTTATTGTTTAATATTAAGTTTTCTTGTTTAATAAATAGTTTTTTTCCACTTTTCTCCAAGGAAGTATTTTCTCCTGGACCGGTTGGGGGAGGGGTGGTAGAATCCGATTTCCTAGGGGGGCCCTTTGGGGGTTCTCTCCCAAATTTGCCCTGAACCAGGACACAAACATAACCCCTTCTTTGCATTTATAAATCTGCATGTCCTTCCCATAACCCTGTCCTAGGATTTTTAGAACAAGCTTTTTTGTCAGTGCTGTGTCAATTCTGAATCTTGCTGCAAACCTGAGTAATGTGTTAATGCTGTTAAGTATCTTCACTACGATTACTTACTAACCGTAGATGATTCATAGCATAAACTGCTTTCAGCACTCTGTCCTGTGGGCTCAGCCCATCCTCTCCATTTTTTTGTTTATCAAGCAGTCCTTTGATCCACGCCTGGTGTGTCGTTTCAATGATAGCTCATCCTATGGAATTACCTGAAATAACTGTGCTGTGCTTCACTTCCCAGTGAGCCAAAAAGTCATGGGTCCATCCGGCTATATATCCTAACTCGTTTTCTGTTTTAACTTTCTGAGGCAAAGCAATCTCCCAAGTGTCGAATGACAAAATGAGACCCTTCGTGGGCCATAGGAGTGGCCCAAACCATGGCAGAAAAGGTGTCTATGGTCATTTAAAACGACCAAAGAGGCATAGATAATTACATCCATTTGCTACAACTGCAAAGGGCCCCAGGCTGCAAGGGTTAACTCCAGGACCCAATCCACCTATCATATCCTGGCAGTGTGGACAGGTTATAACAATTTCTTGAGCATCCTACAGCTATATTCCAAATTGTTTGGGTAAAAGTTTTGCACTTTGGTGAAAAAACTCATGAGTCCTTCTGACTTGGCCAAACTTATTCATATTAGGAGAAGCAGAGGCCCAAAGTGGTGCTACTAATTGGTCAGCCTTCTCATTTTCTAAGGCCAGGCCTCCCGTCAATCCAAAGTGACTCCGTATATAGGTAATGACATAATCCTGTTTGTGAGAATTAAGTAACTGCCACAGGTACAGTTAGGCAGTTGCAAAAAGAGTTGCCACAAAGGACAGTTTTGAATTTCCTTCAGTAATGCTCACCCCATGTGTTTGACAACATCTGCTATGCAGAGAGAATCAGAAACAATGTTAACGGGATAATTTGGCCAGTTTTCAAACACTCTGATAACAGCTCATATCTCAAGAACCTGTAAAGAATCCCCTGGCCCCTCAAGGATTTCCCTGAGCCACTTGCCTTTACCCTGCCAAGTAAGGCCTGCTTTAGAAGTTTTTCAACTGGCATAAGTAAAAACCGTGAGGCCATCCACAGGTTGTTTTGATAGCCAAGGAAGTTCTTCCATCTGTTGATACAAAGAAAAAAGCTTATGAGGGGCAAATCAAGTGCTAATAATACCTGGAAAGTTTAACAATGACCATTGTAAAGTGTCTGAATTCTGCAATGACAGTTGCAAGAAGTCCTTTGTTAGTGAAAGGAGAATATTTTGATGTTCCAGTCGTGCAATTTCCAGTGTCTACTTCCATGCCTTGATCAGAATTATTGCTATAGCCTCCATTCGCATGGTCAAGGAATTGTTTAAATTACATGGTAAAAACACCCATTCCAAGATTTTTAGTGGCTGATTAGCCTGGTTATCCCACTGCATTAGGACTGCCATCATGTGTTTTTCTCCATTTAGCTCAGCTATGGACAATGGCAATGTAGGGGATCAACTCTCTGCAAAGGAATTACCCAATTTAGTGGCAATTTGAGTCAGAGCCTTCTGTTGATTTTCATTTAGTTTGCCCAGCAAATTGGCCTGATTTCCCCCTTTCAATAATGGCATTCCGGGCTCATGGTCTTCATTAGTAATGCCACAGGCACTATGAATCCACTCTATGGCCCAAATTAATTTTTGAACATCTGTCAAGGTCCGAATTTCCGTGAAAATTTTGGGGGCTAAATTTGGGCTTCAGTGATAAGCATACCCAAATATTTCCATGGAGCCTGTTGCTGGACTTTTTCAGTGGCAATTTGAAGGCTTATCTTCTGAAATTGTTGTAAGGCAGGTAGCAAGGCTGCTGTATCTAGGCATTCTCCTGCTATAATTATATCCATGTCGTGATAGGTAAGATACTGTGGGTAATGTTTTCTCAGCAGGGCTAATGCCCAGGCAATATAGAGTTGGCACATCACGGGAGAACTTCACATCTCTTGTGGCAATACAACCCGTTGATGCCTTTTTGCTGCCTCTGTTAATGGATGGCACTGAGAAGGCAAACTTCTCACTGCTGTCCTCGTGTAGGGTAATTGTGTAAAAGCAATATTTTAGGTCAATTATTAACAGTTGCCAATTGACAGGTGTCCTGGTTCAGGGCAAATTTTGGAGAGAAACCCCTCCCCCCGCCAGGGGCTCCTCTAGGAAAGCAAATTCAATGGGCCCCTCCCCCCCACCAGTCCGGGAGAAAATACCTCCTTGGAGAAAAGTGGAAAAAACCCTGTTTATTAAACAATAAAACCTAAAAAATAGAAAGCAATAAACCCCCTTGCTGCTCCAAAAGATATGACAAACTCAGAAAATCTCTCCCCAGGATGCAGCTCGGCTCACTCAATCTCTTATCAGTCCCTTAAGTGCTGCAAATGCCCTGGCCAAGGCCTGGCCAAGTGGCCTACAGGTGCAAGCTGCCAGTGCTCTTATGGGTGGTCAGTCCAGAGCAGGTTTAAACAGGTCCAAAGAAAAGGGAAAAACAACCACAGTCCAGAGAACTTCTTTGCCTCAGCTACCTAAAAATTAAAACAAAGGAGAGATCAGTCCTGCTGTCTTCATCTGCAGACAACTCAGTCCAGGAGCAAGAAGGTGGAGGAGTGAATGCAGTGTCTGAAAACAGAGTGCATACTTCTTCTCTCCCCCTACACACTATGGACTATGTCTTAAAAGTGCAAAACTTATTATTCAGCATAAACAGAACTAGACGATTGGGGATTAAAAACATATAGTAAACCCAGGACATTTCACTCCTTATCCCCATATCATCAGCTTACTACTAAAACTAATATATATTCTAAATCTACAAATTCATACATTATGCATCCAATATACCACTATACACAGACAATGGTAATAACGTTCAGCAAACAGTGATATTTACACATAGTTCTCACCCAACAATCAGAACTCCCTGAGGTACACATTGTGTTCTTCCATCTTTTTGCGTTATCCACCATGTGCAACCTGGTTCTCGCCTGCCGGAGGCTATGTACAAACCACAAACGAGACGGGACTGCTGTGGAACGTGCCTTGAGCTGTTTTATTTTTCAGCATCAGTCTCATGACATGGTTATGACAATGGGAAGATGCCAGCAGCTCACATCCCAGGCAGCAGAAAAAGAAGTTAATGTTACGACTTACTTTATAACTTTTTTGACCAATTACACAAAGCAGAAGCATATTGACAGTGGTTCCAACCAACCGTTATATGCATATGTACCTTTGGTTAAAACAATGCTTGCTTATTTTAAACACAGTGCCTGCTTCTAAGCTTTAAAACACAATGCACAGAGCTCCATTATTAAGCTTCAAACTTCCTAATATCTTGCTAGATAAACTTTTCTGCAGCTTAAGAAATTATCCTAGACAAGTGTTAATACACAGACCATTGTTCTATTTGTCCTAGCTTTTCGACTTTTTAAAATAATTTTTCTGCTGACCTATCTCATGGCTACTGCTTAGCTCTAATCACAGTTCTGCTGTCTCTGAGGCCTGCCTTTTGCAGCTTTCCCAAAACCATCTTATTTTGTGCATTCTCACACCTGGTACCTGAGCAAAAAAAAGCCCCTCACGAATGGGTTTGTCTGTTCTGGAGGCAGAATTGACCCAAACTGTTTTCCCTAACAAACCTCTGACATGTATCACTGGGACTTTGTCTCCACATAGTCTAAGCAAGGCTCAGAATGGGCAGGGCCTGTAGGATTTGTAGCTGCTGCAGAGGGGATGAGACGACCCTCTCAAGCTTCTCCTACTTGAGGGAATCCTGGGCAGGTGGTCCAACTCCCAGGGGAGCTGTCTCCTCGATTCTCCTCACGCGCACACAATCCCAGGTAGCTCAAAAAGGTCCAACCAGACGAAGAAGGAGGACTCTGCACACTCTGCTAAGGGTCCAACCAGGTTTATTGAAGGAGCAGTAGAGGATCTTAGGCAGGGTGGGTAGGAGAGAAGCAGGGATACAAGCAGGCTGAAGGAGAGCAGGTGGCAAGAAGCAAAGAGCTGGGCGGGAACAGGGTTTATAACATTATAACAAGTAGGAGGGGCTAGGGTACAAAGAACCAATGGGATAGGGGACCAGGGGAGGAGCAGGAATGGAGTGATTGGGGATGTACAAATGAAATGAGGGGAAGAGGGTGGCACCAACATACAGGCCAATGGGGAAGGGGGAACCACAGAACTTTCTAGCTCTTTGGGAGGGAGCCATAGTTGACGGACACCTACAGGGGGGCGCCCTCCCAAGGCATCTCCACCCCATTGTCCCTAGGGTCTCCTCCCACAAGGGCCCACTCGGTTAGTAGAGACTTGGTGTTAACTAACCAGGTGGCTTTTGCCAGATGCTTCTCCCAGTTTTTGAAAGATCCCCCACCTAATGCTTTCAAGGTGGTTTTTAGCAGTCTGTTCTACTCCTCCATTTTGCGTATAGCTGGTGCATGGTAGGGGATATGGTACACCCACTGAATGCCGTGTTTCTTAGGCCAAGTGTTGATGAGGCTGTTCTTGAAATGACTCCCGTTGTCTGACTCATTCCTCTCAGAGGTATTATGTCTCCACAGGACTTGATTTTCAAGGCCCAGGATGGTGCTACGGGCCGTAGCATAAGGCACCGGGGAGGTTTCCAACCATCCCATGGTGGCTTCCACTATGCTCAGCACATAGTGGTTGCCTTGGCATGTCTGGGGCAATGTGATGTAGTCAATCTGCCAGGACTCCCCATACTTGTACTTGGACCACGGCCCACCATACCATAGGGACTTCGCTCGCTTGGCCTGCTTGATGGCAGTGCATGTCACACAGTCGTGGATAATCTGAGAAATACTGTCCATGGTTAGATCCATCCCTCGGTCCTATGCTCACCTATAGGTGGCATCTCTACCATGATGGACTAAGAAATCTCTACCATGTGCCTATCGAGCTAGGAATAACTCTCGCCTGTGCTCCCAATCTAGATCTGTCTTGGATTCCCCCTATCCTTGCAGGTCTACCTGCTCATTGTTTTGGCGCTCGGAGGAGAAAAGAGACCGTAAAATTGTCCAGGGAGTGCTGCATAAGTTTTAGAAGGATGCACAGCAAAGTGGTCCAAGCAACTCTTTCCCTGCCTATGTTAATGTAAGTTTAAACTGCTGGAGATTAAATAGTTCCTGTCCTCTCTCAGTTTGAGAGCTTCGCACTGAATCCTGGTGCTGTGTGGCTTTGCTCTTTGCGTCTCAGCATCTGCTGAGATGTCCGTCTCCTGGAGGTGAACAAGCGGTTACTTCACGCAAAGACCATTGTGGCAGTCGAGGTGCGCTCTAGAGCACCGCTTCTGCCGAAAGATGCCTGGGAGCGGCGCCTACCTTCGGAGAGCTGTGTATGCCCATCTTCTGTGTCTCTTTTTGCCTATCTCTTAGCTTTTTCTGAAAAGCTTACTTACTGAAAAGCTTTTTTACTAAAAAGCTTTTACTGTATTTGTCTCAAGGAGAAACTGTGCCAGCACAGCATGCCTCCCTCGACGTTTCCCATGCATTTAATTGAGTTCTTACCAGCTCGGAGGAGAAAAGAGATCATAAAATTGTCCAGGGAGTGCTGCATAAGTTTTAGAAGGATGCACAGCAAAGTGGTCCAAGCAACTCTTTCCCTACCTATGTTAATGTAAGTTTAAACTGCTGGAGAGTAAATAGTTCATGTCCTCTCTCAGTTTGAGAGCTGCACACTGAATCCCGGTGCTGTGTGGCTTTGCTCTTCACGTCTCAGCACCTGCCAAGCTCTCCGTCTCTCAGAGGCGAACAAGTGGCTCCTTCGCTCAGAGACCATTGTGGCGGTCAAGGTGTGCTTCATAATAGAAATTATGCGGTAATAAGGAGGTAGTTAGATTTCAATATTTTTTCGTCTAGCTTAACAGCACTAAATCTTGATCTTTATCTGAAAACCTAGGTGAATTAATCCTTTTGGCATTTATATTCCAAAAATGTCACCAATACACTCACAACTGTCAAAAGAGTAACAATTCCAATCATTCCTTTATAAAAATAATTCATTTGAAGAAGTCATGAAGAAGAATGAAATATGCAAATATCCTTCCTTCAGAATCATTCTGTTGATTTGCACAGGTTTCTTATTATATTCCCATCTAATGCATTGGATTGGTGGGCTTGTGATGACACAAATACTTGCAAAGCATACCAGATAAACCCTGTTGTCTTCAAACAGCAAAGCATTTCTCAATGGTTGCATTTGCTAATTACATTTAGACTCAATGTTCTTAAAGATTATTTCCAGCCAAAGTGATTTTATCATTCCCTAAGTCCCACATCCTGATTGTCCTGGCTTAGGGCAAATTTCACAGAAAACGTCGAAAACGGGGCCCCCCACCAAGGAAGTCTGCCCACACGGCCCCTCCCTCAAAGGGTCTGGGAAAAATTTCCTCGGAGAGAAGTGGAAATAGCCTGTTTATTTATTAGCCTAGCACTCCCCAGCACAATAAATGAACAATACCAGATGTCAAAACTCTTTGGCCGCTCTGAAGCAATTACAAATCAGAAAGTATCTCCTGTGGTTGCTCTCTCTGTTATCAATCCCTCCAGCCCCGGTAAAGGCTGCTGCCCAGAGTATGTCCCCGTAGGCCACAAAATGCAAGCTCTCGGTGCTTCTCAGTTTTGTTTACTACCCTAAGTCCTTATTATCCCAAAAATACAACACTAGCTGTAAAAGCCTTGTGGCTACTTAATGTTTTCCTATATCTACATGGGAGAGTAATGGATAAACAATCCCAAGCAATGATAATTCACAAGAAAGTATTCTTGACATCATATTCAGGTTTTGCATAGTGAGCTCTTCACCTCATAAAGCTATTCAATTGCAATAGTTTGGGGAGTATCTTAGAGGGCTGGGTGCTGAAACCGTCTTGATAATTTATGTCCCCAAGTAGCAATGAGAAAGTTTAAAATAGAGTAGTGCTATGCATTGACGTTCATATATGACAAAGGTATTTCTACAACACAGAAAGCTGAGCTAATGCTTCACTACAGCATGGCTGAAGTGGCATCCTGTCCCCCATAAGTTTTTCTGTTTATTATTAGCTGCTTTCTTACCAGATTAATGAGCTGAACGAACTCAAAAAGGAATCAGATAAATCAGATAAGTGTTCAAACAAAAAACAGAGAGAAAGTGGTGATTTGTAAGTGCATTTGAAAATAGATGTTTTTGTACTTTTCAGAGATACATGGCATTCTCTAGAATGATATTTCTCCAAAGTTTTGGGTCTCTTTTTTTTTTTTTTTTTCCCCCTCAATCCCAAATGTTACATATTCTTTTTGGCCATTTTAGTAGATAGATTTTCTGATGCGTTTGAAAGATAGTTAGAAGTTTCCCTCATTTGTCTCACGACCATCCCCAGGACAGACATCACTATCCTAAGGACCCTGATCCAAATTCTGGCCTGCCTTTGGTGGATGAACTCCAGAAATCCTCATGTGTCTGAGCAGAATTCTGGCTGGCAAAGTGATTGTTCGCAGGTGTGTCTACAGTGACTGCTTCAAGCAGGGCCTTCCAAGGGGCGACGCGCCCCATATGCTTTCACATGCTTCGCAAAAACAGCACAGGCATTTTCCCACCTCTTAGCCAGATGAACTTGCTGAGGCATCTTTGGTAGCAGCCCCATAGAAAATAATTCATCTTCTTCCATTACCACTGTGAGGTATGGAGATTGAAGCCCCCCTCCCAAGGACTGAGACTGATGCTCCCGTAATTCTGATCCGGGGGGCTGGCCTGACTGAAGCAGGATGCCTGCTAAGTGTTGCCTCCAGGTGTGTTCACTGGACCTAGAGTGGTTTCTCATAGAAACCAGTCCTGAAACAATGGGTCTCACTCACTGCCTATATTGACTTATCCAGCTGAGAAGGCGGACTATCTGTACCCATCTTCAATTCCTTTTTCCTCCTCAGCGATTTCAATAGACTTATTCTTTATTGTATCTGTTCCCCCTCAGCCATTCAAAGATCTGTTCCCCTCCCCAGTGATAAACTATATTACAACCATGAGTTAACCAGGGCCTACAGATCTTCCCGACATTACTAGGGGAACTCCATCGGCTGGACTATGAAGACTTCCTCCCTTTTGGAAGCTATACTCCTGTCCTGGTTGTGGATAAATTTTTGAGAGAACCCCCAAAGGGCTCATCAAATAAAGCTGATTCATTTGGTCCCTTCCCCCAATCGGTCCCAGAGAAAATACCACCTGGGAGAAAAGTGGAAAACACCTGTTTATTAAACAATAAAACCTAAACAATATTAAACAATAAAAAATGTTGCTGTTCCAAAAGAGATGACAAACTGAGAAAGACCCCTCATTAGGTTGCAGTTCAGCTCACTCTCTTACCAATCTCTCCAGTGGGCCAGGCCCAGGCCAGTCAGCCAGAGGTGCTAGCTGCCTGTGCTCTTCTGGGTCTTTAGTCCAGAGCAGGTTTAAAGAGGTCCAAATAAAAGGGAAAAAAGGAAAAAAAAAAAAAAAAAATCCCACAATGCAAGGAACTTTTTTGCTCAGCTAGCTAAAACACAAAGCAAAGGACAGCTCTGTCCCTCTGTCTGTTCATCCACAGACAACAAAGTCCAGGAGCAGAAATAAGGAGGAGTGAGTGCAGTGTCTGAAAACAATCTGCATGTTTCTTGTCTCCCCCCTTCACTCTCTGTAATGAGTATTAAAGGTGCAAAACATATTATTCAGCATAAACAAACCAATTTAATTGGGCTACCAGTAGCAGTAAAGTTTGGACAAGGGGTGAAGGAGAAATAAAAAAAAACCTAAGTTTTTTAGTATTTTGGGGCTCTTCACAGAGAAAATATAGAGAAGGGTAAACAGATCTCTAAGCGCCACCATTGGTAGTCGTTGAGAATTAAAAAGGGGGTCCCCAAAAAGGTGATGGGTTGTTTGCACCTTAATAAATTGCAGAAAATAATAAACACTTGGCACCATCAAAAACCGAAGGCATCGGCTCAACCCAGTGCACCCCTCTCTTTTCAGGAACCAAAACTAACCCTGCAGCAGCCTCTCCCACAGAACATGGGCAACGGGCCAAAATTGCATTTAGGCTCCGAGATGACGACTTTTCTGTGTATCCTGCTAGTGTTCCCGGAGCCCTCCATGCAACTTCTAAGGCAAGATCAGGGGATGTTTACTGTGCTGGCACAGTTTTTCTTATCGAGAAATAGTGGATACGCTTTTCGCTAAGGTGCAGGCGACAAGAGACGCAGAAGATGGAGATATGGAGCTCTCCAAAGGTAAGCGCCGGTCCTGGCCATCTTTCAGCAAAAGCCGTGCTCCTGAGCACACTGTGACCGACACAATGCTCCGTGCGCTTCAAAACCGTTTCTTCGCCTCTGGGAGACGGAGTGCGGCAGCTGCTGAGATGCGAAGAGCAAAGCCGCACAACACTGGGATTCTCTGCGCAGCTTTCAACTGATACAGGACAGTATTTTACATGTCTCCTACTATTTAAACTCACACTTACATTAGTATGGAGGGAGATTTTGGGCAACATTTTTGTGCATCCTGCTAGTCTTCCTGCAACCCTCCGTGGTAAATCTTAGGCTTCCATTTAGGCTCCGAGATGCAAAAAACTCGATGAACTTCTAGGGAAAGGTCTGGGGATGTTTTCTATGCTGGCACTGCTTCTCCTATCCAGAAATAATGGAAAAGCTTTTCGTGAAGATGCAGGCGACAAGAGACACCTGATACGGAGCTCTCAGAAGGTAAGGGCCGTTTCCGGACCTCTTTTGGCAGAAGCCAAACCCTGGAGAGCACCGCTACTGGCACCAATCCTCAGTACGTGAAGAAGCCACTTCTTCGCCTCCTGGATTGCTGAATGAAAATCACAACCTTAAGACCTGGTTGCCATAATTTTGTTGAAGTTTGTGGTCTCCCACCGGATTATTAGCGTCATTCCTTACTCCAGGTTTTCCTGCTTGTCAAGCTTTGTCTGAGCTTAATAAGTTGGGAGGGTGGATGGTCAATGAGCTATTTTACATCAGTTGCTCACTGACGTAGATAATATTAGAAATGGCACACTGCAATATAGAGCTGGTATAAATTTTTTGTTGTAAGCACATGGGCAGGAGTGTGAGGCGTTTTAAGGAATGTGTTTATGAACCTCTCTGACCATTTTTCAGCCGTTCACAAGAAAGTCAAACAGTAGCAAGTTAACACCAAGAAACTGAGTGTGTATGAGTGGGGTTTACATGAATGGTTTGTAGGATGGGAAAGAAATGGGTGGTTGAAAGAGCTCATAAAGAGCATTGTTATTACTAGTAGTTGTTATTATATTGCTTTGTGTTATTCCATGCACCATGAAATTGGTGAGCCTCTTGGTAGAAAATATGGTGGAAAGGGTCTGGCAGGTGCAAGAAGAAGGGGGAATTATAGGAATGTATCTCAACAACTTAGACTACAGGGTGCACCAGCCATCCAGCTCGGAACTGTTGTTATCAGAATTTTCTCAGGGCCCTCTAGAATTCATCAAGGTTACTAAGACATAAGTCGTGCTCAAATAAAAAACGAGAAGCTGAGAAATCAAATTCCAAGACTGCAAGAACTCGATAATGGGGGGTGGCAAAGCGCCTGGACTGTAAGCCAGGCATCTGAGAGGTTCACCAAGACTGCGTGGACGAGACAAAGGCATCAATAAGAAATGCGTGACTAGCATGTGCAGAAAGTTTGAACGTGTAAATGCATGCTGTAAACAAGAAATGGCTTCTGCTTAGTCCTCTTGGTCCGTTGTCCATGAGGTCTGAATTTCCCACAAGTGCACAAGTGATACTTTCTAAAAGTGCTCTGATTTTACTGATAGAATTTCTGTTCATACGATGATTCATGGGAATAGTTCTTTAAAATCCTTCCCTTGCTGACATCAGGAAGTTTCATCTTTTCCTGATTGTACTGGTGGCTATACATTAGTTATGAATAGAAGGGAATGAATTTTAGGGACATGTTGCAAAGAAAATAGATTGGTAGCTCTGCTTCCATTTCCATTGTCTAAGAAGAACTCTGATTATTTTTGGACCTTTCATAGACCTCTGACTAGATTAGCATTTGTCTTTGATTGATCCCATAAATTTTAGGCTACTAATCTTGACCAATGAATGGAAAGGGGAAAGTCACAGAGCTTAGGTGGTACCTTGTCAGCAACTTCTCAGTAGTAGGGAGATTTCTGTCCTCAAGTTTGTTACTTCAGCTAGCAGATTATTCTCCCTTCAAAAGAAGGTGAGAAGGTTGTTTCCCTAAATGGTCAAAGAGTTCTTCCAGCTATTTGTGACTCTTTTGTATTCCTGGAGTTTGTTAGAGAAAGTTAGATGAAATTGCATGCATCCTCTCCTGGGGAAAAGAGAGTATTTAGCCAACAGCAGATAGGCTTTTATCAACCTAATACTGTCTCAAAGGACCAGGCACTTGAAACACAGTAATTCTTGCTAGATCCAAATCTATTTCTAAGCTCAACAAAACAAATGGAAAATCTGTCGCAATAGGGAGAGACACTAAATTGAATTTTCTCCTTTTCAGAGAGAAGATAATGAAAAAGTTTCGCAAGAATTAGAGCAGGCTATAAAACAAGAAGAGCGTCATGAAAAGAGGCCAATACTATCCTCTTAGTTTGGAGGAGCAACTTGGAACTCAAACCAGCCTGAGTTGCATGTGGAGCCAACTTGGGTCAGGGAGGCATCCTGAGTATTGCGGAATTTTAGGAGCCAGCCGGCCACTCCGGGCCACAGGCCCTGAACACTAAGGCTGGCCCTTTTTCCCTGGGAAACAAAACTCACTCACCTGGGTTCTGGATTGCAGATTGCAGGAGCCACTTGTCCCTGTCAAACCAGCCCGAGTTGCAAGTGGTGCCAACTTGGGTCTGAGAGGCATCCTGTGCAATGCGGAATTTTAGGAGCCAAGCAGGCCAGTCCGGCCCACAAGTGCCCGAACACCAACATCAGCCCTTTTCCCTGGGAAAAGAAACTCACCCGCCTGTCACGAGACATGCTTGTGGACAGGTTTCATGATGGTTGGCAGATTGATCTCAGGGTGCAAGGTACTGAGACGATGCAAGAGATTTTCAGTGATAATCAACACAAATGCACTTTATAGAAATAACCACAGCAGAAATGCTTTCTGGAGGAATTGGGGGAAAAGGGAAAAATACGGAAAAAAAAAGAGGAAAAAGAAAAGGGTATATAGCTACCAAAGGTGGGAATGGCTAAGGTCCTTCGGTGTCCAGCCGATGAGGTTCACCAGGTCACGTCTGGGGAGATCTCAGAGAGGCAGTCCATCTGGACTCCAATTTTACACTATTTTGATTGTGGGAAGGGGGATTATTTCGAAACTGAATCAATTGTATCTTCTGGTAAAAGGAATGGTATTTGGGAAAAGGGTACACACAGTCCATATTTCAGTGGGCGAGGGCCATTGTTTTCGTGGTCCAATGCTCGCACCTGCAACATCCATCTTGCTTTGTCTGCTTGCCTCCCCCTGCGCACCTCCTCGGGCTGGGGGCTTCAGTCCCAGTCATAGGGGAGTGTGAGGGAGTCCTTTTCACATGGGAGTTTCATGTCTCAGCTTTTTCTCTGGTGAGGTGGCATCCAGCTTCTCAGTTTGTCTGTCACAGTTGTTGTAAATGAACGAGAGGGGTCTTCATTGAGAGACTACCCCCAAAACTCAGGAGAAGTCTTGCCAGGCCAAGAATTTGGGGATGAAAATCCCAGAGCTATTGTTGCAAAAAGGTCAGAATGTCCTTTTTCTTCTCCTGGAGTGCAGTGTAGCATGCAGCAAAACACAAACACCTGTGGCAACAGTATCTTAGCAATGCTTTCAGGTCTCCCAGCCCTTGGCTGGCATGGAGCTTTCCACTGCAGGGCCAGAAAGCTTGGGACAAGGAGGTCCTCTCAGTGGTCTCTCAATGGCAGTCGTGAGGCATATGAGGGATATTTCGGAAGACTCTCACGCAACCCCGTGACTCACAATTGTCTTGAGGGGGATCTTCATCTGGAACATCATTGATAAGTCTTCAGTACTTGCCATACGTTGGTAGCATAACCTGCATAAAATAGAGATGACAGAGAGTGAGAAAGAGAGAGAAAGAAAAGAAAGGATAGGAAAAAGAGGGGAAAAGTGGAGACAATAAACAAACCTAATTAAAATTGATCACAACAGTATCAATTTTATAACAATTTTTAAACGGTTGATTTTTCAGAATAATATCAATTTTTGGCACAATTTTTCAAAAGAATGATTAAAAAAATCTCAACTTATCAACTAATAAAAAAATCATAATACAAATATTAATTTAAAAATAATTTTCTAAAACAATTCACTAAAGGTTATAAGTAATTTTCACTAAATCACAAACTATAATCAATCTAAAATATACATACTTAATTCATAATTTCTTTGTGTCAAATGTCTTGAACATCCGTTCACAGTGTAGAGGATCTCAGCCAAGTTGTGGGCATTAATATGGATGTCAGTCTAGTTAGCCGTTTCATCATTCTCCAATTCATGACAAACAAAACTGCTGATAAAAAAACCCGAGCAAAATTAGAATCAAAAGGATAAAAATGGGATGACGCACACTGTTCAGGACACCTGTGGCAGTAGGAGACCAGCCAAAAAGAGTGTCCCACCACCTGTGCTCAGCATCATTCTTTATCCTTTCCATGACAGGGTGTATCTGTCTCACTTTGTGATGAAACAGTCACCAGGGTTTTCTGTCCATTTTTCTTGCTGTTTTCCAGGATCTCAACCAGGTCTCGATGGAGCAGCAGTTGTCTTACCAAAGTGAGGTTCATCCCAATAAGGGTAGGCATAAACTTGTGAATCAAAGTGTAGTTAGATTGCTACAGGTAATGAGAGGTAACTGGAGCTTCATAAGAGAACTCAAATCCTATCATCTTAGTAAAGTTACAAGCAGAAAAATTTGAATGATTTTTAGTATATAATACAACATTCTCTATGAAATACGAAATCACAAGCAGTTCTAAGGCATACGCATCCATTCCCAATGTATGTAAGAACTGTTTCAGAAACTTCATTACCTTGAATTTCAAAGTGACAGATATTTTGCTCTGTGTCAAAACAAATATCTGGAGCTATAATTGCAATGCTTTCACAGATTAACCCTTGTTGTTCTCGGATTATACAAGATTCCAGATTGACAGTTTGCCATTTGTTATTAAGTTGATGGGCTCATTCATTAGGTTGTGAGGGTGAGGGTTGGGTTAGGGTTAGGATTAGGGTTAGGGTTATTGTTAAGGTTAGGTTAGGATAAGGGTAAGGGTTAGGGTTAGGGTTAGGGTTAGGGTCAGGGTCAGGGTCAGGGTTAGGGTTAGGGTAGGGTTAAGGTTAGGTTTAGGGTTAGGGTTAGGGGTAGGGTTAGGGTTAGGGTCAGGGGTAGGGTTTGGGTTAGGGTTAGGGTTAGGATTAGGGGTTGGTTTGTATTTGAGGTAGGATTAATTTCAATGGCTTTCTTTAATAGACTTCTGCTATGTATTATTGGGATTTTGTTTTTGTTTATTGCATGTATAAACATAGAGATTTGGTAGGGCTAGCTCGGCTGCTGGAGTTTTGGCTGTTAATTTATTAGATGACTTTTGTTAGATGCAGTTTTTATTTTTTAAGAGTTTTTTAAGAGGTTTTTTTTTAATGTAGTGGTTTTTAAGAGTTGAATGTATTTTTTTTTGTTGTTTGTAGCTGGTGTATGATAAGGGATATGCTGTACTTGATTGTTGTGGTTTTAGTGTTACTAAGTTCCAATTTATTTCTGGTTCGGTGTTTCTTATTTAGTTTTATTTTTGGGGACAGGGGCGTTTATATGGTGGGTTTTTATAGGCAATATTTTTTTAATATGGGTAGTGATACATTTTATTATTTAATAGTTTAGATTTTTTATTTTTATTCTTTTAATTAGTATTTTTAAGATAATTTTTATAGATTATTGGTTATTATTTGTGAGTTAGCATAAAGGTGGAGCTTTGGGGGCTTTTTCAGTAATATTTAGAGTCAGTTGCACAGTTTTGAGTATAGTGAGTTGGCTTGTTTTTTTTTTTACAGGTTTTTGTTTTTAGTAGCAGTTATTTCTTTTTCAATGTGTGTTTGAGTTTTTTGGGTTTCTGAGATATGGCTTTAGGAGGAAGTTTAGGATTAGAATGTACGGAGGTTTTGGTCTAGTTATAGTGGTGTTTTTAAATTCATTTCTAGTTGGGTTTATTTGAGTTTTTAATAGGGTGAAATGCAGTGGGATTTTGTTCTGTTGGTAATAGAAATAGGTTTTGTTTTGATATGCTATGATGGGACGAGCGTGCCCTGCGTGCCGGTGCTGACCAAGGCACAGTATTTTTGTCATTCTCATGTGTCAGGTTCTCATTTGTACGGTTTAATATACCGTACAAAAAATAGAAATAAAAATAAATGTAAAAAGAAATAATAAATTATGACAGTAGACATAAATATAGAAAACAGATAAATACATAAAACTATAATGCATTGTATATTATTGTAACGTGTTGTATAGAAATTATAGTCTAATATATATATATATATATACAAAGATCTATAAATATAGATTGTAAATATAAAAAACTCAAATATGTTTTAAAATAAGTTGGGGATTTTTTGGTTTTTATTAGGTTGTAGGCAGGGCTTTTTATAAATAATATAAATAAAATAAAACTATAAATACAACTCTCCAACTATATAATATCTATAATGATACCTAGAAAAAATTAATCTAAATAAATATAAGTAATAGAAATATATAATATAAAATATATCTATTCTTATATTAAAAGGTGTTCTCTATAATATTTATAATATCTATAAATATAATAAAAATATACATGTACATGTGAATATAATTATGAAAAATAAAATTATTTTAAAAATTTTAAATATGGTTTAACTAAAAAGGTGTCTTTGGTTTTTATTTGGTTAGAGGCAGGGGTTTTATTTTAATTAATATAATTATTATAGAAATGTAAATGTAAATATCAAAATATATTTATATTTGTATTTACTTTTATAGTTTAGTTATAGTTATATATCTTTACATATTTATTATATACGTAAGTTATGTGAAGAGGTGTAATATAGAATATAAATAACATTATACGGCAATAAAAATTGTAAATATAAATGTGAATATAAATAGGAAAAATATGAATATAAAGATATGTGAATATAGTTTAAAAGAAAGGGCTTTTTTTTTTTTTTATTTGGTTAGAGGCAGGGGTTTTATTTTAAATAATATCAATATAGATATTATTGGTATATATTTCTAAATATAGAATTAGATAAACAAGATTTAAAATATAGATTGAGAAATATGAAATAGAAATAAATATAAATAATAGGAAGAGGTTATATAGAACACAAATAACACTATACTTTAATATACATTTAAAATGTAAATGTGACTATAAATATGAAAAATATAATTTGAAAAATCTAAATACAGTTGAAAAGAAGGGGCTCTTTTTGCTTTTTTTGGGGGGTAGAGGCAGGGGTTTAATTTGAAATAATAGAAGTATTACAGAAGTAGAAATCTTAACCAGAAATACATAATCAATATGTAAAAATATATTAATAAATCCAAGTAGTAGGAATAGATGAAATATAGAATATAAATGTATTTATAAATAGAAAATTAGAAATATAAATTTATAAATCAACATTATACATCAATATACATTATAAATAGAAATTGGAATAGAAATATGAAAAAACAGAAAAATAAAATATATTTAAATATTGTTTAAAAGAAAGGGTTGGGTTGTTTTTGTTTTTTGTTTGTTTGTGTTGTTGTTGTTGTTGTTGTTTTTCCCGTCTTGTGGGCCGAGCGCGGTACTGCAGCCCCTCGAGTTTAGCCGAAATAGCCGAGTGTAGCCGAAGAGCCTATGATAGCCGACTGTAGACGAAGAACCGAATATGCCCGAGTTTAGACGATCCGTGCCGAGTTCAGCCCGAGAGCCGAAACAAGCCAAATTTAGCCGAGTTTAATGGAACAGAATCGAACGTCGCCGTCTTCGGCCGAATCGAACGAGCTCAGCCGAACCAAGGCGAGACCAGCCCAACATTGCGACCGCGACCGAACCGAGGCGAAGCTTACGAGGCTGGCTGAATCGAAGCGAGCTCAGCCCAAACAAGCCGCCTGCTCTCGTGCCCGCTAATTAGCGCAAGTGCGGTCACAGCCTAATGAGCTCCTGCCCAACCTCGCGCTGCCGTCCGTGTCCGTGAGATGGCCGGGCCGCCCGCGGGACACGACAGCAGGAGAGCCCCGAGCTGTGCGAGTTTAACGTGAGGAGGCGCCGCTGTCCCGCACTCAGAGAGCCGAACCGAGCCGCGCCGATCACACAGAGCGGCTCCGAGTTCGGCCTAAGCGAGCCCAGCGTTGTCGAACAGGCGAATCTAGCTGAATGCAGCCAATAATAGCCGAGTTTAGCAAAAAATAGCTGAATTAAGCCGAACAGCCGACTCTAGCAGAGTGTCGCCTAACCGAGCCGAGCTCCGCCGAGCGCAGCATCCCGGGCAGGGCGGGGTGCCGGAGCGGGCTCGGGGTGGAGCCAGGGCTCTGTGAGGCTTCGCCGCCTGTCCCTCTCTTTATCCCTCCTTCCTCCTCCCCTCCTCCTCTTCTCTCGCTCCCTTTCCCCCATTCCCTCGTCCCCGCAAGCCCGGCTCCTTCCTGTCCTGTCCGTACGCTGCTACTCCGTTCTATTCCCCCTCTCTCCCTCCTCTGTCCACCCTCCCTCTACCCCCCTCCCGGGCTTTCCCTTCCCCTCCCGCTTTCCTCCACAGCCCGACCTCCCTGCCTGCCCTTTCTCATCCCCTGCTCTCGCTCCTCTCTTCCCGTCCCCCCTTTCCTTCTTTCCCCCGCAGCCGCGGGGCTCGGGGTGCCGGAGAATAAAGCCCCGAGGGCCGGAGCCCGGCGCCCCTCGGCCCCTGCAGGAGTCCCCGCACGGGGCCAGAGGCTCTCGGCGGATTCCCCCGTGCCGGTCAAACACCCCAACCTGCCGGACCTGCGGCTTTCCCGACATCGCGCTGAGAGTGGCCCCCGCTCTGTGCCGTCCCGTCCCCGCCGTCTCTGTCACTCCCTCTCGCTGCCCCTCGCCCGTGACAGCAAGGCTGGGGAGGAACCTCAGCCCTTCTTGGGGGCTGCCCCCCCTTTCTTGTTGCAGCAGAATCCCTTTCTGGGGGGATGTACATGTGGAAAGGGCTTGAAGGAAGAGCTGCGCTGCTGTCCAGGGCAGTTGGACTTATTCTGTTCCTTCTTTGGGTTTGAGGAAAAAGGGGGTGAAGACTCGGGGCTCTGATGCCATTTGGGGCACCGCAAGGTACCTGGGAGAGGGTGCCACACTGCGGTGGAGGAGCAGGTGGGTGGCGGACGAGGGGGGGTCATGTTGGGTGCCGTCCTCCAGAGGGACCCTAAGCTGCCACCAAATTCACAGGGAGGGCTGGGTGTAGAATGCTAAAACCTGTCAAGTTATTCGTTTTTATAGGTAATGGTAAAGAATAGGAATTTTTCACTAAATTCATTTGGGAAGAAACCTTCTCCCTATCTACTCTCTATCCAGGAATGTAGGAAACTCTGACTAGGGATGGGTAGTAGTTTTAAAATATTTCCGTAATGTTTTTATCTAGGAATGAACCAAGCCGTGGCCTGAAAGCATAAGAACAGCTGCCGGGGCTGAAGGGAATAGAAAGGGCTCTCTGGCACCTTTTCCCTCCGTTCTCTGCTGGTCCCCAAATCCTGTCGCAGTCCCGGAAGAGGCGTTTGTCATGCAGAATGCCAGAAGGAAGACCTGTAAAATCCTAGCTCTGCCTTATGTTTCATGTGGCTTTTTTACTTCATATTTATGTCATCACAGAAAGAAAGGAAAAAAGAAATGTGACTGGCTCCCACTATTGCTCTGCAAAGGCTTTTTTTAAAGGCTGGTGTCCTTAGAGTCTCTTTTTCCACTCCAAGCTTGACTTTTCCCCTCCTTTTTCGAGGTCTGCTGCATTGGGTGTCCTAAGGAGGCCTGGGTTCCTCAGCAGGGGTCTTAGGAGTTGGTGCTGATTCTGCTTTTTCTGAAGGTGTATCAAGCTGTGCTACCAGAATGAGAGTTCTCTCCACTGGAAAGCTTTCCCTCAATTCCATCAGTGCATGTACGTGTTTTAATTGGGGAACCAGAGGGACTGAGAAAAGCCAACACCCGTAGCAGGTTTCTGTTTGCTCTGTGTCTGTGAGAAGTGGGCTTTGTGCTAGACAGGGTGAGGCGCTGTTGGAGAGTGAGTGGCATCAGCGCCAGGTGTGAGCTGTGAGGATGATGGTGGCTCGGACCAGCCCCAGGTGTGAGCTGTGAGGATGATGGGGGGCTTGGAGCAGGCCCAGGTGTGAGCTGCGAGGATGATGAGGGGCCGGCTCCTGCCGGGGAGAGGCTGTTTTGGCGGGGGGGGGGGGTTTGCCTTAACTCCCTTTTGCATGGAGCTGCTGAGTAGAGGGGTTTATGGGGGGCTCCCGGGGCTGTCTCATGGAAAGACGGTGAGAGCTTCTCACAGGGTCTGGAGGAACGCCAGGATATACGCGGAGCATTGCTTAAAGGAGGTGCCGAGGGACAAAGCTTTGTGCCGGGAAGCAGCAGCTGAACAGGTGAGCCCGTGTGGATTTGGAACGTGGACTTTTGTCCTTTCCTTTTTCAATTTCATCTTGCCAATCCCTCCTCGGTGCCCCCAGGAAAAAAACATGAAGCTTATGAGGACAAAAGAAATTAAGAAGAGGGAAGTAGCTACTTTTCTTTCAATGTCTGTGTTTGAACTGGTGGGGATCCCCCTTCACTTGTGGTTTTAAGGGTGTTGATTGAAGGAAAACCTGCCTTTTCCAAGCTGTTAGGGGCATCACAGGGGTGACAGGGAATCCCTGCGTTCTATTTTAAGGGGAATGGGAAAAATATTGTTGTCGTATTATGGGTTTGATTTGAAGGTAGCCACCCCATTTTCATCATCCTAAGGTTTAAATTGAAGGTGCAGCCCTGGTATTTTCAAGGGTTTGAATCGAGGTCAAAATCCCCCTTTCTCCATCATTTGAAGGATTTAATTTGAGGAACTATTCGAGCTGTGCCGGTGCATTTGAAGGTGCTTCATCTGCCCGTGGCCCGGCACCGAACATTCCCACTCGGGAGCCCTCCCGGCACCGCCCGGGCCCTCACTGAGGCGGAGGGGGAATTTGGTGCGGCTGGGCTGCCGCGGCAGCGCCTGAGCCGCGCAGGTGCGAGCCGTGCGGAGCCGAGCAGAGCTTTGCCGGGCTGGCTGGCGGGAGAGGCAGCCCGGGCCCTGCGCTGGCCCGGCCGGTGCCGGCCGCTTTGCCCGCTCCGGGCGCGGGGCTCGGGCGCCGCCCGGTGCCGGCCCGGCCGGGCAGGGGGAGCGGGCGGGGGTCTCCGGGGCGGCGCCGCCCCCGCGTGCCGGAGGAGCCGCTTTCCTGCCGGGAGCCGCGCTCCGTCCGGAGCCGGCAGCGCGGGCTTCGATTTCTGAAAGTTCTTTGATGTCGTGGTTTTGAGGCGGTTTTTGGCAATCTATTGCATCGTTTTGTTCTGTTTGCAGTTGGTAGATGCTAAGGAATAGGATGTTCTTCCTGAATGCTATGGATCTCGGTTCAGGTGGTGATGATAAAGGTTTGTTTTGAATTGAGTTTTGTTGTCGGATATATTTTTTTGCCGGGGTTTGCAAAGGTTTTTAAAGGTGTGCGATGGGTCGTAGCGTGAAGTAGAGGTTAGGTGTTTAATTCTGTTGTGGTGGCTTTTATTAGCAAGGGTGCGTAGCGTTTTGGTGGGTTTGAAGTAGCGTCGTGTAGTTAATAGCAGCGGCGTTTTTAATACTTATAATTGCATTTTTGTTTATTATCTTACAAGGCTTTTACTTATCTGGTCTGTTTGATTGGACTGTATGCTTTATTGTTACGGATAATTTGGGATAATTTGTTTATGGTTTAATTTTTCTTTACGCTTTGTATTTATTTCTAGGTGGTATTTTTATTTTGATAGATTGATGCACGATGCGTTTATTCCGTTAGGAATAATTTTTTTTGTTGTAAATTTATGTTTATTTGGTTTTCGTGTGGTGTTTTTTTGTGGTGTTGGTGTGTTGGTTTTTTTTTTCTTTTTTTTTTTTTTTGTCTTTTGATGCATTTGGTTGTTTATTAGTTTTATTTTTGGGTACATGGGAATTTATATGGTGGGTCTTTTTAGTGGCTGAGATTTTTTTGCATCGTGAATTACTTCTGTTTTTTAAATTATTTTTATAGAGTATTGTTTCTTCTTTGAGTTACTGTAGAGTTTTGGTTATTTTTTTTTTAGTAACGTTCAGGGTCAGTGATACGGTTTGGAGTTTAGGAAGTTGGTTTGATTTTTTTTTTTTAGTAGTTTTTGTGGTTAGCTCTGTGTGTGTTTCTCTATGGTTTTCGTTTGGTTCTATTTTCCTGATATGATAAGAATTGTTAGTGAAAAGAACCTTGTGTGCTTTTTTTTGGTGGCAGCTGGTTGGCTGGTGGAGGTATTTTAATCTTTTTTGGACGATATTGGTGGGAATTTGATGCTGTTTGTTTTGTTATTTTATTTAGGAGTTGGATTTTAGACGTAAAATTATAACTATATTTAAACAAAACAAATATATGTATAGAAATTGGAATAAAAAACTAATATTTTAAATATAGACAGAATATATAAAAATAAAACATAAATAGTATTATATATTACAATATATATGACATAATATATATATCATATATACATTATTATATATTATATATATTATTTATTATTATATAATAAATAATATATATTACAATAAGTTACTATATTGTTTACTATAGAGTATTTATATGTTTATAAAAATAAATATAAATACACATTATAAATAATAAAAAAATCCCATACAAAATATAAATCTAAAAATGTATTACAAATATATGCATACATATATAAAAATATAAAACGTTGATAAATATGAAATAATAAAAATCGATACAAAACATAATACAAGTAATACTGCATATATCCTATTAAATATAGGAAATATTGAAAAAAGCTATATAAATATAGTACATCAATATGTTATCATAATATATAACATATTATAAATGTAAATATCTTTTTAAAGTAGTTTAAAAAAAAAGGGTTTTTTGTTTTTTATTTGGTAATAGACAGGGTTTAGATTATAAAAATTATAAATACAAATAGTATAAAGGTAGAAATTTAAGTATAGAAATATATAATAAATACATAGATAAATATAAAAATTAAAAAGACAGGACAAGTTAAGTTGTAGCAGCAGATATGATACAATAGATATGTTATTATTTATTTTATGTATCTTAATATGATATATATAATATATTAATATACTACATCATTATACATATTAATATATAATTATAATTGATATATTAATATAATTTATATAATATAATTAATATTATTAATATTAATATACACTATATTAATATATATTTATTTATATAATGCAGCAATAGATCCAAAATATAAATGTGGTGGATTTTTAAATCGAATTTCTTTATTTGAGTAGTTATGCTCTTTTTTTTAGTGGTTTAGATATTTTTTACATCGTCTATTTGTTTGGGTTTTTAAGTTAATTTTGTAGAGCATTGGTTTCTCTGAATTCATGTAGAGATAGTGTTTTGGTTATTTTTTTTAGTAACATTCAGTGTCTGTTGTACCATTTGGAGTTCAGTAAGTTGGTTTGGTTTATTTTTACTTAGCTGTTTTTCTGATTCGCTGTGTGGTTTTCTATAGGGTTGTTTTTTATTTTTGTTCCCTTTTTTGGATCTGATAAGGATTCTTAGTTAGAAGAGCACAGTGTGGTTTTTTTTCCTGGCAGTTGGTTGCATGGTGGAGTTTTTTCAGTGTGTATTATTTGTTTAAGGGGTTCTTTTTGTTAGTTAGAGGTTAGGTGTTTTTTGTTAGAGATTAAAGTTGTTATTTTGGGGTAAGTTGTCATTATTTTCAAGGTTTTACAGTGATACAGATGCTCGATATGGGTGTGCTGTAGGATGAGAGTAATTTATTTGTGGAATTGATGGCAGGGTAGTTGACAGTTTTATATAGAATATGTATTTTAGTCACAGTACTTGGGAGGGTAGGAGGAGTTTTGTTTTAGTGTTTGTTTTTGAGGTGGTTTGGAGTTTTCTTGTCAGCTGCATTTTTTTGTTGGCTGGTGGAGCTATTCTGACTTTCTTATGATATTGGTGGGCATTTTATGCTGTTTCTTTTGTAACTTAATTTTTAGGAATTGGGTCTTTTCAGAAGGCTTTTTCATTTTGCTTTTTTCCATGGTAAATATTGTTTAAGGAGAATTTAGATGATTTTTTAAAATAGTTTTGCTATTCAGAGGTTTTTTTTTAGTTTGGGTGAATGTATAGTAGACGGTAGGATTGTGTTTTTATTTTTGGGGGTAGTTAGTTATAGGTGTATTGTATGTTTTTTAAGTGAAGGTAAATCGAGGTTTGCATTTGGTTGTTAGAGAAATGGAGGAAAGGGTATGTTAATAGTGGTGTGTTATTTTGTTGTTTTAAATTTTAGGTTGTGTTGGAGTTTTAATAAGTTTGTTTCAGTAGTGTTTAATGGTGGAGTTCTTTAAGGTAGGACAGCATATAGTTAATTTTGATTTCTTTTAGATTTGTGTATAGGTTAAATGGGGTTGCTGAAGGCTGAGTGGGCTTTATTGATTACTTTTTGGTGTTTTAGTTAATGGAGTATTTTTCGGATGGGTGTTACAGTATTTTGAGTTGCTTGGTGTAGCTGGAGGCGGATTGTTGAGGTTGCAATGGGTATTTGGGGTTTTTTTTTAAAGAAGTTTTATTGCATATGGTCCTAGATAGTTGAGGTTAGGTGTTTAAATGTTTTATGTTCTTTGGCTTGATAGTAGTTATTTTAAATGTTTATTTGAGTTTTTTTGGTTTTTAAAATGTTTGGTATGGAGGAAGTTAATGTTTAGAATGTATGAATTTTTGGGTCAAAATAGAATTATTAAATCTTACTTTAAGTGATTTTTTTTTAGTTGTTATTGCTGTTATACTGTAATATTTGTGCTAAGCTAGTAATAGAAATAGGTTTTTTTTTAATATGTTGTGATGAGGGCAGCAGGGACTGTGTAGTGGTGTTCACTAGGGTTGTATTTTTTTGTGGTTAAGATGTGTTAGGTTAATAAATTTTTATAGCTTACAAGGCATTGGGTTTTTGTTTTTATTTGGTTAGAGGCACAGAATTTTTAGCTTTAAAGGGATTTAGGGAGAGGTTTTAGAGGTTTTATTAAGTAGATGATACATGGGATGCTGCAAACTGACACCAAGAACCTGAGCGGGGGAGTTTTGCTTACCTGGGAAAAGGGCCGGCGTTTGTGTTCAGGGGCCTGTGGCCAGGAGTGGCCCATTTCCTCCCGAAATTCTGCAGTGCGCAGGATGCCTCCCAGACCCAAGTTGGCACCAATGCCGAGTCAGGCTGGTATGATAGTGCCAAGTACCTCCTGCAAACTGACGCCAAGTACCTGGGTTGGTGATTTTTGTTTGCCAGGGAAAAGGGCCAACGTTGGTGTTTGGGAGCCTGTGGCCCTGAATGGCCGGGTGGCTCCTAAAATTCCACATTGCACATGATATCTCCTAGACCCCAGCTGCCACCACCGCAAAGTCAGGCTGCTTTGTGAGTCCCAAGCACATCTTTCAAACATTCTCGAGTTGCACATCCTTGTTGAGGGTTTTTATTGAGGGAAAAATTTCTCTTTTTTCATTGCTGCTGGGATTTAAATTGAGGAGAACCCTTCTTTTCACAATATTTTTGGAGAATAAATTAAGGACAGAAGCGGGTTTTTTGCCATTTTACCTGTTTCAGTGGAGGTACCTGCTCAGTTATTTTATTTTTACAGGTTCACTTGAACAAAGCTCTGTCTTTTTCTGCATTTTAAGGATTTACTTATTCCTTTCTCAGCACTTCTTTCTGTGTCTTTGGACTAGATATCTCAGAGAAGGGTCAGCCTGGCATATACTTAACCCTTATGCTGCCCGGGAGGTTTTTTTCTTTTTTTATTTATACTGTAGATTGCTCTAATTAGAGGTCCTAAGGAGAGTCAGATTATTCATTAGTAATCATATCATATCGTTAGTAATATTCTCCACTCTGCTTAGTCACATGTGAAGTACTACTTAGTAATCACCAAGGTCTAATTATGTAAATTAACAGAAGATTACCCAATTTATCTAGCTATGCTACCTAAACACACAGTTTTATTTCTTACCAGTTTTCTGTCCAAGTAGTTGTAGAAAAAAAGAAAGTGCTGTTATTTCTCTGGAGAGTTTTCTTCTATAACAAGCCAGTTACTCCCCTTGAATTCAAGTCAGAGGAGCCAAACAGCTGCAGCTGCTCTGAGGGCCTTTATACCCAGTGGGATTTGCCCTCTCCCTTTTCCCGGGCATTGTGGGAACGAGAGGCGGGCACAATCAGGGGTATATTAACCCAAGCCTTTGCTGCTGGGCTTCATTTCCTCTCTGGGATATGCTGGGACGAGAACGCTCTTCTCATTTCAGTGAAGATGCTTTTTCAGTTTATTTCAGCTTGTTTTCAGCAGCTGCTTTTGGGCATCTAAAGCAACAGAGGCTTTGAAGATTCTGTGAAGAAAACAGCATTGAACACAGAGAGTATTTAAGTTCATGATTTTGGATTGTGTGTTCAGGAGTGGTAAAGTGCTTTTGTAATTTCTGGTGTTGTTGTTGTTTTGTTGTTTCTATTTTTATTTTAGGAGGAGCACAGCTTCCAGAAATTCCAGGTTGTGTTAAGTACAACACTTTTTTCAGCAGATTCATCGTGTCACAAAAGGCGCCTGCCCGGTGTCAAAGATGATGTTTGGGATTGAGGCTTCAGGTGAGTTGAGGATTGTGACTAAGAGAGAGAGGATGAGCAGGTATCAGGTTAGGAGTTATTGGGGAGGTGGTTTGAAGGCAGCAGGGTGAGAAATGGTATCTATTTGAGGGTCCCCCAAGGCTTTTCACAAGAGTAGCAGAGGCATTCACATGTCTTACAGCACACAAGGTCACCCACTACACTCACAAAAATGCTATATAACTTTGCCTCTCTCTAACCCAGGTGCCACTCACAATAACAGGCACGTTCTTGGAATCAGGATGAAGCTGGAGCCTCGAGGTACCCAGGTACATTCTGGAGAGGGCAGGTAGCTGACTTGCTGGGATTTGGCCCAGATAACCCTGAACTCATACATTGCTTTTGGTTTTCTTTATTGTAGCTGATTGAGAGGCTAACAGGCGATCACAGGGCCCTCCGAGGCAGACTCATTTCAGGTCCAACGTGGATTCACATCACTGATCATGCAAAAGCTAAGTCAGGGGCCACAGGCTGTAGATGGGAGGATAGGAAAGTACCGGGTTGGAAATTCCTGGGACAGATTTAAAAATTGGCAGAGGGTAAAGGGATGTCCTCTAAGAGGCCTCCTAGGACAGCTAAAGGGAGAGGCTCTACTTCTGATTGCAGCTGTAGTGTGTGCTGTGCAGAACAGTTCCAGTCTGTGTTATGTTGTCTGGTGTACTGTGTTACCTAGTGTGTCTTTGGGGTCCTTTGGATCAGATATCTCTGCCTTTTCACTTCGAGGTTCTTACTACAAGCATCAGCCATCATCTCTAGGTTCTCAAATGCTCGTACTTCTCGGCATAATGCGGATATCACTTGTTCTTTCACCGGCGGGCTCAGCCCTATCCGAGTCACATCTCAGAAGCATTGGGTCAGATGTTTTTTGAGGCTTTGTTTTGCGGCGTATCACTATCCATCCTTTCCAGCCTGAGTCATAACTCTCAGGGCCTTATGACATTGTATGCTATGGAGAGCATTCAAAATGTAGCATTGTCTCACAGCCATCTCTATCATTGTGACCAACAGTTCTTATAACAGGTCACTGTGTTCCAGTCTTTTCTTCTGCTCCTTAGAGGAGCCTCCTCCATCTACCGTCGTCTTAGCATCAGTCATCTCTTTTGGCAACCTCTCGATCCTTGCCATTATTAATCTTGCCAGGAACTCTTCTCTCATCCTTGTGTCACACTGTTGGTAGCATAATGTGTCGTGTTTAACATCCCCTTGTTAGTCACGTTCTGTGTCACGGGTGTCCGCACATATTTGTGCCGGAGCTGCTCTGCCCTGCCGCATAGCCTGGTGCAATAGGACAAGTCCTGGGGACTTGGAGTCTGTGGGGTGTTGTTGGAGTCTAGATGATATTCCTAGATTGACACAAGATGTTTGGAGCTGTGAGGTTACCCTGCAGCCCTTTGACTTTTGTCCTCTCTTTCAGATGCAGAAGGATAAAATCCAGGGCAAAATCCATCCACCCATCCCAGGTGAGGAGGTTCCCCCTAGCAGGTCAGTCATCGTTTGTCTCTGCAGGGGGAGTGTAAAGTGTGACTCTGTTACAACACTGTTCTTTGTCTTTCTTTTTAGAAAGTAAAGCTGGATATCAGCAGTCAAGGTGAGGTGGGCAAGGGGAGCATTGAGTGGTGTACAGAAGCAGTTGTTATTGCTCAAGTCTCACTTTCCGGTGCAGCTCTAAGCATCCATTCTCGTTTGTGCGCTTTAGGCAATCCACCTGCTTTAGGCCGGGTATGTCCGGCCCCTGTCACTGACCGGCAGATGGACCAGGTTTGTTGCTCTTGTGAGCCCTCTGGAAGTATTAAAAGACTTGGTGATGAAGCCTCTGCCTTTTCTATTTAAAGGTGTCACCCAGGTTGTCTTTAGCAATGGCTGAGTTGCGGTGAGTCGGGAAAGTAGGGAGGAGGAGTGAGGGTCCACTCAGGTTTCAGCAATGCCACAATCACTTTGTCTCCCCTTAACCCAGGCATGCCCCGTGACGAAGGCGTCAGCCTCCGAGGTCAGCCGAAGCGTGTGGCCTGAGGAGATGGGAGGTCTTAGGAAAATGGTGAGTAGCAGAATTGTTGGGTTTTGGCCAATGTGCTGCCAGATCACGCATTGATGTTTGGTTTTCTTTAATGTAGCTGACTAAGAAACAACAGGAAGTTGTTGAACAACAGTGCCAGCCGGAACTTCCCAGATGTTGAGGCTGCCTCCTTTTGCACCTGACATGGACCGGCATCCCCAGATGTCTGAGAGATAAGTAGAGGGCTACAACCCACCGAGGGGATGAAAGTGGGGTGCTGGTTTGGGAATTACTGGGAGGGGTTTTTGAGTCCACTTTGGAGGTGGGGGTGTCCATGAAGTGGCCCCTTAGGCCACTTAAAAGGAACATCTCACTTTTGACAACAGTGCTGAGGTGCACAGGTCAGAGCAGTCCTGGCGTGTATCGTGTCACTTGTCTATCGTGCATTCTATGTTGTTTGGGTATCTCATGTCTTTTACCTTAGCCCTTTGAGGGGCCTATCAGAAACCCTGGCATCATTCTTAGCATCTGTGATCTCTGCATTCCTTGGCCTGGCACCCAGGCCATAGAACTTTTGACTCGGGAGCTCAGACAGGTATCAGACTCACATCTCTCTTTAGAAGCATCCAGTCAGATGTCTTTTCAGGTCTTGTTCTGAGCTGTACAGACAGCCGCACTCCACAAGGATCCACTATGGCAGATTAGGGCTTGTAAGAGTGTGAGGTTAGGTAGAGGATTCTGACCTTAGGATTCCCAGGCATCCATCTTTGCAGTTCTTGGACTAAATCATTCAGTTAGCATCTTCTTCCTCCCGGGTTCCCTGAGCCTCATCAGCTCACCATCGGTCTCACCTCGGTCATCTCATTTTGTATTTTCTCGGTCCTTGCAGTCATTTTTCTTGCCAAGAGATTTCACTCTGTGTTGTGTCCCCCTTGTTTGTCATGTCCCGTCTGTCCTGTGTCACGGATGTCCACACACATTTGTGCTGGAGCCGCTCTTCCCTGCTGCATAGCCTGTTGCAATAGGAGAAGTCCCGGGGCCTTGAAGTTTGTAATATGGGGTGTACCTTATGGACACAAGAGGTCTGGAGCTCTTAAGCTATCCTGCAACAGTTTGACTATTGTCCTAACTTTTTTTTCAGATTCAGATGGATTAAACTTTTGCCAGAGCACCCCATCCCGGGTGAGTGGGTTCCCCTGAGCAGGTGAAGGCACCATTTGTCTCTGCAGCAGAAGTGTAAATGGTGACTCTGTTACAGCACTGTTTTTGTCTTTCTTTTTAGGAAGTAAATCTGGATACCAGCAGTCAAGGTGAGCAGTGGAGAGAAGTAGTTGTTATTGCTGAGGTCTCAATTTCTGGTGCAGCTCTAAGCATCCACTATTGTTTTGTTTAATTTTAGGTGGTCCACTTGCAATCTATCCTGGCCGAGCATGCCCAATGCCAGGTGGGTGCCAACTTAAGGTATCCGTGTGGCATACTTGTCAGATTAGGGAGGTTGTGTTTTCACAGTATCTCAGCATGCTTTTCTGCTTTGTTTCTTTGCAGGTGCTGTCACTACTCTAGGCATGCCAAGGAACAGATGAGAGCAGGTGAGTCTGCGTTTAGGCAGGGTGACTCATGGGTGAGTTTTTATGTAGCAGCATGCTAAGCATGTACCTTTTCTTTTTGCAGGTATCTTCTGGGCAGCCTCCGAAGTCAAATCAAGATTTGAGGTGAGCTGGGGCAGCGATGTGGAGGAGTCCTGGGGATTATTCTTTTTGAAGGCAATAGTCACCTTTTCTGTTTTGTCTTAGGTACCCTGTGGAGGTTTGTAGCCAAAGTTTGGAAACGGCAGCACCGAAGCACAGGTGGAGGACATCTCGACATCCACGTCCAACCGACGATGGATTTTATCCACTCGTTTTCCAAAAGCTAAGTTTCAGGGTGACCTAGGGTGACGTTTGGATGCTGTTATCCCCATTCGTGTGTGTAATTTATGCTGGATAATATGTTCTGTGCCTTTAAGACTGGCTCTGCAGAGTGAAAGTTTTGTTTTGAGCCTCTTATCAGCCACTCGGTAGAACATACAGATAGTACAGTACATAGTGCTGCTTTTTTGCTTTTTGCCCTGCTTTTTGCTTTGCTCTTGCTTCTGCTCTGCTTCTGCTTTGGTTTTGCTTGCTCTTGCTTTTTTCCCCTCTTCTCATTAGTTAATTTAGCTAAACACTCCAAATTCTTTCCTGGATTGTTTCCCCTTTCCTGTTTGGACTTACCGACCTGCTCCGGACTGGGACCTGGGAAACACCGAGAGAGAGTTTGCATCTTGTGGCTGCAGCAGCTGCCCCAGCGCTGGAGGGACTGATAACAGCGACCGCCCCCAGGAGAGGCTTTCTGAATTTGTCATCTTTTTCAGAGTGGTGAAAGAGTGGTGTCATCCGGTATTGTTCATTTTGTGTGTTGGGGGGTGCTGTGCTTGTCAAATAAACAGGTTCTTTCCACCTCTCTCCGAGGAATTCTTCCCAAACCGGTTGGGGGGAGGGGCCGTGTGGATTTGCTTTTTGGAGGGGCCCCTTTTTGGGGATTCTCTCCCAAACTGGCCCTAAACCAGGACAAATTTTGGCGCCCAGCGCGTGGGGCTCAAGAGAGAGTGGAAAAACCCTGTTTTGAGTGCATTTTGGTTGCCATTACTCTGTGTCAGTATGAAGCAGTTAATAGCCATGCTTTTTGAATTCATAATGTCTATTGGGGTGAAGGCTTGCATGCATTTCTGGTCCCTAGGGTTTTTTGAGATCTTAATACCTCTATGGTCCTTCGGTTTATTTTCTTATCCAGAAATAGCTCTCGTATTGTTCCTAATACATAGCTTTTACAGCAGAGGGGCAGTGACCAGAATAGCTATCCTGCTGGGCTTGATGGTATTGGCTTTTAAGAAGTTTATAAACATGCTGGGGTCTGCTCCAGGTGTGAATGGTTCGTGGTTATGGTTATGGATCCAGCTTGTAAGAGGAGGAGCAGGGGGTGAGGCTTTTCAGCCTTTGCTTTCCTTCTTCTCCTCTAAATCTTTTTGTGGAAATACTGAGAGAATCTGTTTTTCTGTGATCCTTCTTGCTGCTTTATCAGCAAAGCAATTTCCCAGCTCTAGAGTGGTTTTCCCTTTTTGGTGACCTTTACCATTTTGGTGACCTTTTTACCATTTGGTGACCATGATAGCGACTTCTGTAGGTTTCTTAATGCCCTCTAAGAGGGTGAGTATTTGTTCAGCATGTTTGATTGGATTACCTTGAGTGTTCAGGAATCCTCTTTCATTCCAGATGGCTCCATGGACACGGAAAACACTAAATGCATATTTAGAGTCAGTCCATGTATTTACTTTCTTTTCTTCACTCAGACCTAGTGCTCTCGTCAGTGCAACCAGTTTAGTTTTCTGTGATGATAATCTGCTGGCAAGGCCTTTGCCTTGATGCCCTTGTGCTGTGTAGTCACTTCATAGCCTGTCATCCTTTTGCCATTTTTCATGAAGCTGCTCTCATCTGTAAAAAGTTCCCAATCTGGATTCTCCAGGGGCACATCTTTCAGGTCTGAGTGGCTGGAATAAACTTCTTCAATAGTTTTTAAACAATCATGTTCAGGCTCATGATCAATTAAGGTGGAGGGCAGAAACATGACAAGGTTAACAACAGAAGTGGTTTTCAAGGCAGCATCATCCTGTTCTAATAACAGTGATTGGTGTTTAAGCATCTGGTTACCAGTTAACCAATGTCCCCGTTTTGTTCAAGTACAGCTGTTACTGCATGGGGTACATACGCTACAATGTGTCGCCCCAGGGTGAGTTTTCTGGCCTCCTGGATCACAATGACAGTGGCTGCCACAGCTTTCAGGTACCCTGGCAAGCCTTGGGCTACATTGTCTAGCTGTTTAGAAAAGTAGCCCCAGCCCACTGTTGATTACCAAGGCGCCATGCTAGTACCCCCGAAGCCCTATTCAGTCTCTCATATGTAAAAAGTTCAAAAAGTTCAGTTAAGTCTGACAGTCCCAATGCTGGAGCTGACATCAGAGAGTGTTTCAGCTGTTTAAAAGCTGCTCTGGTGTTTTTGGTCCATATGATAATTCCTCTCTTAGCTGCTTTTAATGCTCCATGTAGGGGTTTTACCCACAGTCCATAATTTGCTATCCTCAAAGTGACACCACCCTACCATTCCCAGGAAAGCTTTCATCTCTCTCATGGTATGGGGCTCTGAGAGTTGCCAGATGGCTTTTTTCCATTCTTTGCCGAGCTGTCGGTGTCCATGTAAGATCTCAAGCCCCAAGTAAACTACTGCTTCCTTAGCAATTTGTGCTTTGTCTTTAGAAACTCTGTACCCACCCAGTCCTAAGAAGTTTAATAAACTTACAGTAAGTTGTACACAGTCGTCTCTGGTTCTGGCTGCCATCAGAATATCATCCATGTACTTAAGAGCAACTCCTTCTGGTTCCTGTCTTCTCCAGTCTTCTGAATCCTTTGCTAGCTGGTTTCCAAATATTGTGAGGGTGTTTTTGAACCCTTGTGGTAAAACTGCCCATGTAAGTTGACTCCTTCTCCCTGTCTTGGGATTTTCTGAATCAAAAGCAAAAACCTCTTGGCTGTCTTCATGGCTGGAATGCAGAAAAAGGAATCCTTCAGGTCTACAACACTAAACCACCCTAATTCATCTGTCAATGTGGTCAAAAGGGCATAGAGATTGGCTACCACTGGCTGTATGTCTTCTGTAATTTTGTTAATTGCTCCTAAATCTTATACTAATCAATAATTTTTACCATCTGCCTTTTTAACAGCTAATATGAGGGTGCTGAACTTGGACTCCACATTGTACTAATAAACCATCTTGTAGGAATTCTTCAATTACAGATACAGTTCCTTATGGTTCTGTAATTTCAAAGGGTATTCTTTTTTGCCTTACTGGTGTAGTTCCTGGTTTGAGTGTAATACTCACTGGTTCTGCTCATTTGGATCTTCCTAGGATATCACTGGCCCACACTATTGGATTTACCACATTTTCAACTTCAGCAGGGATTTCACTGCAATTTTCCTGTATAAAACATGCAGCAACTTGGACAAATTTAGATTCAGGAATTATAACTTATACACCCTTCCCTTTTTAAAATTTAATTTTAATTTTAAATTTTTTTTCTGCTTCCAATTTTTTTAGTAAGTCCCTCTACAGCACTGGTTTAGAGGAGTTCGGCATATAGAGGGATTGATGGGAAACCCAATGCTTCCCCAGATTAAATTTTAAAGGTTGGAAGATAGGCCGTGTTTTGCTTACCCTGGTTGCCCCAACAATACGTACAGTATTTTGACTCAGTTTCCCTTCTAAGGTATTCAACACAGGATATGCTGCTCCAGTGTCTACAAAAATTCAATGTCACCTTTCCCCAGTTTAGCTAAAACCAAGGGCTCTGCTGCGGGGTTAGCCCTCGGTCCCCATCACTCAGAGCCTGAGCTGCTTGAGGTTTGTACTACTGGGAGTTGGGGAACTGATGGTTTTTCTCTCAGCACTGGAGAGTCCTTTTTCCAATGCCCCCATTTCTTACAGTATGCACACTGGTTCTTCTCTGTAGGGGAAGCTTTCTTGGATGACTTTTCCTGAGTTGCCTTCTTACTAAGTTGGGATTTACCTCTTTCAGTTGGACCCCTATCTCGAAGCACCTCCCAGGCAACCTCTAGCAGTTTATCTATATCTCAAACTCCTTCTGTCTTTTACAGCTTTCTTCTTTGTTTCAGTTTGGAAAGACAGGTGCAGACAGGTGCCTGCTAAGGAAGACAGGAGCCTCCCCTGAAATGGAGAATGGAAACCCTCCCCACCCCTCCAAATTGCTGTAAATTTTAAATTAAGGGGCTCTCAGGCAAAAAATATGGGTATGGGGTTCGGCTGTTTGTCTCTGCTCCCACACACGCTTAGGATGGTTCTTGCACGTTGGGCTTCAAAACATGAGTCTGGACGCTAGGTTTTTTCGGTCTTCAGAATTGTTTATTAGTTCTTATCTAAAAAGTCCTTTCTCTGCCTGAAGGATCTGACCAGCACAGCAGCCAAAGGCACTCTGCCCACCCCCGAGGCGGTCGCATCTTTTATAACAAAAACTACGTATATCATATTTACCTTTTGTCCCCAATACCTATCACCCTCGTCACCAAGTACACCCTCACCTTAGACCAATCCCCAAATGCCAACACTACTGCAGCAGATGGAAGACAGGAAGAAGAAAGAAGAGCCTGGTGGCACGCCCTGATTCCTCCATCTTGTCTCTACAACCCCCCTGTACCAAAGCCCCAAAATTTGTGATTCACCCCATAATAATATCTTCCCTTCACCATTTACACCCGAGTGATTCTCACAGGTTCCATTTCCTCATACATCGGTGGCACATCCCTAGATGGATCAAAATCAAGCCACCAAGTGCTTTTGGCAACATTCCAAGACTCCCGAGCCCCCCAAGGGTTCTCTCGGTAGCTCTGGACATCAGGAGTGATGTGCTGAGCTCCCACATATGGGAAGAGTAAAAAACAGTTCTTTGATGTGGAAGAAAATAAAAGGATAAAATAAACAATGCAGTACACTAGAACAACCCTGACAGAGTCAGAACTCAAGCTGACACCCTGTTGGTCAGGGTGTTGGTAGCAGTCCAGTTGGAAAAGTGGCTGCAATCCTCCTGAAGTGTCAGGTGTGCTTCTACTGGAGCAGGGGTCCTGTAGGAAAAGGGAGATCCAGTGGAAGAAGCAGCTGCTGTTCCTCTTGGAAATGCAGTGGAGAAGCTGTGCTGTTATTCCAGAATCTCCAGATTATATCTGGGTAGCAATGCTTGGCTCCTCCTTCTGGGCGGAGCAACGCACAATGGGATGCTATAGTTCTTTTCAGTCATTCAGCGACATTCAAAAGCCTGTTTTCAGCAGATGTCCCCTCCTGAGGGAGGAGTGATTGTGGAAGAGATAATGAGAATTGCCCACTTGACACCAGACACCTGCCACACAGATGGTAATAGAATACATCCGGCCTTGCAATCTGGAATATTCTTATATTATTTGAAGCCTGACCCATTAACAACAAAACCAGATGTGCTTTACCATCAGCTGTTCAGGATCTAGATCAGTATATTTGATGGCAGTTTTTCTTAACCTGTTTAAAAAAATCAGTGGGTGATTTATCATAATTTTGCCTTGCTTCATAAAGCTTTGATGAATTTATAGCTTTAGGGACACAATGTTTCAACCCATATACCATGAGGCTTTGGTATTGTTTTAACCTTGCCATATGTTCTGGTATATTTGGATCCCACCCAGGATTCTCAAGGGGGAATATCTGAATGACAGTGCCTTGAAGCAGTTGACTGGCTATGCTCCCCTCAACAGATGTTGTGATGGCTTTATTGACCGTTCATCTCTCAGTGGGATCAAGTAATGTGTGTAACATAGAGTTCAGATCAGCCTAGTCAGGATTTTGTGAGTTAATAGCCCATTCTACTAATTTTGCCACTTTATCTGGGTCCTCTTTATATTTCCCACAATAGTTTTCCACTGCGCTACCTCTATAAGGGAGTATGGGAGTATTCACATATATCAGCCCCTGATTGCCAACTGCTTGTCATAATGGGGCTTGCAAAATTGGTTCACTTTCTTTTTTCCTTTTTCATCTAGTACGGTGGGCAATTGGGCTACGTTCTCTGATGCCTTCTCTTGCTATTTTTCCCCTCCTTCCCTGTTTAGGGAAGCTATGATCTCAACCATTTCATCATCCTTTTCTTCGTCCTCAGAGTAGTTTGAGCAAGAGCTCTCCGACTCTGTTGCAGCCAGTAGTCTAGCTTGGCTAGTCCCAGTCCTAGAAAGCATCACACAGGACCTACTCTGACGCAGCTCCTGGGTTGTGTGTCAGTGATCTTCGATGATGTCATCTCCTGAGGCAGCTACCTGGCTTTTGGGGTCACTGGAGTAACTCAGAGGACTGAGACAGAGGAGGCACCATTCCCTCTATGGGAGGTTCCCTCTCTGACCTCCTTGTAAAAGGCCCTGGCCTCTGGCTCTCCTCTTGGAGTGGTGAAGGAGGTGGTGATGGCTTTATTGCTGCAAGGCCTGTGTCTTGGTTTGAAAAGACTGGTGTCTGTCAAGGAAGGCAGGAGCCTCCCCTGAAATGGAAAATGTAAACCCCCTATCTCCGAATTGTTATAATTTTGAAATTAAGGAGCTCTCAGGCAAAGATACGGGAGTAGGAATAACAGTCCTTTATTAGAAAAAATAAACTAAAACTAAAATGAAAACTAAAAATAAAAATGCAGTAATACAAAACAACACTGACAGAGTCAGAATAAAACCTGACCTCTGGTGGGTCAGAGTGTTGGTAGCAGTCCTATTAAATGGTGGCTGCAGTCCTCCTGCAGTGACAGGTGTGGTTCTGTTGAAGCAGCGATCCTGTAGAAGGGTGTAGTTTTCCTCTTGTGGTCCACTGGTGGTGTAGATAGACCTGGTTTTCCTGTGGAAATCTAGTGGAGAAGACAGCTGCTCCTCTGGGAATCCAGTGGAGAAGGCTGCCCTGGTGTCCCAAAATCTCAGAGTATATCTAGGAAGGAATGCTTGGCTCCTCCACCTGGGCAAAGCATCTCCCAATGGGATGATGTAATTTTTTTCAGTCATGCAGTGAGAGTCCATGGCTGATTAACAGGAGCTATTTCCCAGAGGAGGATAGGTTTGTGGAAGAGATGAAGAAACCTGCCCAATTAACAGAAGATAACTGTCAAACCTCTTGTTCTAGATTGCAAGACAAGATGTATTCTATTACCATCTGTATGGCAGGTGTCTGGTGTCAAGTGGGCAATTCTCCTTATCTCTCTCCCTGAGCGATCATAATCACTCCTCCCTTGGCAGGTAACATCTGCTGATAACAAGCTATTGAATGTCACCACATGACTGATAAGAACTATAGCATCCCTTTGTGAGATGCTCCGCCCAGAAGGAGGAGCCAAGCATTGCTACCCAGATATAATCTGGAGGTTCTGACACACCGGCACAGCGTTCTCCACCGGATTCCCCAGAGGAACAGCAGCTGCTTCTGCTTCCACAGATCTGCGGAGGAAGAATACACCCTTTTCTACAGGACCCCCTGCTCCAATAGAAGCACACCTGACACTTCAGGAGGATTGCAGCCACTTTTCCAACTGGACTGCTACCAACACCCTGACCAACAGGGTACCAGGTTGAGTTCTGACTCTGTCAGTGTTGTTCTAGTGTATTGCATTGTTTTATTTTATCCTTTTATTTTCTGCCCTTCCCTATTAAAGAACTGTTATTTCCTGCTTCCATATTTTTTGCCTGAGAGCCCCTTAATTTAAAATTCATAGCAATTTGGAGGGGTGGGGAGGGTTTGCATTCTCCATTTCAGGGGAGGCTCTTGCCTTCTTTAGCAGACACCTGTTTTTCCAAACCAAAACACCTCTAAGAGATGGTAAATAGAATAGACACTTATCTTGCAATCCGGGAGCGAGAATTCCCAAGTGTATGAGATGTGGGAAGCACCGGAAGTACCGGGGAGGCCCCGGGATGGATATGGGGGTGTCCCAGGCAGATTTTTGGGGGTTCCGCATTGCGCAGGATGCCTCCCAGACTCAAGCTGGCACCAGTGCAAAGTGAGGCTGCTTTGACAGTGCCAAGTATCTCCTGCAAACTGACACCAAGAACCTGTGCTGGTGACTTTTTTTTTCCCAGGAAAAAGGGCTGGCGTTGTTGTTCAGAAGCCAGTGGCTGGCTGGTTCCTAAAATTCGGCATTGCGCAGGATGCCTCCCAGACCCAAGCTGGCACCTGTGCCACGTCAGGCTGCTTTGAGATTGCCCAACACCTCCTACAAACTGCCATCAGAAACCTGGGTTGCTGAGTATTGTTTGCAAGGGAAAGGGGCCAGCATTGGTGTTCAGGGGACTGTGGCTCGGAGTTTTTGGCTGGCTCCTAAAATTACGCATTGCGTACGATGCCTCCCAGACCCAAGCTGGCACAGCTTGCAGTTCGGGCTGGCATGACAGTGCCAAGTGGCTCCTGCAATCTTCCATCAGGAGCCTGGGCTGGTGACTTTTGTTCTCCAGGGAAAGGGGCCTGGTGGTGTTCGAGGGCCTGTGGCCCAGTGTGGCCAGCTGGCTCCTGAAATTCGGCATTGTGCAGCATGCCTCCCAGACCCAAGCTGGCACCAGTGCCAAGTCAGGCTCCTTTGGGAGTCCCCAACATCTCCTGCAAACTGTCATCAGGAACCTGATCTAATGGGTTTTGTTTGCCACGGAAGAGGGCCGGCGTTGTAGTGCAGGGGCTTGTGGCCCGGAGTAGCTGGATGGCTGCTGAAATTTGGCATTGCGCAGGATGCCTCCCAGTCCCAAGATGGCACCACTTGCAACCTGGGCTTGTTTTAGAGTGCCAAGTGGCTTCTGCAGTCTGCCATCATGAACCTGACCTGGTAAGTTTTGCTTACCTGGGAAAAGTGTCAGCGTTTGTGTTCGGGGACCTGTGGCCTGGCGTGCCCGGCTGGCTTGGGATATTCTGCATTGTGCAGGATGCCTCCCAGACCCCAGCTGGCAGCAGTACCAAGTCAGGCTGGTTTGACAGTGCCAAGTACCTCCAGAAAACTGACACCAGGAACCTGGGCTGCTGACTTTTGTTTCCCAGGGAAAAGGGCCGGAGTTGGTGTTCCAGGCCCAGTGGCCCGGAGCAGCTGGCTGGCTCCTAAAATTTCGCATTGCATAGGATGCCTCCCAGTCCCAATCTGGCACCACTTGCAACTTGGGCTGGTTTGAGACTGCCAAGTGGATCCTGCAATCTGCAATCAGGAACCTGAGCTGGTGAGTTTTGCTTACCTGCTGTGCCAAGTGGCTCCTGCAATCTGCCATCATGAACCCGAGCTGGTGAGTTTTGATTACCTGGGAAATGGGATGACGTTGGAGTTCAGGGGCCTGTGGCCCAGAGTGGCTGGCTCGCTCCTGAAATTCCGCATTGCACAGGATGTCTCCCAGACGCAAGCTGGCAGCAGTGCCAAGTCAGGCTGCTTTGGAAGTGCTACGACCTCCTGCAAACCGACACCAGGAACCTGTGCTGGTGACTTTTGTTTCCCAGGGAGAAGGCCCGGCATTTGTGTTTGGGGGCCTGTGGCCCAGAGTGGCCAGATGGCTCCGGAAATTTGGCATTGCGCAGGATGCTTCCTAGACCCAAGCTGGCACCACTTGCAAGTCAGCTGATTTGAGGGTGCCAAGTGGCTTCTGCAATCTGCCATCATGAACCTGACCTGGTAAGTTTTTCTTACCTGGGAGAAGTGCTGGCGCTGGAGTTCGGGGGCCCGTGCCCTAGAGTGGCCGGCTGGCTCCTGAAATTCGGCATTGAGTAGGATGCCTCCCAGACCCAAGCTGGCGCCAGTGCCAAGTCAGGCTGCTTTGTGAGTGCCCAACACCTCCTGCAAACTGACACCAAGAACCTGGGCTGGTGACTTCTGTTTCCCAGGAAAAAGGGCTGGCATTGATGTTTAGGAGCCTGTGGCCCGGAGTGGTCGGCTAACTCCTGAAATTCCGCATTGCTCAGGATGCCTCCCAGACCCAAGCTGGCACTGTTAGCGTTCAGAAACACATAATCACAAAAAATGATTATGTGCAGGTGCTTTTATTGAAGAACTCTGGGCGTCAGGGGTACAAATCCAAATCTGAAATCTGACATGGGTTAGGGATGAACATGTTTTTATATTCTATCGTTATATAACTTTCATGTTAATTATTAAACTTACATTGTTCTATTGTATACATAGATTTCAGCCAAGCATAGCCCCCCTTAGATTTCCAACATAGTTTCTCATGATTCTTCTTATGATTATACAATAATTATATTTAATTACTAAACAATCATCACATCTAACAATTATATCATTTATCATACATTTACGCAGGTGCAACACAAAGCCTAACATTTCAGAGTCTATTTTAACATTTTCCCAGGGCCCCACTAACATTCTCCTCCCTTTGAAAGCAACTTCACTTCACTATATGTGTTAATGTTTCCACTTGATACAGTCCTTTACTTATCAATTTATATTCGATGTTCTTCAAATCTAGGGTTGATGTAAACATTGCCATGGATGCTATCACGAACTGGAGAACCAGAAAATAGATGGTGTGAATCTTGTGTCAGTGCCTTTGTTATTTTCTGGTTCCAGTATGATTTCTTCTGTATCTCCTCCTTTAAGATGCTGTAAACTAACCAAATTGCTAAGAATACAATTAGTAAGATTATCACACTCTCAATGATAGATTTAATCCATGAACTCACATTCCACCCTAACCCTTTAAAGGTTTTCCTAACCAGCTTGTAGTCGAATCCTTTTGTTCTTCTTGTGCTTCATGCTCTATTTGTTTCAACTGATTGATGTCATATTCTACATCTGCAGTTACATTTGGGATGTGAACGCAGCAATGATCAACTCGTCCCTTTAAAAATCCATATACTCCATGTTCTTGCAGGAGTAACAAATCTAAGGCTAATCGATTTTGTAAAGTCATTTTTATGGTAGCTTGTAATTGTACATTTAATTCTTTAAATCCTTCCCAGGTGACTCTTGCCAGTCTATCTACCTGACCTGTAAGTTTGTACGGCATCTCTCTACTCTGATAGTTTGCCATAGGACCAAGCAAAGACTCTAGGGCCCACCCAAATTTCACTCCACTAGAGGGTTCTTGCCAAGTGTCATCTGGATTTTTTATTGTCTAGAACTTCTTGTCTTGCTCTTATCTGCAGAAGTTCATGTTTTCCATTAAATGGGGACTTTTTCCAAATTGGACGTAAGATTGGGAGGCCCAAAGTAATTTCCTTTACTTTCCCATCTACAGGCATATACGTTGTCCAGGTACCACTGTTTGTTGCCCATACAAGTTGTCCTGGACTTTTAATTGTACTCCTGGTACATCCTATAATCACTTTATAATTCATTTTGCCTTGTTTATGTTTGATCCCTCTGCAAGCACAACCAATTTGTAGGGCTATTGCCAGGGGTGGCATCTGTTTTATCTCTGCATCATCAGAAGTGCAGTCATAAGTTTTATTGCATGCCCACCGACTTACTTTGTCTGCCCACGTTCTGCTACTGGTGTCAGTGTACGTTACTGCTGGATCTGTTTCATTCTCGGAGCCTTCCCACTTAATACACCAAGGGGTGTTTGCTATATATTGGAATTTTTAAAGTATACTCAGAGACTATGCACTGTCCCAAGGCTCTATCTGATCTTTCTGATCCTCGGCCTCACACTTCCATACCAGAGTGGTTTCTGTAACATTTTCTATGATCTTTTTATAGTGTGGCAAATAGCATTGCCATTGTGTGATGCCTCTCGACTGTCTCATAGGAGTCCCTAGTATGCCATCACTTAGAATACAGTCTTTCTGGCTCATAGATCTTATCCATATTCCTATTTTCTCCCAAGAAAACAGGAACATGACTACTTGCCTCGACTACTTGCCTCAACTCGGGTACCTGTTTGCATGCAATTGTTTTGTTCTTTTGTATTTCAGGTAGTTTTGATGTTATGATTCCCCAATTTACTGGGTCTCCTGCTGCCTTTGGTATTGGCAGACGGGCAGTTATTCTAGTGGTGTTTTGTATTTTGGTAAAATCTTTGACTAATCCAATCATTACATTCTCAGCCCAAACTGCATTAGAAATTTTTATCACCTGTGCTTCTGCTTGTACCTCTCTCTTCATTCTAGAATGGAGAGTGGTTAGTTAGAGATCTTTTTGCATTCCACATCCCAAAGACATTAATGACCATAACATTAGCACAATTAATAATTGCATTCTCAAAGTAATTAAACACATCTTATCTGCAGTCTTGGTTCCACAGTTTACACAGTCTGTGATCCAGGATAGACTTTCTTCACTCGGGTATAGTGAATCCAGGGGTCCACGCCGGCTACTTTGACTGCTGTAAAGGTGGTCAGCAGTACCTAATAGGGTCCACTCCACTTTTCTTTCAGCGGTTCTTCGTTCCGGTTTTTGATGTACACCTCATCTCCTGGATGTATGTTATGAACTGGATTCTTGAGAGTTAGTGGTCTATTCCACACGATGATGTTCTGGAGCCGGGCTAAAGTTTTCCCGAGAGACAGAACATAATTATACACTTCCGGCTTTCCTGTGACGTGTACATTAGTGTTAGGCTCAGGAGATTCATATGGTTTCCCATACAATATCTCATAACAACTGACTGACATCCTGCTCCTAAGTTTTATCGTAATCCTCAACAGTGCTATTGGCAAAGCCTGGGGCCACTGCAGCATGGCTTCTTGGCATATTTTACTGATTTGCCTTTTTAGTGTCTGATTCATCCTCTCTACCTGTCCACTTGACTGGGGTCTCCACGGTGTGTGGAGGTCCCAAGTTATCCCCAGCAACCTACTTGCCTCTTTTACTACTGTAGCTATGAAATGGGGTCCCCTATCTGTTGATACCCCTAGGGGTACCCCGAACCTGGGAATAATTTCCTGTAGTAACCACTTAACTGTTTCCTTTGCTTGGTTTGTGTGACAGGGAAGGGCTTCTGGCCATCTAGAAAATGTGTCAACCCCCACTAACAGGTATTTGTATTCTCAAGTTCTTGGCAATTCTACAAAATCTACCTGCCAATAGTTTCCTGGCTCTATTCCTATCCAAATTCTTCCTAGCTGTGCCTGTCGCCTAGCCACTGGGTTGTTTTTCAAGCAGATATCACATTTTGACATGACTGATTTTGCCATTGTTAACATTCGTACCGAAATTAAACTCTGCTTTAGCAATTTTACCAATGCCTCTGCACCCCAATGACATTTGTTATGTTTCATTTGTAGAACTTCTCTCATTATCAAGTGGGGGGTGCCACTATCTGTCCTTGTGCAGTCACATACCATCCTTCCGAATTCTTTTGTGCATTTAGTAAACGTGCCAGTCTCTCATCTTCTACTGAATATTTTGGTTTTGGAGACAAATTAAATTAGGATACGTTAAGCTTTAAAGGCATAAATGCCACTTTTGTTTGCACCTCTCGAGCAACCTGTTGCATTGCCCAGTCTGCCTTTCGATTTCCCTCACAGATTTTGGAGTTTCCTGATTGGTGTGCTTTACAGTGTATAATTGCCACTTGTTCAGGTTTTTGTACTGCTTTTATCAGTTGCAGGACTGCATCTTGGTGTTTAATGTGCATACCTCGAGAAGACAATAATCCTCTTTCTTTCCACAGTGCTCCATGTACATGCCCCACTCCAAAAGTATATTTTGAGTCAGTCCATATATTTACCTTTTTTCCCTCACCTAATTCTAGTGCCCTGGTTAAAGCAACCAGTTCTGCCTTCTGGGCAGATCTATTTGGTGGTAATGCTTTTGCTTCCACTACTGTACTGACTGTTGTTACCGCATATCCAGCGTATCTGGTTCCGTTTTCCACGAAGCTGCTCCCATCTGTAAATAGCTCCCACTCCGGCTGCTCTAGTGGGACGTCTTTCAAGTCTTCTCTTGCTGAATAGGTGTACTCTATTACCTCTACACAGTCGTGCTCTAATGGGCCTTCTTCAGTTGTGGTACCTCGGAACAAAGCTGGATTCAAAAGGTTAGTTGTTTTTAATGTGACATCATCCTACTCAGTCAGGACTACCTGGAATTTTATCATCCTGCTTGGAGATAGCCAATGGCCCTCCTTCTGCTCTAAGACAGTGGTTACCATGTGTAGTACATAGACATCTATGTGCTTTCCCATAGTAAGCTTCCCGGCTTCTTGTATCAGTATCACAGTGACTGTGACTGCCCGCAGACATGAAGGCCACCTGGCACTTATGTCGTCAAGTTGTTTGGAAAGGTAGCCCACCTATCTTTTCCAGCTTCCCAGACGCTGGGTCAGGACTCCTTGTGCTAGGCGCAGCCTTTCATGTACAAATAGCTGAAAATCTTTAGACAGATCAGGTAACCCTAATGCTGGAGCAGTTGTCAGTGCTTCCTTTAGTTTTTAGGAAGGCTTCTTTCTGTGGCTTGCCCCAGGTGAATGGCTGCGTCTTCTGAGCTTCATACAGGGGTTTTGCAATTGGTCCATTGTCCATGATCCACAAGCGACACCATCCTGCCATCTCAAGGAAGACTCGCAGGTCATGTAATTTCTGGGGCTCTGGAATAGCACAGATAGCTTGGATACCTTGGTTAGTACCTAGTTTTTGTTGCCCTTGTGAAATTTCACATCCCAGGTAGATCACAGTCTGTTGGGCAATTTGTGCCTTTCCTCTGGATACTTTGTAACCTCCCATTCCCAGGGAATTAAAAATCTCAGTGGTTACCTTTATACAGGTTGCTTTTTCTTCTGTAGCTATTAGTATATCATCAACACACTGCAACAATAGGTATTGGTCACTTGATACTTGCCCATTTTCGTTCCAAATCTCCAGCTCCTTTGCCAGTTGGTTTCCGAATAGAGTCGGTGAGTTCTTGTCCCCTTGTGGAAGTCGTGTCCAGGTGAGCTGGGTCTTTCTTCAGTTCCCTGGATTTTCCCAATCAAAGGCAAACAGTTACCTACTTTCTTTGTCAAGGGGATGCAGAAAAAGGCATCTTTTAAATCAGTTACAGTAAATTATTTATATATCTCCTTTATGGATGTCAGCAATGTGTAGGGATTTGTTACTACTGGATAAATGTCCTTTGTTATTTTTTTATTGCTCTCAAATCTTGCACTAATCTATATTCACCATTTGGTTTCTTTACTGGAAATATTATGTCCTAACTGTATATTTATAAAAGGTTCTTGAACCTGTTTTACAGGTTCTACATCTAGTCAGCTGCTATATTCTCCCAACACCATTGCCTTGCTAACGTTTTCCTGCTGGAACTGATTGCCCTGGTAAAACCTGTCTGGGTACTCTCATTTCCAATGCCCCTCCTGCTTGCAATACGCACATTGATTTAGGCTTAACCCTTGCTTAACTGGTCTTCTACCCCAACTACTCCTGCCACATCCTCTGAAATTTGGGTTCCCTTTTCCTTGTATTACTGCCAGAAGATTTTGCTGCTGCCTTTTACTAGCTTTTCTTTCGCCATTATTATTTACCTTCCAGGCTACCTCAAGTAGCTTATCCAGATTCCTTAATTCCTCCCCTCCTAATTTTTGCAATTTCTTCTGAATATCGTCTTGTGACTGACCCAAGAATATGAGAGTGAGCTGAACCTTTGCTTGTTCTGTGTCTATTTGGAGATCTGTATATTTCCTTGCTGCCTCCTTAAGCCTCTCCAAAAATGCAGTGGGAGATTCTTTCTTTTCCTGTCGAACCTCATATAGTTTAGACCAATTTATAGTTTTGGGCACAGCATTCTGAACTCCTATTTGGATCCACTCCTGGTATTTCTGTAGTCTCCTCATATTGCAAAATAAATTAGGGTCCCATTTGGGACCCTCAACTGGGAAATTGTTATCTAAATTTCCTGTTACGAGCCCATTTCTGGTATCCTCCCTTGCCCTTTCTTTGGCTGCCTTAAGTACCATCTCTTTCTCAATAGAATCCATTAAAGTATCTAATATTACTTGTACATCATCCCAGTCAGGATTCTGAGTTCTCATAACTATTTTTACTACTTGTGCCAACTTATCAGGATTTTCTCTATAAGTTCCAGCTGATTGTTTCCAAATAACTAAATCTGCAGGAGAAAAAGGCACTTTTACAAATACTGGCCCTTCCACTCCTACACCTTGTCACAAGGGGGCAATCACAGTCCGTTTTTGTCTGCCTATGTCTTTTCACAACCAGGGCAAGTTTTTACTGGCTTCGGGTTCTGTGGGCTACTGGGGCTGCTGCTTCATTACTATCGCTATCTTTTTTACTTGCATCCCTCCCCCTCCTTTCTGTCACAGTTAGGTTTTGCTCATCTTCCGAGGAAGAGGAATCAGGTGACGATGTGAGAGGAAGATAAAGAGAGAAAGGTGTACTAGATGAGACAGGTTCAGGATCAGGTGAGGTAGGGGTAGGCAGCGGGATAAGGACAGATGAAGCAGGTGGGATAGGGTTAGGTTCTCTTGGTCTTATTGGAGCTACCTGTAAATCAATATCTGTATAATTTTCCCTACTCAGACTTTCTTTCAATGACAAGTGTTCTAGACAACGTTTCTCGCAAACGCCACACTTATCACTTGCAGATGTTCCAACCACCACTAATCCATATTCATCCTGCCATTCTGGCTTTTCCCGTAAATAGAAAAACAAATCAACATACAGAACCTCATCCCATTTTCCTTCTTGCTTACAAAATGACATTAACTGCAAAATGTTGTTATATTGCAGAGTCCCATATTTTGGCCTTTTTTCGCCATTCTCCAAGACATATTCTGGCCACCATGTATTACAACAATTAATCAACTTAGCTTTATGTAATTCTTCCCCAAAATTACCCTGTTTCCAATGTGCTAATAAGCACCCCAAAGGAGAAATTTGTGGAATAGAAGCATTGCTGCCCAAAATCCCTTTGATCTTCTCCATCCAAAAATACACCACAAATGCCAAACCTGCAATGCTTTCACGAATGTCTTACGGAACGGCGCCTAGGCAATACTACCAGGAATTCCTTAGCCCAACCAAGCATAGCTTTCGCTCTGTCTTATTGGCAGGCAACCAAACCAAAATAAAAGCACCTTACCTCTCTCCCGGGGACGTTGTGAGTGGCAGAGGTGGTCGCAGCTGATGGGCTCCCCAAGAATCCCGCGGTGCCAGCTGGAGCGTGATCGAATCACAAACTCGCTCAGCAGCACTCACAGGGTCCCATCTGGGTTTCCAAAATGTTAGTGTTCAGAAACACATAATCACGAAAAATGATTATGTGCAGGTGCTTTTATTGAAGAGCTCTGGGTGTCAGGGGTAAAAATCCAAATCTGAAATCTGACATGGGTTAGGGATGAACATGTTTTTATATTCTATCGTTATATAACTTTCATGTTAATTATTAAACTTATATTGTTCTATTGTATACATAGATTTCAGCCAAGCATAGCCCCCCTTAGATTTCCAACATAGTTTCTCATGATTCTTCTTATGGTTATACAATAATTATATTTAATTACTAAACAAACATAACATCTAACAATTATACCATTTATCATACTACTTACGCAGGTGCAACACAAAGCCTAACATTTCAGAGTCTATTTTAATATTTTCCCAGGGCCCCACTATCAGCGCCAGTGCCAAGTCAGGCTGGTTTGACAGTGCCAAGTACCTCCGGCAAACTGACACCAGGAACCTGGGCTGCTGACTTTTGTTTCCCACGGAAAAGGGCCAACGTTGATGTTGCAGGGTCTGTGGCCCGGAGGGACCGGCTGGCTCCTGAAATTCCGCATTGCACAGGTTGCCTCCCAGACCCAAGCTGGCACCAGTGCCAAGTCAGGCTGGTTTTAGAGCCTCCAACACCACCTGCAAAATGCCATCAGGAACGTGGGTTGGTGAGTTTTGTTTGTAGTGGAAAAGGGCCAACGTTGTTCTTCAGGAGCCTGTGGCCAAGAGTGGCCGGCTGGCTCCTGAAATTCGGCATTGCATAGGATGCCTCCCAGAACCAATCTGGCACCAGTGGCAAGTCAGGCTGGTTTGACAGTGCCAAGTACCTCCAGAAAACTGACACCAGGAACCTGGGCTGCTGACATTTATTTCCCAGGGAAAAGGGCCGGCATTGGTGTTCCAGGCCCAGTGGCCCGGAGCAGCTGGCTGGCTCCTAAAATTTCGCATTGCACAGGATACCACCCATACCCAAGCTGGCACCACTTGCAACTTGGGCTGGTTTGAGAGTGCCAAGTACCTCCTGCAAACTGCCATCAGGAACCCGGGCGAGTGAGTTTTGTTTGCCAAGGAAAAGGGGCCGGTTTTGGTGTTCCAGGGTCTGTGGCCCAGAGAGGTGGGCTGTATCCAGAAATTCAGCATTGCGCAGGATGCCTCCCAGACCCAAGCTGGCAGCAGTGCCAAGTCATGTAGCAGACACAGGGCCAGCGATGGCTCTGTGGAGGGATGTTTAGAGATAGGTATTTGCTGAGTCACAGAAATTGAACCAGGAGTCCTCACTCTGGTCCTCCAGGTCTGCTTATCTCTCTGTGACCCCATAGGCTTGTTTCCCCAACCCTTACTATTGGTGAATGTCCAATCCTCCCTAACCCTATAAAAGTGGCTGTCTTGGCCCATTCCTTTTGAAGAGCTGCTTTCGGACCCTTCGTGAAACCCTCAGAATAAATCATCGTGGAAATTTCTGAACACAGCCTTCTCCTCTCTCTTCTTCCTCTGCCTTCCAGAAGCCACAGCCATCCATAGCCCCTACTAGCAAGCTAAGAGCTGAAACTATAAAAGAGCTGATATCACTAAGAGCTGACAATCACTAAGCTTGCTAGGGGCCATGGCTATGCCACAGTCTGGCCTAGGGCACCCAAGCCCCCGGAGGTCTGAGGTATCTGGCCTTGAGACTGCTTGCCTGGGGCGCTTTAACCCTACAGGGAACCAGCTATCTGGTTAAGAAGTAAGCCCCTGAGGGTTCATTATTTTACAACTGACGCATCGAACAGGTGAACGAGAAACTCTTCACTGACGGAGCAGCGTTTCTCTTGAAGAAACTGTACCTGCCGTTATTTTGCGTCTTCCTGTGAAGTTATCCTACGTTCTAGGGGGATTTCTTAGCAGGGGGTCGATCCGAACCTCAAAATCAGTCATCTTGACCAAGTTCCGAGGAGACGGCCTGGCAGATGCCTTTCAGCAGCTCCTTTGATCCACAGCTGAAGAAAGATGTAAGTTTATACCAGCGTCTAAGCGTGCTAGAAATTTCTCAGGGTTTTTTTTTTTGTTTGTTTGTTTGGTTTTTTTTCCCCTCATTTTAGCTGCTGGAGGGGAATACATAACATGGGGATGAAAATTTTGAGTTTAAGGTTATCCCCTATTGAGAGAGATTTATATTTGCTAATCCTAGAAATCTTATCTGCTAATAACCTTTCTTTATCACGTGGTAAACTTTTCTAAGATTAACCTAAAGAAATTTATAAAATGGATACTTTCTCAGTTTCCTGATACTAACACAGAAGCAATTACAAATTATTCCTTTCGGGATATAATTGGGAAAACAGTATATAATTTACAGACTAACCAGGATTTTTCTGTAGCGGTGTACATGCCTCTTTTTCGTGTTATAACCAAAGCCGTCGAAAAATCTAAAAAAAGGAGCCTTGATTGCGTAACAGAGGCAGAGGTTCTTTTACATGCTAATGAGCCTGATAACCACCGAAATTCCTCAGTGTGGGCTACCTTACAAACTTCTCCCCAGCGTGCGGGATCTGCTCTACTCTCCCCCTCCTCGCATATTCCCTCGATAGCGGAAAAAAACAGCTCTGCCTCTGAGAGGGAGGCTACAGCTTTGCTCACCTCCTCAACCGGGGCTCAGCTCATTGTCGCGGGGACCCCTGTTTCCCCTCCTGTCCTTATCTTGGCTTCTCAGACATCCGGTCTTCCTTCTCCCGCGCTAGAGCCCCCCCCTCCACCTCCCCCCCCCCCCCCCTCCCGCCCCTCTTCCTGTTTCCCCCACCCCCGTCCCCGCTCCCCCCCTTCCCCCTCGGTCACAGCATTACCGATTCAAGATTCGGTTTCATCCGTTCCCGCTCCTGGAAATGCGAGTTCCCTTCCTACTTCCAGCCTTGCCCACAGGACAACTCTCGGGGTGCAACCATAGCCCGAGCCCAGCAGTTGCGTTCGAGTGGTCGCATACCGATCTGGCTGCCCCCCCGCCCCCGCCTACCCCTTGTCCCCACCCTCATGTTACCCAATCCTCCCACTCTCAATGCAGCCCCTGCGTTACGTCCGGGACTCCTCATGGTGTTACGCCCCCCCCCCCCCCCCCACCATGTCTGTGTTTGCTGTGGTGCCACTCCAGTTTCAATGACTCCCTCTGGCCAAACGCCTAGTGCTTCCTCACAAAATACAAAGACCCCAATATCAGCACTGCTACCAACAGCATCTGGGAAATGCCTCGCGCAGCCCGGTGGAGCCCCGGGCTATGACAACAAATCAAAGGCCACCCAGACCCAACCATGCTCCGTCCCAGGAGATCCAGGACCACAGGAGGAGGTTCCAACAATTGATGCGATCCAGATGGGAACCCGTCGCCAACTGGTAACTGCTTTGTCTATTGACTTTAAAAATGAGAAGGTTTATCATGTTCCCACAGGCAAATATGGACCAAAAGGTAGTTCTTCTGACATCTTAATTATAGGTGATTCTCTCAATAGCCCAAAGGAAATTTTTGTTGTTCCAGAAGTGAAAACAGTGCTCCCAGGAAAAGAAATTCTTGTCCAGGTGTGCTGCATTGACTTACCATTTTTTCTTTCAAAGGGAACTCCAATCACACAAGCCTTTCTACTCCCAAAAAATCACAGGGAACAGGTTCCTCTCAACCCTATGGCAATGTGGGCACAAGTTGTGGGTCCAAGCAAGCCTACCATTGAGTGCGGTCTTAACTACAAAGGGGAGAGGATCCACCTGCTGGGGATGCTGGACACCGGTGCTGACGTGACCATCATCGCTTGCTCAGATTGGCCTTCTCACTGGGACCTACAACCCGTTGCAGGCATGATTTCAGGAATTGGTGGGGCTACTGCATCCATGCGAAGCAAGAACAACATCCTCATTGAAGGGCCTGAAGACAAGCTGGCAACCATTCGCCCATTTGTGGTAAGGGCTCCAATCACCCTTTGGGGCAGAGATGTTCTATCCCAATGGGGTGCTTCCCTTCGCATTCCCACTCAGGATTTTTAATCGGGGCCACTGAGGCACATGAACTGCCAGAGACTCCTTGCCTAACCTGGAAATGCCATAAACCAATCTGGAACCCTCGGTGGCCCCTCTCTGATGTAAAGCTGCGTGCATTACAAGATCTGGTAAAGGAACAGCTCGACAAAGGCCACATCGTAGAGTCTACCAGCCCTTGGAACTCTCCAGTCTTCGTACTACCTAAACCTGGAATGGGCAGGTGGAGACTGCTCCAAGACCTTCGCAAGATCAACGAGGTTGTCGAGGACATGGGTTCTCTCCAGCCTGGCTTGCCCTCCCCATCGATGCTGCCTAGAGACTGGTCACTCGCTATCATAGATATTAAGGACTGTTTTTTCAGCATTCCGCTACATCCAAAAGATGCTGAAAAATTTACATTTTCTGTACCTTCTCTCAATAAAGAGGCCCCACTCAAAAGATATCATTGGCATTTTCTCCTTCAAGGTCTAAAAGTCTCTCCGACTATATGGCAGTGGTATGTTGCTCACATCCTGTCACCAGTTTGGGAACTATTTCCACGAGCTATCATCTACCACTATATGGACGATATTTTAGTTTGTGCATCCGATAAGGGTTATTTAGAGGAAGTGATCAAAACAACCATCAAAACCATAGTAAAGGCAGGATTTGAGATTCATGAGTACAAAATACAGTACACCAACCCATGGACCTACCTTGGAGTCCAGATCCGGAAAAGGACCATCGTACCCTAGCAGCTCACCATATGAGACAGCCCAAAAACCCTGAGAGACTTACACAGCTTATGTGGATCTATCAACTGGGTTCGTCCTTTGCTGGGTTTAACTACAGAAGATCTTGCTCCTCTGTTCAACCTTCTGCGTGGCAGCAAAGACTTGGACTCTCCAAGCACTCTCACAACAGAAGCTGAAGGTTCCATCATCAAGGTCCAGGAAGCCCTATCCTCTTGCAAGGCTCATCGCTTCGAGCCCAGTCTGCCTTTCCAGTTTGTCATCTTGGTAAAAGCACCTCGATTCCATGGACTGATTTTCCAGTGGGACTCTCAGCTTCGAGACCCTTTGCTGATCCTGGAATGGATTTTTACTAGCAACCAACCTACAAAGACAATTACCACCTACCAGGAAATCACGGCACATTTAATAAAAAAGGCCAGAACTCGCCACCGCTTTCTTGCAGGGTGTGACTTCAACTGCATTTACTTGCCAATAACCATTGAGGACCTGGAGGATTTGCTCCAAACCAATGAAAGTCTCCAGTTTGTCCTAGACAGTTATACAGGCCAAATTTCAGTTCAGTTCCTAAAACACAAACTTTTTAATGAATCTTTTCATTTGACCCCAAAATCAGTTCAAAGTAGGGAACCTCTCAAAGCTCTAACCTCTTTACAGATGGTTCAGGGTCAAATCTGTTATGATGTGGACGGACTCTCAATCACAAAAATGGGAGTCTGACATACAAATAGTGGAGGGATCTCCACAAATTGTGGAATTAGCAGCTGTTGTTAGAACCTTAGAAAGATTCAAAGATGAAACTTTTAATCTTGTTACAGATTCAGCTTATGTTGCGGGTATAGCTATGAGAGCAGAACATGCCCTTCTCAAAGAGGTTTCCAATCTAATGTTGTACCAATTGATGTCTAAATTAATATACTTAATTTCTCACAAAAAAGCAACCTTACCATATGATGCATGTGAGGTCCCACACCGACCTCCCAGGTTTCATTGCAGATGGGAACAGGAGAGCGGATGCATTAGCCATGGCAGTACAAACTGCTAATGTTCCTAACATCTTTGCCCAGGCAAAGTTGTCACATGCGTTTTTTCATCAAAATGTACCTGCCCTTGTTAGAATGTTCAAACTTTCAAAAGAGCAAGCTAAAGCTATTGTTGCTACATGTCTGAATTGTCAAAGCGATCAGATACCATCCATGGGGATGGGAGTCAATCCCCGAGGTCTGAACAGTTGCTAGTTGTAGCAGACAGATATGACTCATTTCACACCTTTTGGAAGGTCAAAATACATGCATGTATTGATCAACATGTTTTCAGGAGCAGTATTTGCATCATTGCATCTAGGAGAAACTGCACAGCACACAATAAAACATTTTCTCCTCGCCTTTGCCACCTTAGGAGTACCAAAGGAGATCAAAACAGATAATGGACCTGCCTATACTTCTCGCAAGTTAAAGGACTTTTTCAGTGATTGGGGCATAACACACAAAACAGGCATACCCCTAAACCCCACAGGACAATCCATCGTGGAAAGGACACACCAAACCCTAAAAAGGGTCCTCAATCAACAGAATTTTGACATGAGTATCAAATCTCCAGTGGAAAGACTTTGCAAGGCTCTCTATGTTATTAACTTCCTGAACTGTACAGCATCAGAGCCTGACCCACCAGTATTTCGCCATTTTGCTAATTCCACGCAAGCAAAGCTTACTGAGACACCACCTGTGCTCGTGAAAGACCCTGAAACTCACCAAATCTCTGGACCTTTCCAGCTAATTACTTGGGGCCGAGGATATGCGTGTGTGCAACTACCCTCTGGTCCAAGATGGTACCCAGGAAAAAATATAAAACCGTACCTGGGCACTGCAAATACGACAAAAGATGACAAGAATTCTCCTGAGACAAACACAGATCCTCCGAGAAGTCAAACCAGTTCTGCCTGGAGACGAAGATGTCGCCGAATACTCACAAACAGAAGAACAGACCGCCCCATCACAAGACAGCAGACAAAGAAGAAAGCTGAATAACATTCTGCTTTGTCAATCTGTAGATAGCCTGAACACAAAAGTGTACTCTGAACTATATGTTGTTACCTTTTATATACCTAAAAAACCCTATTATCCCCTTTTCCCGACTCTTTTTCAATACCTCTTACCCTTACCCCTCTTCTTTAGCTTAGAAAAAATAAAAAAGGGGGGAGGAGGGAAAGGAATAGAGAAAAGAACAAAGGAGTTAGCCCTCCCACTATAAAGATAACAAATTTTGCTTATATTCCCTATCAGAAGCCCTATTCCTGTCCAAAGATGAAAAATATCTCTGTTGGTGCTGTCCTCACTGCTGCCTGGATGTGCTTCACTGTACCGTGTGCCTTCGGCTGGATTAGCCCACAGCCTAGCCATAATGTTTGGGTAATTTCGCAAAGACATTTAAACAGGATAATTTGTGTTTATCCATGGGAAGCATTGATAACCCACTTTCCACATGTCTAGTAGGGATTCCCTTTGTAGCAGATGATTGGCCTGTCTATAATTCAGAGCTCCTCCGCACCACAGGTAAGAGACCCAATTTGGCAGATACTTGGGACAAGTGGACAAAAATGCTGCCTAATGCTTTAGATGAACCCCAAGAACTGGATCTGTTGGGGTCCTCCAAGGCCGCATACTGTGTTAAATTTTACTTTAGACGCCAGAAAACAAATTGGCCAGAAATTGATCAGACAAAAAACACGTATCGAAAAGACATATCACCAATTAACAAAGCCTAAAACTATCCCGATTGGTGTAATTACACTGCTGATGTGATATCTGTGTCCTCTCTCCACCTTAAAGTACTACCCAAGGGAACATTTCTCATCTGTGGTGACAGAGTTTGGGCTGGGATCCCCTCCTGACTCCAGGGAGGCCCCTGTACACTCGGAAAACTTTCTACTCTTACTCCAAACATCACACTGTTACGTAATTGGAGAAAAGGTAGTGAATCAAAACGCCACAAAAGGTCCTACACTGAATTTGATGAAAATTGCGATCCCAAATTATATGACTGGAACAAACCCAAAAAGATTGCTGCCTCCCTATTCCTACCCTGGGTAGCTGCAGCTAAATCCCTCAGTGAAATAAATCACCTTGGGTGCTGGCTCAGTAAACAAGCTAATGCTACATCTGCTGCCCTGAGTGATCTCCTAAAGGAAGAAGAAACCACAAGACATGCTTCTCTCCAGAATCGAGCTGTGATTGACTTCCTGCTGCTTGCCCACGGACATGATTGGGAAGACTTTGAAGGGATGTGCTGCTTCAATCTCTCTTCATGCTCAGAATCCATCCACGCGAACATCCACAAAATGAAAGATCTCATGAAGGACTTGAAAGTAGAAAAAACCCCAGACTGGGTTGATGACCTTTTTGGTCAATGGGGATTAACTGGATGGGTTGCATCTTTGGTTAAGGGAATGTTGTGGATTCTCCTTGTAGTTGTTATTGTATTAGCTGTGTTTTCATGGCTTGTTCACTGTTTTAAAAGAACCATAGGAAATGTCTTTTTTCTAAAAACAGAAAGTGGAGTTGTAGCAGACAAAGGGCCAGCTACGGCTCTGTGGAGAAATGTTTAGAGATAGGTATTTGCAGAGTCACAGAAATTGAACCAGGAGTCCTCACTCTGGTCCTCCAGGTCTGCTTATATCTCTGTGACCCCATAGGCTAGTTTCCCTAACCCGTACTATTGGTCAGTTTCCAATCCCCCCTAACCCTATAAAAGTGGCTGCGTTGGCCCATTCCTTTTGAAGAGCTGCTTTCGGACCCTTCGTGAAACCCTCAGAATAAACCATTGTGGAAATTTCTGAACACAGCCTACTACTCTCTCATCTTCGTCTGCCTTCCAGAAACCACAGCCAGCCACAGCCCCTACGAGCAAGCTAAGAGCTGAAACTATAAAAGAGCTGATATCACTAAGAGCTGACAATCACTAAGCTTGCTAGGGGCCATGGCTATGCCACAGTCTGGCCTAGGGCACCCAAGCCCCCGGAGGTCTGAGGTATCTGGCCTTGAGACTGCTTGCCTGGGGCGCTTTAACCCTACAGGGAACCAGCTATCTGGTTAAGAAGTAAGCCCTTGAGGCTTTAATATTTTACAGCGCCCTCTGTTGGCCATGCAGGGAAGGTGCAAAGAGAGGCCATTTTCTGGGGGAAAAAGACATCATTTCCCCAGGGTCTGGGTATCAGTTTGAAGATGGCCTTTGGGGCCTCAAAGACATGCAGGGTCCTCGTTGCTGTCAGCTTTCTTTTATGGAGAAATCTAGCAAAAATAGCCATTTTCTAGCTTGACACCCTGTGTTGGCCAAGGTCAGTGGCTGAGAACTGAGGCCATTTTCCGTGGGAAAAAGAAGTCATTTTCCCAGAGTCTGGGTGTCAGTTTAAAGCTTGCCTTTGGGGCTTTAAGGACGTGGAGGGTCCGAGTTTGTAGCAGCTATCGATTAAAAAGAAATCCTGCAAAAATTGCCAATTTCCAGGATGGTGACCTCTGTCGGCCAGGTCAATTAGACACAAGCATAGTCTATTTTTTGATGGAAGAAGCAGTCATTTCCCTAGGGCCTGGGTATAATTTTGAAGCTGGCCTTTTGGGGCATTAAATATTTGCCAGGTCCTAGTTGCTGTCAGCTTTCGTTTAGGAGAAATCCAGCAAAGTTTTCCAATTGCCAGGATGGTGCCCTCTGTCGGCCATGCGGAGAAGGTGGAAAGAGAGGCCATTTTCTGGGGGAAAAAGAGGTCATTTCCGCAGGGTCTGCGAATCAGTTTGAAGACGGCCTTAGGACTTTAAGAACGTGCAGGGTCCTGGTTTCTGGCAGCTTTTTTTTCTGGAGAAATCTATCAAATTTGGCCAATTTTCTGTTTGGCGACCTCTGTCGGCCAGGCCGATTAGCCGCAAATGGAGGACATGTTCTGAGGGAAAAAGAAGTCATTTCCCCAGGGCCTCGGTATTAGATTAAAGCTGGTCTTTGGGGCCCTATGTACGAGCAGGGTTGTAGTACTGGCAGGTCTCATTTTGGAGAAATCCACCAAAATATGCCCAATTCCAGCTTGTGGCTCACTGTTGGCCAGGCGTAGTAGCCGCAAACGGAGGCGATTTTCCGAGGGAAAAAGAAGTCATTTTCCCAAGGTCTGGGGAGAAGTTTAAAGCTGGCCTTTGGGGCTGTAAGTCTTCAAGGTCCTGCTTGCTGGCAGCCTTCATTTTGGAGAAATCCCGTAAAGCTTGCCAATTTCCAGGATGGCACCTTATGTTGGCCAGGACAATTAGCGTCAAACAGAGTTCATTTTTTGATGGAAGAAGCTGTCATTTCCCTAGGGCCTGGGTATAAGTTTGAAGCTGGACTTTTGGGACATTAAATATTTGCCAGGTCCTAGTTGCTGTCAGCTTTCATTTAGGAGAAATCTAGCAAAGTTGGCCAATTTCCAGGATGGCACCCTCTGTCGGCCGTGTGGAGAAGGTGGAAAGAGAGGCCATTTACTGGGGGAAAAAGAGGTCATTTCCCCAGGGTCTGGTTATCAGTTTGAAGATGGCCCATTTGGGCCTTAATTATTTGCCAGGTCCTAGTTGCTGTTACCTTTCATTTAGGAGAAATCCATCAAAGTTGGCCAATTTTTAGGATTTTGTCCTCTGTCGACCGTGCGGAGACGGTGCAAAGAGAGGCCATTTTCTGGGGGTAAAAGACATCGTTTCCCTAGGGTCCGGGTATCAGTTTAAAGATGGCCTTTGAGGCTTTAAGGACGTGGAGGGTCCAAGTTTGTGGCAGATTTTGTTTACACAGAAATCCTGCAAAAATTGGAAATTTCCAGGATGGCACCCTCTGTCAGCCAGGCCGATTAGCCACAAACAGAGTCAATATTTTGACTGAAGAAGCTGTCATTTCCCTAGGGCCTGGGTTTAAGTTGAAAGCTGGCCTTTTGGGACATTAAATATTTGCCAGGTCATAGTTGCTGTAAACTTTCGTTTAGATGAAATTCAAGAAAGTGCTAAATTTCTGTTTGGCACCCTGTGTCGGCCATTGGGAGAAGGTGGAAATAGAGGCCATTTTCTGTGGGAAAAAGATGTCCTTTCCCCAGAGTTTGGGTGTCAGTTTAAAGCTGGCCTTTGGAGCTTTAAGGATGTGCAGGTTCATAGTTGCTGGCAGCTTTTTTTAATCCAGAAAACCTGCAAAAATTGCCAATTTCCTGATTGGGGCCCTCTGCCGTCGAGGCCGGTTAGGCACAAAGAGAGTCCATTTTTTGATGGAAGAAGCAGTCCTTTCCCTAGGGCCTGGGTATAAGTTGAAAGCTGGCCTTTTGGGGCATTAAATATTTGCTGGTCCTAGTGGCTGTCAGCTTTAGTTTAATAGAAATCCAGCAAAGTTGGCCAATTTTCTCTTTGGCGCCCTCTGTTGGCCAGGCAGAGAAGGTGCAAAGAGAGGCCATTTTCCATGGGAAGAAGACGTGATTTCTCCAGGGCCTGGGTATCGGTTTAAAGCTGGCCTTTGGGGCTTTAAGAATGTGCAGCGTCCTGGTTGCTGGCAGATTTTGTTTATGGAGAAATAGAGCAAAAATTGCCAATTTCTAGCTTGACAACATGAGTTCGTCAGGGTCAGTGGCTGAGAACTGAGGCCATTTTCCGTGGGAAAAAGATGTAATTTCCCCACAGTCTGGGTGTCAGTTTAAATCTTGCCTTTGGGGCTTTATGGACATGCAGGTTCCTAGTTGCTGGCAGCTTTTGTTGATCCAGAAAACCTGCAAAAATTGCCAATTTCCAGCTTGTCGCCCACTCTCGGCCAGGCGTAATAGTCGCAAATGGAGGCCATGTTTCGGGTGAAGAAGCAGTCTTTTCCCCAGCATCTGGATATTAGATTAAAGCTGGTCTTTGGGGCCCTATGGACGTGCAGGGAGATAGTACTGGCAGGTGTCATTTTGGAAAAATCCGTCGAAAATTGCCCAATTGCATCTTTTTGCCCACTCATGGCCAGGCGTAGTAGCTGCAAAGAGAGGCCATTTTCCTAGGGAAATAGGAGTCATTTCCCAAGGGTCTGGGGAGCAGTTTGAAGCTGGCCTTTGGGGCTTTAAGAACTTGCAGCGTCCTGGTTGCTGGCAGCTTTTGTTTATGGAGAAATCCAGCAAAAAATGCCAGTTTCTAGCTAGACACCCTGTGTTGGCCAAGGTCCGAGGCATAGAAAAGAGGCCATTTTCCATGGGAAAAAGATGTAATTTCCCCAGAGTCTGGGTGTCAGTTTAAAGCTGGCTTTTGGAGCTTTAAGGACGTGCAGGTTCCTAGTTGCTGGCAGCTTTTTTTAATCCAGAAAACCTGCAAAAATTGCCAATTTCCTGATTGGGGTCCTCTGCCGTCGAGGCCGGTTAGGCACAAAGATAGTCCATTTTTTGATGGAAGAAGCAGTCCTTTCCCTAGGGCCTGGGTATAAGTTGAAAGCTGGCATTATGAGGCATTAAATATTTGCAGGACCTATGTGCTATCAGATTTCTTTAATGGAGAAATCCAGCCAAGTTGGCCAATTTTCTCTTTGGCGCCCTCTGCTGGCCAGACAGAGAAGGTGCAAAGAGAGGCCATTTTCCATGGGAAAAAGAGGTGATTTCCCCAGGCCCTGGGTATCAGTTTAAAGCTGGCCTTTGGGGCTTTAAGAACGTGAAGCGTCCTGGTTGCTGGCAGATTTTGTTTATGGAGAAGTAGTGAAAAAATTGCCAATTTCTAGCTTGACACCATGTGTTGGCCAGGGTCAGTGGCTGAGAACTGAGGCCATTTTCCGTGGGAAAAAGATGTTATTTCCCCACAGTCTGGGTGTCAGTTTAAAGCTTGCCTTTGGGGCCTTATGGACGTGCAGGTTCCTAGTTGCTGGCAGCTTTTGTTGATTCAGAAATCCTGCAAAAATTGCCAATTTCCAGCTTGTCGCCCACTCTCGGCCAGGCGTAATAGTCGCAAATGGAGGCCATGTTTCGAGTGAAGAAGCAGTCATTTCCCCAGAATCTGGATATTAGATTAAAGCTGGTCTTTGGGGCCCTATGGACGTGCAGGGTGATAGTACTGGCAGGTGTCATTTAGGAGAAATCCATCGAAAATTGCCCAAGTGCAGCTTTTTGCCCACTGTTGGCCAGGCGTAGTAGCTGCAAAGAGAGGCCTTTTTCCTAGGGAAATAGGAGTCATTTCCCAAGGGTCTGGGGAGCAGTTTGAAGCTGGCCTTTGGGGCTTTAAGAACTTGCAGCGTCCTGGTTGCTGGCAGCATTTGTTTATGGAGAAATCCAGCAAAAAATGCCAGTTTCTAGCTAGACACCCTGTGTTGGCCAAGGTGCGCGGCTGAGAACTGAGGCCATTTTCCATGGGAAAAAGATGTAATTTCCCCAGAGTCTGGGTGTCAGTTTAAAGCTGGCCTTTGGAGCTTTAAGGACGTGCAGGTTCCTAGTTGCTGGCAGCTTTTTTTAATCCAGAAAATCTGCAAAAATTGCCAATTTCTTGATTGGGGTCCTCTGCCAGAGAGGCTGATTGGTCACAAAGAGAGACCATTTTTTGATGGAAGAAGCAGTCCTTTCCCTAGGGCCTGGGTATAAGTTGAAAGCTGGCCTTTTGGGGCATTAAATATTTGCCGGTCCTAGTGGCTGTCAGCTTTAGTTTAATAGAAATCCAGCCAAGTTGGCCAATTTTCTCTTTGGCGCCCTCTGTTGGCCAGGAAGAGCAGGAGCAAAGAGCGGCCATTTTCCATGGGAAAAAGACGTGATTTCCCCAGGGCCTGGGTATCAGTTTAAAGCTGGCCTTTGGAGCTTTAAGAACGTGAAGCGTCCTGGTTGCTGGCAGATTTTGTTTATGGAGAAATAGAGCAAAAATTGCCAATTTCTAGCTTGACACCATGTGTTGGCCAGGGTCAGTGGCTGAGAACTGAGGCCATTTTCCATGGGAAAAAGATGTAATTTCCCCAGAGTCTGGGTGTCAGTTTAAAGCTTGCCTTTGGGGCCTTATGGACGTGCAGGTTCCTAGTTGCTGGCAGCTTTTGTTGATCCAGAAATCCTGCAAAAATTGCCAATTTCCAGCTTGTCGCCCACTCTCGGCCAGGCGTAATAGTCGCAAATGGAGGCCATGTTTTGAGTGAAGAAGCAGTCATTTCCCCAGCATCTGGATATTAGATTAAAGCTGGTCTTTGGGGCCCTATGGCCATGCAGGGTGATAGTACTGGCAGGTGTCATTTTGGAGAAATCCATAAAAAATTGCCCAAGTGCAGCTTTTTGCCCACTGTTGGCCAGGCGTAGTAGCCGCAAAGAGAGGCCATTTTCCTAGGGAAATAGGAGTCATTTCCCAAGGGTCTGGGGAGCAGTTTGAAGCTGGTTTTTGGGGCTTTAAGAACTTGCAGCGTCCTGGTTGCTGGCAGCTTTTGTTTATGGAGAAATCCAGCAAAAAATGCCAGTTTCTAGCTAGACACCCTGTGTTGGCCAAGGTCCGAGGCATAGAAATGAGGCCATTTTCCATGGGAAAAAGATGTAATTTCCCCAGAGTCTGGGTGTCAGTTTAAAGCTGGCTTTTGGAGCTTTAAGGACGTGCAGGTTCCTAGTTGCTGGCAGCTTTTTTTAATCCAGAAAACCTGCAAAAATTGCCAATTTCCTGAATGGGGCCCTCTGCCGTCGAGGCCGGTTAGGCACAAAGATAGTCCATTTTTTGATGGAAGAAGCAGTCCTTTCCCTAGGGCCTGGGTATAAGTTGAAAGCTGGCCTTTTGAGGCATTAAATATTTGCAGGACCTATGTGCTATCAGATTTCTTTAATGGAGAAATCCAGCCAAGTTGGCCAATTTTCTCTTTGGCGCCCTCTGCTGGCCAGACAGAGAAGGTGCAAAGAGAGGCCATTTTCCATGGGAAAAAGAGGTGATTTCCCCAGGCCCTGGGTATCAGTTTAAAGCTGGCCTTTGGGGCTTTAAGAACGTGAAGCGTCCTGGTTGCTGGCAGATTTTGTTTATGGAGAAGTAGTGAAAAAATTGCCAATTTCTAGCTTGACACCATGTGTTGGCCAGGGTCAGTGGCTGAGAACTGAGGCCATTTTCCGTGGGAAAAAGATGTAATTTCCCCAGAGTCTGGGTGTCAGTTTAAAGCTGGCCTTTGGGGCCTTATGGACGTGCAGGTTCCTAGTTGCTGGCAGCTTTTGTTGATCCAGAAATCCTGCAAAAATTGCCAATTTCCAGCTTGTCGCCCACTCTCGGCCAGGCGTAATAGTCGCAAATGGAGGCCATGTTTCGAGTGAAGAAGCAGTCATTTCCCCAGCATCTGGATATTAGATTAAAGCTGGTCTTTGGGGCCCTATGGCCATGCAGGGTGATAGTACTGGCAGGTGTCATTTTGGAGAAATCCATAAAAAATTGCCCAAGTGCAGCTTTTTGCCCACTGTTGGCCAGGCGTAGTAGCCGCAAAGAGAGGCCTTTTTCCTAGGGAAATAGGAGTCATTTCCCAAGGGTCTGGGAAGCAGTTTGAAGCTGGCCTTTGGGGCTTTAAGAACTTGCAGCGTCCTGGTTGCTGGCAGCTTTTGTTTATGGAGGAATCCAGCAAAAAATGCCAATTTCTAGCTTGACACCCTGAGTTGGCCAAGGTGCATGGCTGAGAACTGAGGCCATTTTCCATGGGAAAAAGATGTCATTTCCCCAGAGTCTGGGTGTCAGTTTAAAGCTTGCCTTTGGAGCTTTAAGGACGTGCAGGTTCCTAGTTGCTGGCAGCTTTTTTTAATCCAGAAAACCTGCAAAAATTGCCAATTTCCTGATTGGGGCCCTCTGCCGTCGAGGCCGGTTAGGCACAAAGATAGTCCATTTTTTGACGGAAGAAACAGTCATTTCCCTAGGGCCTGGGTATAAGTTGAAAGCTGGCCTTTTGGGGCATTAAATATTTGCAGGACCTATTTGTTGTCAGATTTCTTTAATGGAGAAATCCAGACAAGTTGCCCAATTTTCTCTTTGGCGACCTCTGTTGGCCAGGCGGAGAAGGTGCAAAGAGAGGCCAGTTTCCATGGGAAGAAAACATGATTTATCCAGGGTCTGGGTATCCGTTTGAAGCTGGCCTTTGGAGCTTTAAGGACGTGCAGGTTCCTAGTTGCTGGCTGCTTTTTTAAATCCAGAAAACCTGCAAAAATTGCCAATTTCCTGATTGGGGCCCTCTGCCGTCGAGGCCGGTTAGGCACAAAGAGAGTCCATTTTTTGATGGAAGAAGCAGTCCTTTCCCTAGGGCCTGGGTATAAGTTGAAAGCTGGCATTTTGAGGCATTAAATATTTGCAGGACCTATGTGCTATCAGATTTCTTTAATGGAGAAATCCAGCCAAGTTGGCCAATTTTCTCTTTGGCGCCCTCTGCTGGCCAGGCAGAGAAGGTGCAAAGAGAGGCCATTTTCCATGGGAAGAAGACGTGATTTCCCCAGGCCCTGGGTATCAGTTTAAAGCTGGCCTTTGGGGCTTTAAGAACATGCAGCGTCCTGGTTGCTGGCAGATTTTGTTTATGGAGAAATAGAGAAAAATTGCCAATTTCTAGCTTGACACCATGTGTTGGCCAGGGTCAGTGGCTGAGAACTGAGGCCATTTTCCGTGGGAAAAAGATGTAATTTCCCCAGAGTCTGGGTGTCAGTTTAAAGCTTGCCTTTGGGGCCTTATGGACGTGCAGGTTCCTAGTTGCTGGCAGCTTTTGTTGATCCAGAAATCCTGCAAAAATTGCCAATTTCCAGCTTGTCGCCCACTCTCGGCCAGGCGTAATAGTCGCAAATGGAGGCCATGTTTCGAGTGAAGAAGCAGTCATTTCCCCAGCATCTGGATATTAGATTAAAGCTGGTCTTTGGGGCCCTATGGACGTGCAGGGTGATAGTACTGGCAGGTGTCATTTTGGAGAAATCCATCGAAAATTGCCCAATTGCAGCTTTTTGCCCACTGTTGGCCAGGCGTAGTAGCTGCAAAGAGAGGCCTTCTTCCTAGGGAAATAGGAGTCATTTCCCAAGGGTCTGGGGAGCAGTTTGAAGCTGGTTTTTGGGGCTTTAAGAACTTGCAGCGTCCTGGTTGCTGGCAGCATTTGTTTATGGAGAAATCCAGCAAAAAATGCCAGTTTCTTGCTCGACACCCTGTGTTGGCCATGGTCGGAAGCATAGAAATGAGGCCATTTTCCATGGGAAAAAGTTGTAATTTCCCCAGAATCTGGGTGTCAGTTTAAAGCTGGCCTTTGGAGCTTTAAGGACGTGCAGGTTCCTAGTTGCTGGCAGCTTTTTTTAATCCAGAAAACCTGCAAAAATTGCCAATTTCCTGAATGGGGCCCTCTGCCGTCGAGGCCGGTTAGGCACAAAGATAGTCCATTTTTTGATGGAAGAAGCAGTCCTTTCCCTAGGGCCTGGGTATAAGTTGAAAGCTGGCCTTTTGGGGCATTAAATATTTGCCGGTCCTAGTGGCTGTCAGCCTTAGTTTAATAGAAATCCAGCCAAGTTGGCCAATTTTCTCTTTGGCGCCCTCTGCTGGCCAGACAGAGAAGGTGCAAAGAGAGGCCATTTTCCATGGGAAAAAGACGTGATTTCCCCAGGCCCTGGGTATCAGTTTAAAGCTGGCCTTTGGGGCTTTAAGAACGTGAAGCGTCCTGGTTGCTGGCAGATTTTATTTATGGAGAAATAGAGCAAAAAATGCCAATCTCTAGCTGGACACCATGTGCTGGCCAGGGTCAGTGGCTGAGAACTGAGGCCATTTTCCGTGGGAAAAAGATGTAATTTCTCCAGAGTCTGGGTGTCAGTTTAAAGCTTGCCTTTGGAGCTTTAAGGACGTGCAGGTTCCTAGTTGCTGTCTGCTTTTTTTAAATCCAGAAAACCTGCAAAAATTGCCAATTTCCTGAATGGGGCCCTCTGCCGTCGAGGCCGGTTAGGCACAATGATAGTCCATTTTTTGATGGAAGAAGCAGTCCTTTCCCTAGGGCCTGGGTATAAGTTGAAAGCTGGCATTTTGAGGCATTAAATATTTGCAGGACCTATGTGCTATCAGATTTCTTTAATGGAGAAATCCAGCCAAGTTGGCCAATTTTCTCTTTGGCGCTCTCTGCTGGCCAGGCAGAGAAGGTGCAAAGAGAGGCCATTTTCCATGGGAAAAAGACGTGATTTCCCCAGGGCCTGGGTATCAGTTTAAAGCTGGCCTTTGGGGCTTTAAGAACGTGAAGCGTCCTGGTTGCTGGCAGATTTTGTTTATGGAGAAATAGAGCATAATTTGCCAATTTCTAGCTTGACACCATGTGCTGGCCAGGGTCAGTGGCTGAGAACTGAGGCCATTTTCCGTGGGAAAAAGATGTAATTTCTCCAGAGTCTGGGTGTCAGTTTAAAGCTTGCCTTTGGAGCTTTAAGGACGTGCAGGTTCCTAGTTGCTGTCTGCTTTTTTTAAATCCAGAAAACCTGCAAAAATTGCCAATTTCCTGAATGGGGCCCTCTGCCGTCGAGGCCGGTTAGGCACAATGATAGTCCATTTTTTGATGGAAGAAGCAGTCCTTTCCCTAGGGCCTGGGTATAAGTTGAAAGCTGGCATTTTGAGGCATTAAATATTTGCAGGACCTATGTGCTATCAGATTTCTTTAATGGAGAAATCCAGCCAAGTTGGCCAATTTTCTCTTTGGCGCTCTCTGCTGGCCAGGCAGAGAAGGTGCAAAGAGAGGCCATTTTCCATGGGAAAAAGACGTGATTTCCCCAGGGCCTGGGTATCAGTTTAAAGCTGGCCTTTGGGGCTTTAAGAACGTGAAGCGTCCTGGTTGCTGGCAGATTTTGTTTATGGAGAAATAGAGCATAATTTGCCAATTTCTAGCTTGACACCATGTGCTGGCCAGGGTCAGTGGCTGAGAACTGAGGCCATTTTCCATGGGAAAAAGATGTAATTTCTCCAGAGTCTGGGTGTCAGTTTAAAGCTTGCCTTTGGAGCTTTAAGGACGTGCAGGTTCCTAGTTGCTGGCAGCTTTTTTTAATCCAGAAAACCTGCAAAAATTGCCAATTTCCTGAATGGGGCCCTCTGCCGGCGAGGCCGGTTAGGCACAAAGATAGTCCATTTTTTGATGGAAGAAGCAGTCCTTTCCCTAGGGCCTGGGTATAAGTTGAAAGCTGGCATTTTGAGGCATTAAATATTTGCAGGACTTATGTGCTATCAGATTTCTTTAATTGAGAAATCCAGCCAAGTTGGCCAATTTTTTCTTTGGCGCCCTCTGCTGGCCAGGCAGAGAAGGTGCAAAGAGAGGCCATTTTCCATGGGAAAAAGAGGTGATTTCCCCAGGCCCTGGGTATCAGTTTAAAGCTGGCCTTTGGGGCTTTAAGAACATGCCGCGTCCTGGTTGCTGGCAGATATTGTTTATGAAGAAATAGGGAAAAAAATTGCCAATTTCTAGCTTGACACCATGTGTTGGCCAGGGTCAGTGGCTGAGAACTGAGGCCATTTTCCGTGGGAAAAAGATGTAATTTCCCCACAGTCTGGGTGTCAGTTTAAAGCTTGCCTTTGGGGCCTTATGGACGTGCAGGTTCCTAGTTGCTGGCAGCTTTTGTTGATCCAGAAATCCTGCAAAAATTGCCAATTTCCAGCTTGTCGCCCACTCTCGGCCAGGCGTAATAGTCGCAAATGGAGGCCATGTTTCGAGTGAAGAAGCAGTCATTTCCCCAGAATCTGGATATTAGATTAAAGCTGGTCTTTGGGGCCCTATGGCCATGCAGGGTGATAGTACTGGCAGGTGTCATTTAGGAGAAATCCATCGAAAATTGCCCAATTGCAGCTTTTTGCCCACTGTTGGCCAGGCGTAGTAGCTGCAAAGAGAGGCCTTTTTCCTAGGGAAATAGGAGTATTTTCCCAAGGGTCTGGGAAGCAGTTTGAAGCTGGCCTTTGGGGCTTTAAGAACTTGCAGCGTCCTGGTTGCTGGCAGCTTTTGTTTATGGAGAAATCCAGCAAAAAATGCCAGTTTCTAGCTAGACACCCTGTGTTGGCCAAGGTCCGAGGCATAGAACTGAGGCCATTTTCCATGGGAAAAAGATGTCATGTCCCCAGAGTCTGGGTGTCAGTTTAAAGCTGGCCTTTGGAGCTTTAAGGACGTGCAGGTTCCTAGTTGCTGGCAGCTTTTTTTAATCCAGAAAACCTGCAAAAATTGCCAATTTCCTGAATGGGGTCCTCTGCTGGCTAGTCCGGTTAGGCACAAAGAGAGTCCATTTTTTGATGGAAGAAGCAGTCCTTTCCCTAGGGCCTGGGTATAAGTTGAAAGCTGGCCTTTTGGGGCATTAAATATTTGCAGGACCTAGTTGCTGTCAGCTTTAGTTTAATAGAAATCCAGCCAAGTTGGCCAATTTTCACTTTGGCGCCCTCTGTTGTCCAGGCGGAGAAGGTGCAAAGAGAGGCCAGTTTCCATGGGAAGAAAACATGATTTATCCAGGGCCTGGGTATCTGTTTAAAGCTGGTCTTTGGGGCTTTAAGAACATGAAGCGTCCTGGTTGCGGGCAGATTTTATTTATGGAGAAATCCAGCAAAAAATGCCAATTTCTAGCTGGACACCCTGTTTTGGCCAAGGTCCATGGCTGAGAACTGAGGCCATTTTCCATGGGAAAAAGACGTGATTTCCCCAGGGCCTGGGTATCAGTTTAAAGCTTGCCTTTGGAGCTTTTAGGACGTGCAGGTTCCTAGTTGCTGGCAGCTTTTTTTAATCCGGAAAACCTGCAAAAATTGCCAATTTCCTGAATGGGGCCCTCTGCCGGCGAGGCCGGTTAGGCACAAAGAGAGTCCATTTTTTGATGGAAGAAGCAGTCCTTTCCCTAGGGCCTGGGTATAAGTTGAAAGCTGGCCTTTTGGGGCATTAAATATTTGCAGGACCTAGTTGCTGTCAGCTTTTGTTTATGGAGAAATCCAGCCATGTTGGCCAATTTTCTCTTTGGCGCCCTCTGCTGGCCAGGCGGAGAAGGTGCAAAGAGAGGCCAGTTTCCATGGGAAAAAGACGTGATTTCCCCAGGCCCTGGGTATCAGTTTAAAGCTGGCCTTTGGGGCTTTAAGAACATGCAGCGTCCTGGTTGCTGGCAGATTTTGTTTATGGAGAAATAGAGCAAAAATTGCCAATTTCTAGCTTGACACCATGTGTTGGCCAGGGTCAGTGGCTGAGAACTGAGGCCATTTTCCGTGGGAAAAAGATGTAATTTCCCCAGAGTCTGGGTGTCAGTTTAAAGCTTGCCTTTGGGGCCTTATGGACGTGCAGGTTCCTAGTTGCTGGCAGCTTTTGTTGATCCAGAAATCCTGCAAAAATTGCCAATTTCCAGCTTGTCGCCCACTCTCGGCCAGGCGTAATAGTCGCAAATGGAGGCCATGTTTCGAGTGAAGAAGCAGTCATTTCCCCAGCATCTGGATATTAGATTAAAGCTGGTCTTTGGGGCCCTATGGACGTGCAGGGTGATAGTACTGGCAGGTGTCATTTTGGAGAAATCCATCGAAAATTGCCCAATTGCAGCTTTTTGCCCACTCATGGCCAGGCGTAGTAGCCGCAAAGAGAGGCCTTTTTCCTAGGGAAATAGAAATCATTTCTCAAGGGTCTGGGGAGCAGTTTGAAGCTGGCCTTTGGGGCTTTAAGAATGTGCAGCATCCTGGTTGCTGGCAGCTTTTGGTTTATGGAGAAATCCAGCAAAAAATGCCAGTTTCTAGCTAGACACCCTGTGTTGGCCAAGGTGCGTGGCTGAGAACTGAGGCCATTTTCCATGGGAAAAAGATGTCATGTCCCCAGAGTCTGGGTGTCAGTTTAAAGCTGGCCTTTGGAGCTTTAAGGACGTGCAGGTTCCTAGTTGCTGGCAGCTTTTTTTAATCCAGAAAACCTGCAAAAATTGCCAATTTCCTGAATGGGGTCCTCTGCTGGCTAGTCCGGTTAGGCACAATGAGAGTCCATTTTTTGATGGAAGAAGCAGTCCTTTCCCTAGGGCCTGGGTATAAGTTGAAAGCTGGCCTTTTGGGGCATTAAATATTTGCAGGACCTAGTTGCTGTCAGCTTTAGTTTAATAGAAATCCAGCCAAGTTGGCCAATTTTCACTTTGGCGCCCTCTGTTGTCCAGGCGGAGAAGGTGCAAAGAGAGGCCAGTTTCCATGGGAAGAAAACATGATTTATCCAGGGCCTGGGTATCTGTTTAAAGCTGGTCTTTGGGGCTTTAAGAACATGAAGCGTCCTGGTTGCGGGCAGATTTTATTTATGGAGAAATCCAGCAAAAAATGCCAATTTCTAGCTGGACACCCTGTTTTGGCCAAGGTCCATGGCTGAGAACTGAGGCCATTTTCCATGGGAAAAAGACGTGATTTCCCCAGGGCCTGGGTATCAGTTTAAAGCTTGCCTTTGGAGCTTTTAGGACGTGCAGGTTCCTAGTTGCTGGCAGCTTTTTTTAATCCGGAAAACCTGCAAAAATTGCCAATTTCCTGAATGGGGCCCTCTGCCGGCGAGGCCGGTTAGGCACAAAGAGAGTCCATTTTTTGATGGAAGAAGCAGTCCTTTCCCTAGGGCCTGGGTATAAGTTGAAAGCTGGCCTTTTGGGGCATTAAATATTTGCAGGACCTAGTTGCTGTCAGCTTTTGTTTATGGAGAAATCCAGCCATGTTGGCCAATTTTCTCTTTGGCGCCCTCTGCTGGCCAGGCGGAGAAGGTGCAAAGAGAGGCCAGTTTCCATGGGAAAAAGACGTGATTTCCCCAGGCCCTGGGTATCAGTTTAAAGCTGGCCTTTGGGGCTTTAAGAACATGCAGCGTCCTGGTTGCTGGCAGATTTTGTTTATGGAGAAATAGAGCAAAAATTGCCAATTTCTAGCTTGACACCATGTGTTGGCCAGGGTCAGTGGCTGAGAACTGAGGCCATTTTCCGTGGGAAAAAGATGTAATTTCCCCACAGTCTGGGTGTCAGTTTAAAGCTTGCCTTTGGGGCCTTATGGACGTGCAGGTTCCTAGTTGCTGGCAGCTTTTGTTGATCCAGAAATCCTGCAAAAATTGCCAATTTCCAGCTTGTCGCCAACTCTCGGCCAGGCGTAATAGTCGCAAATGGAGGCCATGTTTTGAGTGAAGAAGCAGTCATTTCCCCAGCATCTGGATATTAGATTAAAGCTGGTCTTTGGGGCCCTATGGACATGCAGGGTGATAGTACTGGCAGGTGTCATTTTGCAGAAATCCAGCAAAAATTGCCCAATTGCAGCTTTTTGCCCACTCATGGCCAGGCGTAGTAGCCGCAAAGAGTGGCCTTTTTCCTAGGGAAATAGAAATCATTTCTCAAGGGTCTGGGGAGCAGTTTGAAGCTGGCCTTTGGGGCTTTAAGAATGTGCAGCATCCTGGTTGCTGGCAGCTTTTGGTTTATGGAGAAATCCAGCAAAAAATGCCAGTTTCTAGCTAGACACCCTGTGTTGGCCAAGGTGCGTGGCTGAGAACTGAGGCCATTTTCCATGGGAAAAAGATGTCATGTCCCCAGAGTCTGGGTGTCAGTTTAAAGCTGGCCTTTGGAGCTTTAAGGACGTGCAGGTTCCTAGTTGCTGGCAGCTTTTTTTAATCCAGAAAACCTGCAAAAATTGCCAATTTCCTGAATGGGGCCCTCTCTCGACCTGGCCGGTTAGGCACAAAGAGAGTCCATTTTTTGATGGAAGAAGCAGTCCTTTCCCTAGGGCCTGGGTATAAGTTGAAAGCTGGCATTTTGAGGCATTAAATATTTGCAGGACCTAGTTGCTGTCAGCTTTTGTTTATGGAGAAATCCAGCCAAGTTGGCCAATTTTCTCTTTGGCGCCCTCTGTTGGCCAGGCAGAGAAGGTGCAAAGAGAGGCCATTTTCCATGGGAAGAAGACGTGACTTCTCCAGGGCCTGGGTATCGGTTTAAAGCTGGCCTTTGGAGCTTTAAGAATGTGCAGCGTCCTGGTTGCTGGCAGATTTTGTTTATGGAGGAATCCAGCAAAAATTGCAAATTTCTAGCTTGACAACATGAGTTCGTCAGGGTCAGTGGCTGAGAACTGAGGCCATTTTCCGTGGGAAAAAGATGTCATTTCCCCACAGTCTGGGTGTCAGTTTAAAGCTTGCCTTTGGGGCTTTAAGGACGTTCATGTTCCTGGTTGCTGGCAGCTTTTGTTGATCCAGAAAACCTGCAAAAATTGCCAATTTCCAGCTTGTCGCCAACTCTCGGCCAGGCGTAATAGTTGCAAATGGAGGCCATGTTTTGAGTGAAGAAGCAGTCATTTCCCCAGCATCTGGATATTAGATTAAAGATGGTCTTTGGGGCCCTATGGACGTGCAGGGTGATAGTACTGGCAGGTGTCATTTTGGAGAAATCCAGCAAAAATTGCCCAATTGCAGCTTTTTGCCCACTCATGGCCAGGCGTAGTAGCCGCAAAGAGAGGCCTTTTTCCATGGGAAATAGAAGTCATTTCTCAAGGGTCTGGGGAGCAGTTTGAAGCTGGCCTTTGGGGCTTTAAGAACGTGCAGCGTCCTGGTTGCTGGCAGCTTTTGTTTATGGAGAAATCCAGCAAAAAATGCCAGTTTCTAGCCAGACACCCTGTGTTGGCCAAGGTGCGTGGCTGAGAACTGAGGCCATTTTCCATGGGAAAAAGATGTCATGTCCCCAGAGTCTGGGTGTCAGTTTAAAGCTGGCCTTTGGAGCTTTAAGGACGTGCAGGTTCCTAATTGTTGGCAGCTTTTGTTGATCCAGAAAACCTGCAAAAATTGCCAATTTCCTGCATGGGGCCCTCTGCTGGCGAGGCCGGTTAGGCACAAAGAGAGTCCATTTTTTGATGGAAGAAGCAGTCCTTTCCCTAGGGCCTGGGTATAAGTTGAAAGCTAGCCTTTTGGGGCATTAAATATTTGCAGGACCTAGTTGCTGTCAGCTTTTGTTTATGGAGAAATCCAGCCAAGTTGGCCAATTTTCTCTTTGGCGCCCTCTGTTGGCCAGGCAGAGTAGGTGCAAAGAGAGGCCATTTTCCATGGGAAGAAGACGTGATTTCCCCAGAGCCTGGGTATCGGTTTAAAGCTGGCCTTTGGAGCTTTAAGAATGTGCAGCGTCCTGGTTGCTGGCAGATTTTGTTTATGGAGGAATCCAGCAAAAAATGACAATTTCTAGCTTGACAACATGAGTTCGTCAGGGTCAGTGGCTGAGAACTGAGGCCATTTTCCGTGGGAAAAAGATGTAATTTCCCCACAGTCTGGGTGTCAGTTTAAAGCTTGCCTTTGGGGCTTTAAGGACGTGCAGGTTCCTAGTTGCTGGCAGCTTTTGTTGATCCAGAAATCCTGCAAAAATTGCCAATTTCCAGCTTGTCGCCAACTCTCGGCCAGGCGTAATAGTCGCAAATGGAGGCCATGTTTTGAGTGAAGAAGCAGTCATTTCCCCAGCATCTGGATATTAGATTAAAGCTGGTCTTTGGGGCCCTATGGACATGCAGGGTGATAGTACTGGCAGGTGTCATTTTGCAGAAATCCAGCAAAAATTGCCCAATTGCAGCTTTTTGCCCACTCATGGCCAGGCGTAGTAGCCGCAAAGAGTGGCCTTTTTCCTAGGGAAATAGGAGTCATTTCTCAAGGGTCTGGGGAGCAGTTTGAAGCTGGCCTTTGGGGCTTTAAGAACTTGCAGCGTCCTGGTTGCTGGCAGCTTTTGTTTATGGAGAAATCCAGCAAAAAATGCCAATTTCTAGCTAGACACCCTGTGTTGGCCAAGGTGCGTGGCTGAGAACTGAGGCCATTTTCCATGGGGAAAAGATGTCATGTCCCCAGAGTCTGGGTGTCAGTTTAAAGCTGGCCTTTGTAGCTTTAAGGACGTGCAGGTTCCTAGTTGCTGGCAGCTTTTTTTAATCCAGAAAACCTGCAAAAATTGCCAATTTCCTGAATGGGGCCCTCTCTCGACCTGGCCGGTTAGGCACAAAGAGAGTCCATTTTTTGATGGAAGAAGCAGTCCTTTCCCTAGGGCCTGGGTATAAGTTGAAAGCTGGCCTTTTGGGGCATTAAATATTTGCAGGACCTAGTTGCTGTCAGCTTTTGTTTATGGAGAAATCCAGCCAAGTTGGCCAATTTTCTCTTTGGCGCCCTCTGTTGGCCAGGCAGAGAAGGTGCAAAGAGAGGCCATTTTCCATGGGAAGAAGACGTGACTTCTCCAGAGCCTGGGTATCGGTTTAAAGCTGGCCTTTGGAGCTTTAAGAATGTGCAGCGTCCTGGTTGCTGGCAGATTTTGTTTATGGAGAAATCCAGCAAAAATTGCCAATTTCTAGCTTGACACCATGTGTTGGCCAGGGTCAGTGGCTGAGAACTGAGGCCATTTTCCGTGGGAAAAAGATGTCATTTCCTCAGAGTCTGGGTGTCAGATTAAAGCTTGCCTTTGGGGCTTTAAGGACGTGCAGGTTCCTAGTTGCTGGCAGCTTTTGTTGATCCAGAAAACCTGCAAAAATTGCCAATTTCCAGCTTGTCGCCAACTCTCGGCCAGGCGTAATAGTCGGAAATGGAGGCCATGTTTTGAGTGAAGAAGCAGTCATTTCCCCAGCATCTGGATATTAGATTAAAGCTGGTCTTTGGGGCCCTATGGACATGCAGGGTGATAGTACTGGCAGGTGTCATTTTGGAGAAATCCATCGAAAATTGCCCAATTGCAGCTTTTTGCCCACTCATGGCCAGGCGTAGTAGCCGCAAAGAGAGGCCATTTTCCTAGGGAAATAGAAATCATTTCTCAAGGGTCTGGGGAGCAGTTTGAAGCTGGCCTTTGGGGCTTTAAGAGCGTGCAGCATCCTGGTTGCTGGCAGCTTTTGGTTTATGGAGAAATCCAGCAAAAAATGCCAATTTCTAGCTAGACACCCTGTGTTGGCCAAGGTCCGAGGCATAGAAATGAGGCCATTTTCCATGGGAAAAAGATGTCATTTCCTCAGAGTCTGGGTGTCAGATTTTAGCTGGCCATTGGAGCTTTAAGGACGTGCATGTTCCTAGTTGCTGGCAGCTTTTGTTGATCCAGAAAACCTGCAAAAATTGCCAATTTCCAGCTTGTCGCCAACTCTCGGCCAGGCGTAATAGTCGCAAATGGAGGCCATGTTTCGAGTGAAGAAGCAGTCATTTCCCCAGCATCTGGATATTAGATTAAAGCTGGTCTTTGGGGCCCTATGGACGTGCAGGGTGATAGTACTGGCAGGTGTCATTTTGGAGAAATCCATCGAAAACTGCCCAATTGCAGCTTTTTGCCCACTCATGGCCAGGCGTAGTAGCCGCAAAGAGAGGCCTTTTTCCTAGGGAAATAGAAGTCATTTCTCAAGGGTCTGGGGAGCAGTTTGAAGCTGGCCTTTGGGGCTTTAAGAACTTGCAGCGTCCTGGTTGCTGGCAGCTTTTGTTTATGGAGAAATCCAGCAAAAAATGCCAGTTTCTAGCTAGACACCCTGTGTTGGCCAAGGTGCGTGGCTGAGAACTGAGGCCATTTTCCATGGGAAAAAGATGTCATGTCCCCAGAGTCTGGGTGTCAGTTTAAAGCTGGCCTTTGGAGCTTTAAGGACGTGCAGGTTCCTAGTTGCTGGCAGCTTTTTTAATCCAGAAAACCTGCAAAAATTGCCAATTTCCTGCATGGGGCCCTCTGCTGGCGAGGCCGGTTAGGCACAAAGAGAGTCCATTTTTTGATGGAAGAAGCAGTCCTTTCCCTAGGGCCTGGGTATAAGTTGAAAGCTGGCCTTTTGGGGCATTAAATATTTGCAGGACCTAGTTGCTGTCAGCTTTTGTTTATGGAGAAATCCAGCCAAGTTGGCCAATTTTCTCTTTGGCGCCCTCTGTTGGCCAGGCAAAGAAGGTGCAAAGAGAGGCCATTTTCCATGGGAAGAAGACGTGATTTCCCCAGAGCCTGGGTATCGGTTTAAAGCTGGCCTTTGGAGCTTTAAGAATGTGCAGCGTCCTGGTTGCTGGCAGATTTTGTTTATGGAGGAATCCAGCAAAAAATGCCAATTTCTAGCTTGACAACATGAGTTTGTCAGGGTCAGTGGCTGAGAACTGAGGCCATTTTCTGTGGGAAAAAGATGTCATTTCCCCAGAGTCTGGGTGTCAGATTAAAGCTTGCCTTTGGGGCTTTATGGACGTGCAGGTTCCTAGTTGCTGGCAGCTTTTGTTGATCCAGAAATCCTGCAAAAATTGCCAATTTCCAGCTTGTCGCCCACTCTCGGCCAGGCGTAATAGTCGCAAATGGAGGCCATGTTTTGAGTGAAGAAGCAGTCATTTCCCCAGCATCTGGATATTAGATTAAAGCTGGTCTTTGGGGCCCTATGGACGTGCAGGGTGATAGTACTGGCAGGTTTCATTTTGGAGAAATCCCGCAAAAATTGCCCAATTGCAGCTTTTTGCCCACTCATGGCCAGGCGTAGTAGCCGCAAAGAGAGGCCTTTTTTCTAGGGAAATAGAAGTAATTTCCCAAGGGTCTGGGGAGCAGTTTGAAGCTGGCCTTTGGGGCTTTAAGAACTTGCAGCGTCCTGGTTGCTGGCAGCTTTTGTTTATGGAGAAATCCAGCAAAAAATGCCAGTTTCTAGCTAGACACCCTGTGTTGGCCAAGGTGCGTGGCTGAGAACTGAGGCCATTTTCCATGGGAAAAAGATGTCATGTCCCCAGAGTCTGGGTGTCAGTTTAAAGCTGGCCTTTGGAGCTTTAAGGACGTGCAGGTTCCTAGTTGCTGGCAGCTTTTTTTAATCCAGAAAACCTGCAAAAATTGCCAATTTCCTGAATGGGGCCCTCTGCTGGCGAGGCCGGTTAGGCACAAAGAGAGTCCATTTTTTGATGGAAGAAGCAGTCCTTTCCCTAGGGCCTGGGTATAAGTTGAAAGCTGGCCTTTTGGGGCATTAAATATTTGCAGGACCTAGTTGCTGTCAGCTTTTGTTTATGGAGAAATCCAGCCAAGTTGGCCAATTTTCTCTTTGGCGCCCTCTGTTGGCCAGGCAGAGTAGGTGCAAAGAGAGGCCATTTTCCATGGGAAGAAGACGTGACTTCTCCAGGGCCTGGGTATCGGTTTAAAGCTGGCCTTTGGAGCTTTAAGAATGTGCAGCGTCCTGGTTGCTGGCAGATTTTGTTTATGGAGAAAAAGAGAAAAAAATTGCCAATTTCTAGCTATACACCATGTGTTGGCCAGGGTCAGTGGCTGAGAACTGAGGCCATTTTCCGTGGGAAAAAGATGTCATTTCCCCAGAGTCTGGGTGTCAGTTTAAAGCTTGCCTTTGGGGCCTTATGGACGTGCAGGTTCCTAGTTGCTGGCAGCTTTTGTTGATCCAGAAAACCTGCAAAAATTGCCAATTTCCAGCTTGTCGCCAACTCTCGGCCAGGCGTAATAGTTGCAAATGGAGGCCATGTTTTGAGTGAAGAAGCAGTCATTTCCCCAGCATCTGGATATTAGATTAAAGCTGGTCTTTGGGGCCCTATGGACGTGCAGGGTGATAGTACTGGCAGGTGTCATTTTGGAGAAATCCATCGAAAATTGCCCAATTGCAGCTCTTTGCCCACTCATGGCCAGGCGTAGTAGCCGCAAAGAGAGGCCTTTTTCCTAGGGAAATAGAAGTCATTTCCCAAGGGTCTGGGGAGCAGTTTGAAGCTGGCCTTTGGGGCTTTAAGAACGTGCAGCATCCTGGTTGCTGGCAGCTTTTGTTTATGGAGAAATCCAGCAAAAAATGCCAATTTCTAGCTCGACACCCTGTGTTGGCCAAGGTCAGTGGCTGAGAACTGAGGCCATTTTCCATGGGAAAAAGATGTCATGTCCCCAGAGTCTGGGTGTCAGTTTAAAGCTGGCCTTTGGAGCTTTAAGGACGTGCAGGTTCCTAGTTGCTGGCAGCTTATTTAAATCCAGAAAACCTGCAAAAATTCCCAATTTCCTGAATGGGGCCCTCTCTCGACCTGGCCGGTTAGGCACAAAGAGAGTCCATTTTTTGATGGAAGAAGCAGTCCTTTCCCTAGGGCCTGGGTATAAGTTGAAAGCTGGCCTTTTGGGGCATTAAATATTTGCAGGACCTAGTTGCTGTCAGCTTTTGTTTATGGAGAAATCCAGCCAAGTTGGCCAATTTTCTCTTTGGCGCCCTCTGTTGGCCAGGCAGAGCAGGTGCAAAGAGAGGCCATTTTCCATGGGAAGAAGACATGATTTCTCCAGGGCCTGGGTATCAGTTTAAAGCTGGCCTTTGGGGCTTTAAGAACGTGCAGCATCCTGGTTGCTGGCAGATTTTGTTTATGGAGAAATCCAGCAAAAAAATGCCAATTTCTAGCTATACACCATGTGTTGGCCAGAGTCAGTGGCTGAGAACTGAGGCCATTTTCCATGGGAAAAAGATGTCATGTCCCCAGAGTCTGGGTGTCAGTTTAAAGCTGGCCTTTGGAGCTTTAAGGACGTGCAAATTCCTAGCTGCTGGCAGCTTTTTTAAATCCAGAAAGCCTAAAAAAAATTGCCAATTTCCAGCTTGTCGCCCACTCTTGGCCAGGCGTAATAGTCGCAAATGGAGGCCATGTTTCGGGTGAAGAAGCAGTCATTTCCCCAGCATCTGGATATTAGATTAAAGATGGTCTTTGGGGCCCTATGGACGTGCAGGGAGATAGTACTGGCAGGTGTCATTTTGGAGAAATCCATCGAAAATTGCCCAATTGCAGCTTTTTGCCCACTCATGGCCAGGCATAGTAGCCGCAAAGAGAGGCCTTTTTCCTAGGGAAATAGAAGTCATTTCCCAAGGGTCTGGGGAGCAGTTTGAAGCTGGCCTTTGGGGCTTTAAGAATGTGCAGCGTCCTGGCTGCTGACAGCTTTTGTTTATGGAGAAATCCAGCAAAAAATGCCAATTTCTAGCTCGACACCCTGTGTTGGCCAAGGTCCGAGGCATAGAAATGAGGCCATTTTCCATGGGAAAAAGATGTCATTTCCCCAGAGTCTGGGTGTCAGTTTAAAGCAGGCCTTTGGAGCTTTAAGAATGTGCAGGTTCCTAGTTGCTGGCAGCTTTTTTTAATCCAGAAAACCTGCAAAAATTGCCAATTTCCTGAATGGGGCCCTCTCTCGACCTGGCCGGTTAGGCACAAAGAGAGTCTATTTTTTGATGGAGAAGCAGTCCTTTCCCTAGGGCCTGGGTATAAGTTGAAAGCTAGCCTTTTGGGGCATTAAATATTTGCAGGACCTAGTTGCTGTCAGCTTTTGTTTATGGAGAAATCCAGCAAAGTTGGCCAATTTTCTCTTTGGCGCCCTCTGTTTGCCAGGCAGAGAAGGTGCAAAGAGAGGCCATTTTCCATGGGAAAAAGACGTGATTTCTCCAGGGCCTGGGTATCCGTTTAAAGCTGGCCTTTGGGGCTTTAAGAACTTGCAGCGTCCTGGTGGCTGGCTGCTTTTGTTTATGGAGAAATAGAGCAAAAAATGCCAATTTCTAGCTATACACCATGTGTTGGCCAGAGTCAGTGGCTGAGAACTGAGGCCATTTTCCGTGGGAAAAAGATGTCATTTCCCCACAGTCTGGGTGTCAGTTTAAAGCTTGCCTTTGGGGCTTTATGGACGTGCAGGTTCCTAGTTGCTGGCAGCTTTTGTTGATCCAGAAAACCTGCAAAAATTGCCAATTTCCAGCTTGTCGCCCACTCTCGGCCAGGCGTAATAGTCACAAATGGAGGCCATTTTTCGAGTGAAGAAGCAGTCATTTCCCCAGCATCTGGATATTACATTAAAGCTGGCCTTTGGGGCCCTATGGACGTGCAGGGAGATAGTACTGGCAGGTGTCATTTTGGAGAAATCCATCGAAAATTGCCCAATTGCAGCTTTTTGCCCACTCATGGCCAGGCTTAGTAGCCGCAAAGAGAGGCCATTTTCCCAGGGAAATAGAAGTCATTTCTCAAGGGTCTGGGGAGCAGTTTGAAGCTGGCCTTTGGGGCTTTAAGAACGTGCAGCGTCCTGGTTGCTGGATGCTTTCGTTTATGGAGAAATCCAGCAAAAAATGCCAATTTCTAGCTTGACACCCTGTGTTGGCCAAGGTGCGTGGCTGAGAACTGAGGCCATTTTCCATGGGAAAAAGATGTCATGTCCCCAGAGTCTGGGTGTCAGTTTAAAGCTGGCCTTTGGAGCTTTAAGGACGTGCAGGTTCCTAGTTGCTGGCAGCTTTTTTTAATCCAGAAAACCTGCAAAAATTGCCATTTTCCTGAATGGGGCCCTCTGCTGGCTAGTCCGGTTAGGCACAAAGAGAGTCCATTTTTTGATGGAAGAAGCAGTCCTTTCCCTAGGGCCTGGGTATAAGTTGAAAGCTGGCCTTTTGGGGCATTAAATATTTGCAGGACCTAGTTGCTGTCAGCTTTAGTTTAATAGAAATCCAGCAAAGTTGGCCAATTTTCTCTTTGGCGCCCTCTGCTTTTCGCTAAGATGTAGGCGGCAAGAGACGCAGAAGACGGGCATACGCAGCTCTCTGAAGGTATGTGCCGGTCCATGGCGTCTTTCGGCAGTAGCCGCACTCCCGATTGCCACGCGACGGTCACAATGCTCTGAGCGCAAAAAAGCCGCGTCTTCGCCTCCGGCAGTCGGAGAGCTCGGCAGATGCTGAGACGCCAAGAACGAAGCAGCAAAGCACCTCGATTGAGTGCGCAGCTCTTAAACTGAGAGAAGACATGAACTAACCAGTTTGCAACGGTTTAAACTTACTTTACCAAGAGGTGGGTAAAAGTTTTTGGGCAGGTTTCCTTTGCATCCTTCTAAACCTTATGCAGCACTCCCTGGCCAATCTTACATTTTCTTTTCTCCAGGATTTGGTAAGAACTCGAGTACCTTCATGAAAAATGTCGTTGGACGCTTGCTGTGCTGGCACAGTTTCTTCTTGACTGAAAGCTTGGAAAATCTTTTTGCCAAGATGTAGGCGGCAAGAGACACAGAGAATGGGCATACGCAGCTCTCCGAAGGTAGGTGCCGGTCCCCGGGCATCTTTCGGCAGAAGCCTCGGTCCGGACCACACCGCAACCGGCAGAAAGCTCTGTGCGCGAAAAAGCCACTTCTTCGCCTCCAGCAGTCGGAGAGCTCGGCAGATGCTGAGACGCCAAGAACGAAACGCATAGCACTGGGATTAAGTGCGCAGATCTCAAACTGAGAGAATAGGGTAACTCACCACTTTTCAACAGTTTCAACTTACATTACCATAAGCTGGAAAAAAAGTTCTTGGACAACTTTCTTTTGCATCCTTCTAAACCTTATGCAGCATTCCGTGCGAAAATTTTTCTTTTCTCCAGGAGATGGTAAGAACTCGAGTACCTTCATGAAAAATGTCGTGGGATGCTTGCTGTGCTGGCACAGTTTCTTTTTGAGAGAAAGCGTGAAAAAGCTTTTCGCTAAGGTGTAGGCGGCAAGAGACGCAGAAGACGGGCATACGCAGCTGTCCGAAGGTAGGTGCCGGTAGCCGGATTCTTTTAACAGAAGCCGCTCTTCGGAGGGCTCTCTTACCTTCATAATGGGTTTTGCTGGAGGAAGCCTCTTTTTCGTTTCCGGGAATACCTAGAGAGCAACACTAGCTAAAGACGCAATTGGCACCATTATGTAGAGTTTTGCTCATTCCAGCAGGAATAACTGCATTATTCCTTACGCTAGGTGGCGCTGCTTATCAAGGTTTGGCTGCTTTTAACCATTTGGGGTGCTGGATGTTCAAACGACTTATCGTAACTTCTTCTATTTTAAGTCAGGTGCTCACTGACGTAGATCCTATTAGATATAGCACACTGCAAATAAGAGCTGAAATAGATTTATTGTTACTAGCACATGGGTACGAGTGTTAGGAATTTTATAAGGAATATGTTGCATGAATCTTTTTGACCATTCTGCAGCCATTCATACGAAACTCACACAAGTACAAGACAATATGAAGAAATTGACTGGGAATGAGTGGGGTTTGCATCCATGGTTTGAGGGATGGGAAAGAACTGGGTGGTTGAAAGATCTCGTAAATGGAGCTTTGTTTTTACCAGTAGTCATTATTTCATTGCTTTGTGTTATTCCATGCATGGTGAAACTGGTGTGCCTCTTGCTAAAAATTACATTGGAGAAGATCTGGCTGGTGCAAGAAGAAGGGGCAATTGTGACAATGTATCTGAACCGCTTAGACTATGGGCTGCACCAGCCATCCAGCGTGGAACGGCTCTTCTCAGAATTTTCTCAGGGCCCTCTGGAATTCATCAAGACATAAGCCATGCTAAAACAAGAGAGGAAAAGCTGAGAAACTAAATTCCAAGACCACAAGAACTCCAAAACGTGGCGGGGTGGGGGTAAGGGCCAAGTACCTGGACTGTAAGGAAACACATCTTCTGAGAGGTGCACCCAGAATGCGTGGACAAGTCAAAGGCACCAATAAGAAAAGCGTGACTAGCGTGTGCAGAGAGTCAGAATGTGTAAGTGCATCATGTAAACCATAAACGGCTTCTGCTTAATCCTCTTGGTCCATTGTGCAGGAGTCCTGAATTTCCCATAAGTGATACTTACTAAAAGGGTTCTAATTTTAATGCTAGAATTACTGTCTATACGATGATTCATGGAAATAGTTCTTTCAAATCCTTCCCTTGCTGACATCAGTCAGTTTCATCTTTTCCTGAATGTACTGCTGGCTATACATAAGTTATGAACAGAAGGGAATGAGTTTTAGGGATATGTTGCAAGGAAATAGATTGGTAGCTCTGCTTCCATTTCCATTGTCTAAGAAGAATTCCCAATATTTTTGGCCTTTCATAGACCTCTGACTCGATTAGCATTTAATTGGTTTTTCTCCTTTTTAGAGAGAAGCTAATGAAAAAGTTTCACCAGAATCAGAGCAGGCTGCGTAACAAGAAGAGCGTCATGAAAAGGCGCCAATCCTATCCTCTTAGTATTGCTAGTTGTGATTGGACTTCAATTAAATGTGTCAACTCTGTGTTCCTGGGTATCACATCAGTAACAGGTACTTCACCTGCTGTACTTCTCTCCTAAAGCTAAGAACAGAATCCCAAATAATCTTGATTCCAAGGTCCCAATTCACCCTGTGATGCTGACAGGTGAAAAAGGAGTGGAAGGTGCACCAGTGAATGAACTTGAATTGCCTATCTAAATCAGCGGCCACTTATTTCCTGAAGGCCTTAACAGGTCAGTTGCCCCTATTTTTCTTGGGGTTCTTTTATTCTTTGGTCATGTTTTTCTTGGGATTCTTTGAATCCTTCCCCACCAGTTCAGCCTCTGCTCTCAAATCCTTTGCTGTCATTTAAAGTATCTCAAGAGCCTGGAAACGTGTTGTCTTTATTTATCAACCCATTATTCCCTTCAAAAGGTTGTTTGTCTCAAGTCTCATTCTTGCTGATTTTCTGCTAGTTCATTGTCAGATGGCAGCAGGTGTTCTGTACACAAGAGCAAGTACACAATCCTATAGCTTGCTTTTCTTTTGATTTGGCCTGTCTAGAAAATGGAATGACTGAACATCTCCGACAGGATTTTCTCTCCCCATTGTGTTTCACCGCAAGGGCAGATGCCAATCATCTACCTAAACTCTTGGTGGTGAAGAAACTAGTGGTATGCTGTTGCATATAGGTAGAACTTTCCGAAAGGAAGGCCTTGTAAAACCACGGCTGAGGCCCGTTACTTTGGCTAAGTAGAAAATGACTAGGGGAAAGTGAGACAGCTGAATTAGAGGTAGATCAAGAAGTTCTAGAAGCATTGCGTGTTCACAGCATGGGGTATGACGGTTGGTTGAATTATGTTTGTTGTGGCTTAAAGCTATGCAAGTGATAAAGGCCTGACTGCTTCAAAAGCCTGGCTTTTGCAAGAAAGCGGCTCTCCTTTGCACCTGCCCGGGGACTCTGCGTCACTACGGACCCTCACGCCCAGTTTGCCAAGGAGATGATGAGTAGGAATGTTGCAGAGCTGCTGTGTGCATATGAAAGGAATGGCAGAGCGTGAAGCCGTGGACAATTTCTGGGCTTTAGTACAATGCTGCTGCATTGGTGCCAGTTTAGTTGGTTTTCCATCAGTGGCATTTCTGTCTAGAAGTACACTGCCCAGAGTCTTTCTAGCATTTGATGCCATTTCCTTACTGCCATTAATACCTTCCTTCAGTTTCAAGGATGAGAGAATCTTTACATTTTGAAGATCCCTGTTAGGAAACACTATGCCAGAGGAGTCATCACTCCCTTTTCTTTTGCCTCCTTTGTAATTTTTGTAGACTCATTTCACATTTCTGCTAATGGCAATAAGAATACTGAGACTACTTAGCAGGGTTGACACTCTCAGCTGCTTTCCTCTTTCCTACTGCTTCATACCGTATGTGACTTGATGGCCTCGTTTTGCAATCAGCATTTTGCTGTGGTTTGCTAAAACCTGGCATGCACTGCCAACTCACAACTTGTGTGTTGGCATTTCAGGGGCTTTGATGGGTTCCTTTCTGAGATTGCCATGCACTGGACTTTCACAGTCACAAAGACTTCATCCACCATCGGTCGAATTTCAGTATTTAATACTCTTTCCTGGAATGTAGGCAACCTAGCAGCAAGTACTAAATTCGCTGCAAGCCCTGTCTTCCCAAAGGACCATTCAAAAAGTTTGCTTTTCCCCTCTGACCAATCTGCCAGTATTTTGATGGAGAATTTGGTACCTTAATAGAACCTCTTAGAAGGGATCTCATGGCAGACAACATCTCAGGCTTTCTTGAAATACTGGCTCCTTTGGATCTCAATTCCATTCAGAGTGCATTTAAGACTTTTTTTCCACTGAAGCCATTCAACAATGCCTCTTCTCTTATAAAATGTGATGCAGGTGAGAAAGATGGATCCCCGTGAAAGGTTCTATTGATATCAAAATTCGTGCCCAATGGACTGTGCTGGTGGAAATCAAATACTAGTCTAGTATTTTGAATCCAAAGAATTCCTCCCAATCAGGCCCGACAGGATTGTTTGGCTTTGAATCTGAGCACGTGGACAGTAGTGGATGGTCCACAGGTTGAAAACAGTGTAGATTCTTCTCCTTCTTTTCATTGATGGCTCAGAGACTGAAAAGGCAGCTTCAAAATGGTAAGTACATCCCTACAGATTCAAAAATTGTTTTTCTTAATTTGCATCTCCACCATAACAACAGATGGTTAGAACTAAATTACCAATGGGAATTTTATAGCTTCTCAGAAATGAAACAGGACCTGGCTAATGGGCCTTAGCAGTAGCTACAAGTTTTTCAGCACATGGCATCTCAAAAGCATTTTAAACTTACAGTACTTTTCTGTCTTATGCTTTCATCTCAAGGATGTAGGAAAAACAAACAAACAAACAAACAAACAAACAAACAAAAACAAAACCAAAAAACCAACAAAACCAGAAACCCCACCAAATAGATAATAAGCAAAATCAGTGACATATATAGAAACAGATCCCATGGTTTTTAACTTCCAAACTTGTCTTCTCAGCACACTCTCTACAATGGAATTGTTTCCCTATCTGCCTTGAAACATTTTGCAGCAAAAACACTCTAAGGCCCTTCTGGGTGTTTTGTTCAAAAATCACTTCTTCTGGTTTTCTGTCCATAAGCGGAGTAACGTGGCTGTGCTGGCAGCTGACCAAAGGAGGTAGGAAGAGTAATCATCATCCACAACACTGGGGCTAAAGAAATTTCCACAGAAAACTACCTGCCCTATAACTTGTTCACGTGTTGGGTTGAACGTTCAGAATCTGTTTCCATTTTCCCCATTCATAGAATGTTCTATTTCACAGAATTCCAGCCCCTCAAACATCAGTCCTGCCAGAACTGCCCGCCATAGGGGGCTGTCATAGGGGATCTGCTAATGTCCACTGACTCTTACCAGTATAGTGCTTGTCACTGTTGCAGATCAAGAACTTCTGAATAGTTTGCATTCATGCTCTTTGAGGGGTTGAAAACAAGAAAAGAATGACTAGATATTTCCATGATCAAATCCCCTGATGGAATAAAAATAGGAGCATAATAAATGTATTCATTGTTCTAAGAAGGGAGATGAAGGCTCCAAATGATTACTTGCATACTTCCTGTTCTAAATCCCTTGTTATCTGGCAAATTGCAAAAGATTCCAGGCTTTTGCCAAAAGGCAAACCAGGTTAAAATGTGAAGCCTTACAGTTTACTGGATATAAAACTTCATCATCCATTTTTAAATCTTTGAGATTGTTATGTACTTCCTATTACTACCCTGAGGTTTAGAGCTGTAATTCAGAGAGAAAAGAATGCTATCTTGAATTCATTCTAATAAATCGGCACTCTCATCTTGTCGGAACTCTCTCCTCTTGGTTTTCACTTCTGAAACTCTGTACGGAAGAGTGCATTAATGCATAGAGCTCTGCATCAATTCTTTACAACAGTTTCCCCTGTAATTCTTCTTTCAAGGCAAACCTATAAAAATCCACACTTTCTTACCCCACCACTTCTAAAATTCTATTGAGAAGCAAAAAAAAAAAAAACAACCCATCAAACCACTAAATCACTGCTCCAATAAAAAAAGCAGGCCATTAACTGCTTTCTTAGCAGGTTCTTTACCTTGTATTAATATGGCAACCTTTTCTTGCTCTTCTAGATTAGAACCAAATTCTTACAGCATATAAGGAAACATAGGTTTACTGTATCTGATTCTTAGATACAGAAGTCCAGCAAGGAGTTCAGACCTCAAAAGAAGTGTCTGTACAACAAGATTCAGCACAACCTTGAGACATATTAGCTATTTTTCAAGAAAAGCGGCCAAACTGAAACTTTTTAGACTTCTCTACAATCATGCGTGCCTGCTTCCAGAACCTGACTTTTGTTGCTGGAAACTAGCTGCAATGTTACTGTAAACAATGCTGTGAATGTAGGACATTGTCATTCTTCTCTTCCATTGAAAACCTCAAGTGGAGTCGCGTCACTTATCTTCAAAATTCTGTATTTCCTTGCAAACTGGTCAAATAAGGATAAATAAAGCGTTCTGTTCATTCAGTTTAAACCTAATGTTCAAAATGAAAAAAAAAATTCCATTCAGATATGGTCTGCAATAATACAGTAGAAGAGAAGATGAACCAGACTGGCCTACAACAGAAAGAAGTGAAGCAGAATTTGGGAATTTGGAAGACCTTATGATGAATAATTCAAATAAATAAATAAAAAAAATATTGCCTACCCAAATTCAATCAGTGATGCACAGACAGAGAAAAAGTACTAATATTTCTTTCATTCTCAGACAAGAAGTTCAATGATCATCTTGAATGCATGGAAGATTCTTGGAAAAGACAGCAGCCTTCTTCTTGACCACATACTCCTCAGAACTCCAGGAGACAAATCATTTGAGCTGTGAGGATCTTTCTCTCTGTAAAACTCCCAGAGCATAGCCAATATTCTATTCCTTTAGGGATCCTGGCCTCCCTGGGGGAGTGCTGGATAGTCTACATCCCGGTACATCAGCCAGACACTCCACCTTATTTCCCATGGCTACTGCAGCAAGGACATCATCTACACTGGCTTTCTAGCCAAAATAGATGCAAGGCACAACAAAGAACATAGCCAAAACCTTGAGCACAGCTTATGGCTTTCGAAAGAAAAATCTCAGGATGGCAATACTGGATCTTCTGATCCAAACCATCAGGAAAAATTTCTTTAGAGGTGTTGGGAAAGATGAAAGTTTGACAAGAAAGTCTCACAGATATGTATGCTTGGCAGAAAGATTTTTGACTGTAGAATCTGAAGAAGGAATAGAGTTGGAAGCAAGTTTTGATCTAGAAGAAAAGAATTGCTGAGCCAGTCTTACTGGATAACCGAGGAGACGTTAGTTAGAAGAGGGTTTTATGACTTACAGCAAAGGATAAACCCACCCCAAACAAGAAGATGTTTTTACCAAGCAGGAAGCTAGCACAGGCAAACAAGTCAGCAAAAGCTGCAAGCAGAAAAAGGTCTCCAAATTTTCCACTGTCAAGAAAACTGAAAAACAACTTTCCTCTTCAACTGTAATATACTGACTTTTAGTGAGTGGAGAATAGCAACATATGGTAATTAGAGTCGTTAGGATAGGCTATAGATAATAGTTAAGGCATAGATTGGTTCTACTGTATGAAGATGCTCAGCAAAGTACCAAAACCAAAGGGTCTCCAGGCCTGCCTGCAGCTAGAGCTGACAGCTGTAGGCACAGGCTCTGTTGCCCACTACCCTGGACTGCTGCAACGTCTTGGATGGAATAAACTGCATTTTGGAGAGCCGCCTGGACTCCCACATCCCTCATTTAGGCTCTTCCATGGAGGTGAAAAAAGCCTCTGGGTATTGTACAAAAAAATAGCTATGTAATCTAGAGTTGCATGACCCAATATTTCTATTGAACTGGAACAATTTTTATCAATATTATGGATCCACTTCTTTCCAGTGCGTTTGGTCAAAAACATAAAGCATCGTTTAAAAGACATTATTGGATGTGTACTAAGTACTACAAATTAGTTAAGGTGTTGGTTTGGCATGGCTTGGTTTTTGGTGGGGAGGGAAGAAGCCAGCCACAGAAGTGATTTTTTGTGCAAAGCTCCTAGAGGCTTCCTCCATGCCTGGCAAAGTGAATCCCTGCTTGGCACTAGGAGCAGACATGCTGCTGAGCCAATTACAGAAGCTGATAGCACCTTGGTGATATATTTAAGAAGGAAATCAAAACTGCAGCCAGTTAACCTTGAAGTTGGGAAATTTTTAGGTTGGCACCTCTTCTGGTTTGAAAGCCAAACCAGTGAGACACTCTGTTGCAGTGTGTGTTTATTATTGTACTGCAGTTCTAGTAGTCCATTTTCTAAGCCTTCCTATTTTGTGCTGTTATAGCATATGTTACTATTAATGGATTGTTCCTTTCCCCCCAGTATTGTTGGCTTTTGCCCTAGCTGTCCATCTCCCCAAAGACCTGACCTTTTGTTCCCTGTTCCTTCTCCCATTGAACATCAACCCCTTCCCAAGCCTGCCCCTTTCTCTAGAAACTTCCCTCTCAATTTTGTACCCTTCAAAACCCCATTGGTTTCTTCAAGTTATTCTCCTCCCCTGTAGTCCCCCTACTGGTTTCAACATTGTATTCCCCTCCTTCTGTTCCACCCCCAGTTTCTCCCAGTTGGTTAAAGATTGTATCCTCCCCTGGGACCTTCCCCCCATTTAGAAGTTGATGGATGCCTTTGAATCAGTGTCTTTCTGTCCTTGACCCTCCAGGGAGTAAGCTGAAAAATATGCAGAAGACCTCTCCCTGTTCCTTGTCCCTGCCCTCAGCGCAGTTCTATCCCCAAGGCAGTCCACCTGTGCCGTAGAGCAGCTGTGCCCTACAGCTGCAGCCCGGATTCGACAGCTTTCTTGGGGCGGCCCACTCTCGCTGTCGGTGTCGGGAGCTAGTTGGGCTGAAGAAATCCAGCACCGCAGCAAGACTCCAAGTCAGAAATCCAGTTTATTAGGAAAAGGGGGAAAAACCCAAATCCATGCAAGAGTACAAAAGAAAAACCACTGACAGAGTCAGAATACAAGCTGACGTCCTGCTAGTTAGGGTGGTGAAAGCAGTTTGGATGAAATGGTCTTGTTGAAGCGGTGATTCTGTAGAAACCATCTGGTAGCTCTTGTCCTCTGGAAAACCAGTGGCTAAGGGTGGCCATTCCTCTGGCAATGCAGTAGAAATAGTGCTTCTTGCCTTCCAAAACCCAGATTATATCCAGGTGGGGATGCTTAGCTCCTACCCCCTGGGCAGAGCATCTCCCAATGGGCTGATATCGTTCTGAGTCATGATGTGGGTCCTTGATTACCCGTGAAACAGAAATGGCTCCTGGAGGGAGTTATCTCGGAGTCATGTGGCAAGACATTGATGGGCCCATTAACAGGAGAGAAGGAAAAAACGATGCCACCCCTGGTTTCCGCAGTTCTTGCGGGTGGGAATAGGATGCATTTTGATATTGTAAGCTAGGACAATACAGGATGCAGGTTTTTGCATTTGCAGGAAGTTTGTATGGATTTGAAAAGTATCCTCATAGCAGAGGCACAAAAGTATTCTCATACCCCTCTGAATCGTCTTCCAATGAAGCAATTCTCCCAATAACCTAAGGCATGAATGACTTGCAAGTGAGTTGAAGAAACTCGCCAAAGATAAGTAGTGTTCAACTGCAGAGAATTGTTTAGGGACATCATACCCTAATATTTTAAATCAGAAAGCATGGATGGACGGGTCTTTTTTCCTTAGTTGACTACAGAACCAGCGGTCCTTTGCAGGAGCGTCTTTGGATTTAGGATGACACTGGCAACTAAGAGCATGGCTACACAGAAGGTGCTACTTTTAGACCAGAACATTCAACTACTAAAGGCAGATAGGAGAATAGCTGATTAGTGACAGCTCCGACAGGAGGAGTCTGCGGCTTACCCCGTGGGAACAATAGTAGCACATTTCAATTTTAGAAAACCATTCATTTCAGAGGACCAAGCATCAGTGAAAAGAAAAGGTTGAGTAAAGACATCCTAGTGCTCTTCTGATCAGAAGCATCTTCCTCCATATGAGAGTATTTAGGAAAGGACAGTGCGTTCATAAGGAAAGGTGTGCCAGTTACAAAGCCTGGAGAACAAGGCCAGACAAACTTATACATTTTATTTGCTATTTTTATTTCACCTGCTAAAAAACGATTTTTTTATGACTGAATTTTATGAATTCTGCAAAGCTATCTTTTTGAACGTCTTCATACCCTTATTAAACACTGAGGGGACAAAGAGAGCAGCAGTGGAAGGAAAACTGGTCCATCTCCTCCTCCTTGTAGCTTTAGGCCAGTGAGCGATTAGAAGTCTGTCACTTCATTTGAGATAAATAGCTTTACCAAGAGAGAATATTATCCAGCCTTGATCTTTCCTTTGGAGCTGATCCACTTTGTAGTCATGAATTCTTGACTCAGTTGGGGAGAAACAATGGCATTACGGCCACGGATGTTAGAGCGCGCTGATGGGAAATGAAGTTCTCATCTTCCGGTCCTTACTTCAGAAAATATTCCAAATTCATCAGAAAGAAAATTCAAAGACCAGGAATCCCCACTCAAATGACCTACTTCAAATAGTCTGTACGTATACGAGACATCAAGCAGGTGCTCTCATCTGTTAGGGGAATACCCAGCCAGTACATTATTGTCTAGTTAGGAGGCAATAATTTTGGAAATCATTGAATTTTTTGTATTGCAAGTGAATGGTCAACACATTTTATTACTGGATAAGGTAAAATCATGTCTTCTGCATCCTTTCAGAGAGAAAGCTTACCTGGATCTAAAGCTGCTCAGCTCCATGATAGGATGCTTTGTCTTCAAAGGGAACTCTAGTCTTTGTCCTTTTGGATTGCTTCCATAGCTTTTCACTCACTCTTCAGGTACCTGTTAAAATGTCCTCTTATCCCATGCAAATTTTTATGGGCATAGTCACTGAATTGGAAAGTATTCCATAAAGTCCACAGGCCTTGTTGAGATGGATGCACAGGTCTCAAGGGTGTTAGCAGATGTTATTCTGAGGCCACTCCTGATCATGTTGGATGGATCATGGTGACTGAGGAAAGTGCCCAAAGACTGGATGAAAGCAAATGTCACCCATCTTCAAAAAAGGCAACCAGGAGGACTCAGAAAAGTACAAGCCAGCCAGCCTCATTTTGATCGCCAGGAAGTTGATGGAGTAGCTATTCCTGGAAAGCATTGCCAGGCACACCAAGGAGGACAGAACAAATGTAGTCAGCATGGATTTACCAGGGGAAATTGGTGCTTGACGACTTTTTAAACTCCTCCGGTGAATGAACTTGCCTGGTAGATGAAGAGAATATCATCTGCCTGGGCTTCAGGGAAGTTTTTGACATGGTTTATCTACATGGCAGCACACATACCTACGGGAAGGAATAGTGCAAAGAGCAGGGAACCAGTGTCTTTTCAATGATGCTCAGTGAAAAGACAAGAGGCAGTGGGCACACACTGCAATACAGGAGATTGCCTCTGAGCATCACAAAATTATTTTTTACCGTGACGGTGACTGAACCATGGCACAGAGTGTCCAGAAAGATGGTGGAGTCTGGATCATTGAAGACATTAAAAGTAGGCCCAGATATAATCCTGGGCAACAGGCTCTAGGTATCCTGGTTGAAGCAGGGGGATGGGACTTGGGGAGCCCCACAGAGCCCTTCCACCCTCATTCATTCTGTGCTAGTGAATTCTCTTAGAGATGCATTTCAAGGACTGGCATGACAAAGCTCTGTGCAGAGTGAGATCCAAATGGACATGGGATTTAAGTTCCTTAAGTAGTGTTCAAGAAGAATGTAAAACTCCAGGAAACCTGTCTCTTCCATAACTGAATCCCTTTCATGGGAAAATTCCCCAGCTCTAGAAAGATCCTCTGAGACACATGCTTAAGACTGACACTGGCAGAGCAAATTTCTCCCTATGTGTATCTAAGACCAGTTAGGATCTTTACCAAAAGTGTTGTCAACGTAGTCACAGAAGGCATATTTTTAAGAAGTGACAACTTACATCAGAATGGCAAATATTGGTCCACCAATGAATTACTGTATGGGAATTATCTACTTGTATTCCAAATAAATAAAAAGGAGTTGGTCTTTATTGAACTATTTCATTGCAATAGTCATAAGGGAAGAAAAAGACCTATGTCCTTAACTTTCTTAACTCTAACAAAGATTTAAAAGTTCCTTGTAAAAAGTGTACCTTAATTATCGGTCTATGAAACAATTTGAGTTGGGAAAAAAGTCCTGAAATTGTGTAGATAGTTGCAAAGAAAGCAAGAAAATAGGAAAGAAACAAAAACAGAGAAAAAGAGTCATCTTGAGTCTGCTAGCTAGTTCTAGAAGTAGTCTGCTAGAAAAAGGAAACCCCAGTTGAATTTCAAATGTGTTCATGCACTTGATTCAGTAACTGGTCAATGTAAAAACCAATCCTTTCGTTCAACTTCCCCCAGCAACAAAAGCTTCAACAGATTGACACCACCATCATGCCTGTCCCAGACGTATTTAAAAAAGAAATGATGATTTTCTTGAAAATCTATTTGCGTCAAAGTTGCAAGACATTGGAGGGATTCTCCACATTCTCCTTCCTCCATGCGGCTTGAAAGTATATTTGATAAAATATGCAACAAAGCATGTGATTTACAAGGTAGAGTAAAATGGATGACTTGGGAATTGATCTCTTTTTTGGATATGAAACTTCATATCCACTCTCTGGGAAGTTTCTAAAAGAAATGATGGAGCTGAGGCATGAATCTGCCACTCCGAGTGCTAAGCAAACATAGACACTGCCCTTCACATGCCCCCACCTTCCGCACACACCTAGGCATGCACAGAGATCAGCATAGCAGATCATGAACACCTTGGAAAAGACTGAAATGCTAAATAGCTCTCTTTGTGGACAAAATAGCCGGTACACTATTTCAAATATCTGGTACAAAAACTCTGTTGTATATCTACCTCATATTTAAAACACAGGTTTTCATGGAATTCTGTTTGCAGAATATTTTCCTTTCATTTGTTCCTTTAAAATTACTTTCTTCTATGTCTAGGAATATTTTCTTCTAAAAATAGAAAAAATTAGATGATGTCTTTTCAGAAGAAAACATTGGTTTAGACAATTTTTAACCATCATGGTATGGAAGAATTTATTTGTCCCTCACTAAGGAGGAATAAGTATTTTGATCATAGATCATTTACAGTGAAATACTTGACATTTTAAAGATGCTTTCAATCAATTTTGATCCTCATTGCTTATTCATTGAAAACAGTAAGTTTTCAGTGCATGGAAAGTGTGTGTGGTACGTCTACATTAGTTCAAACACCAATTCCAACTAATGGCCAGGCTGAACTACAGTAAATAATGTCCTGAAGGATATTTTGCTGCCTTCTTTGGCACTTCTTGAAACCCCAATGATTGGCATGAAGTGTTGAAATACCGAGATTTTCTCTCAGAGAGTGTCCCATGGTGAAACCCATCCCATGTGTTTGATGTTGTAGTTCTTATCGCTTTTAAAATGTGATATCTTCTGCACAGTTTTCATGAAGCTTTCTGTTACAGTAGTGAAAATCACAGAGAAATGCAATTTTGTACAACTTTGAATTTACCCCAAGAGCTGAGAGAAAATTTGTTCGTATACTTCAATTTGAGTTTCTTGTATATTCAAGCTTTGTTTATCTACCATCAAGGGTCGCATTCGTTGCTGTTCAAAGCCCCATCCAAGCTGACCTTGAATACGTTCAGGGGTGGGACATCCACAACTTCTCTGGGCAACCCGAAGCAGCGTTCCAGCACCCCAACAGCAAAAAATGTCTTCCTTTCATCTAATCGAGATCAGAAATACTAAATCTAGGTATATAAACTTTGAGGAAAGGTTTGAAATTCTATTGATTTGAAACACATTTGATAGGAATACTAACTTCCAGACGACTGAAATATGTTGATGGCCATTTGAGATTGACACTTTTTGAAAAAGTGCATGGAATTGAAAATTAAAACCGGCAAAATTAAAAACTTCTTGCCATTTTCTTTTAACTCTGATCTTCAAAATTGCATAGGTCAGATATCTGTGCTTCATGCAAATCTCTCAGATACTCTCAGACCAAAGCTTTTCTTTCAGACTAAACTGCGGTTTAGGTAGAACACGAGTGCTTAGTGAAGGTTTTTCTGGGCCTAGGGGGATTTGTGTGGACAAGAGGTTTTATCCAAACTGGAAAATTCATCCCAGCTGCATTTGTTCATCATTCCTACTGCATCAGGCCTGAAGATTCTGTGAAAAGTATCCTGTGGACCTTGAACATAGCTCGTGTGAAAGAGATGAGAGGTGATGGAGAAGTTGAGGGAGAGAATCAAGAGCATGTGGCCCAGTAAAGGCACCAGAAGGTATTTTTTCATGTGGTCCACAGCCCAAACAATTGTTTAGCACCCTTTGAAGGCTGTGTTTGACCAACAGGGCTGAAGCAGGTCTTCAGAATATCCAGTAGGTCAAAATCCATTGAAGCAAATGACCCTGGCCAGTCACCCTCCTGCTGATCATTCACCCTCCATACCAGCGGATCAGGCCTAAGAATGCTGCTGCAAAAGTGTTGTGAAAAAGGTAGGCACATTTTCACAGAGGCAGGGGAAAATGCCCTTGGATGATGATTCCAAGGGATAACTTGATGGCGCAAGTTAGGTACTCTTATCTACTGTGCAATATAAAAATTGGTGAGTTCACCATCTGTAAGCATCACTTTAGAAAATAAATGTTTGATCCACAAAACGATACTTCCTGTGTCCTGTCTACCTGCTTCATTTCAGCCAATGAATAGGCTACGTTCCATCAGCAAAGTGTTCATGATCATATGCTTCTTTAAACTGTGGTCATTCTTTCTTTTTTTCTAAATCAGACACTGTCTATTCCTAAAATTCAGATGTCCATGGGTAGGGGTGTAATTAAGTTCACTGTTAAAAAATATCCTTCTTGTTATCTTTTTAATAAATTACTGAGATGTAACATCAGTCTGTGAGCTGAAAGAAACCCCTTCATTTGCTGTTTGCCAAGTATCATCTATGTGATACAAATTCTACTTCATAAATCACACCCATACATTGCCATCTAATACTACTAGTAATGCCTTCACAACCTTTTCTTCATCGTTAGGGATTTTGGCAAAGTGAACGATTGGAACATAAGCAAGGGCATTTGTTCAAGATGCTCCAGAAAGAGCTGCTGTCTGTTCTCTTCTTTGCTGCCTATGTTAGCAGGAACCTGCAAAAAAAAAGAAAGATAACTAGAAAGAGTGTTACTTTTAGTCTAAATTTGGAAATGATGTTTGGAATACCCTGTTAAATGACAAGGTGCTCTTTTTAAATATGGCATCTTAAGGGGAAAAGTCAGTTTAGAGAGCTTTCGAGACAGTTGCTTCTGGAAAAAAAAAATAAAAATTGAGGTATCCAAGGTCTTTAGCCATACCACTTGGAAGATGGAGTCAAAACACAGTTTCTGCATCTAGGAAGAACAGAGGACCATAGATGCAGCCCATTTCAAAATGGAGTTCTTTATGTGTCAGGTTGGGATTTACTGGACATCATTTCTCGTAAAGTCGAGGGACTGCAGTTAGCTCTCCAATAATTTCCTTCCCTGAAATTCATCTGCATTTGTTCCTTTCTGCAGCGTTCCCATTTCTTAGTGCTGGTATACTCCATCTATGCATTAGAATATTCAACTGGAGTGTGTGTCCGATATTTTCTAGTTCAAATTGGCTGGAACGCAATGGATAGTTCCAGTTGCTTGTATACAGTAGTTTTATTTTGACAAGTTTTCTTTGAACAATGTTTAAGCAGCAGTAGCAAATCGGAAGTACAGCTTGCAGCAGGGAAAGACACTTCTGCTTGCTCAAGTTTCCTGTAGTCAGATAGATGCCAAAAGGCTTTTCATAGTACTACTACTGTCTTGTAGGAATACTTGATCGAATCCTACCTTTGATACAATTACGAATGGGCTACTTTTCCACAAGGTGGAATCTTTTTCTTTTAATAATATGGTTTTTGTAAGTTGGAAACATGAACTTGTGCACCAGTCAGGTGGAATGTACTCCTACTTCTTCATAAGTTTCACAACATTATTTAGAAAATATTGACTCTGTGTAACTTCAAAAGAAGAATTCTGGGCATCTTCATTCTATGGATATAATTTTTTTTCTACCATGCTGTTCTTGTTTTCTATGGAACTCATTTTTACCAATAGAAATATTTTTCCCTGACACCTATGGAAAATACCTATGTTTACTCAATATTGCAGCCTCAGTACACTGTTTAGAATTATTTCAACATGGTCCCAAGCATATCCGACAGCTAGACAGCAGAGGTTAGCAACAGTGAGTGGGAATAACTTCTGAACCATTTCAGTAGATTTCCCAGGAAGGGCTTGCTTTCTGCCCCTGCAAATTTTCCCAGAGATATTGTCTGGTGCACAGTTGCATCAAAAGAGCAATTTTGCACAAACCTTGGGGCAAGCTCTGTCTCAGATTTACTAGTGAATGCAAAGAGGGTGAAAGTCCTGCTTCAAAGCCCTCTGTGCGCTTTCTGTACCAAAAGGGAGGTGACCCCAGAAATAAGTTTTTGATCTCTCTTCAAAACACGAGGCATGTCACCACCTCATTCATCTTTTTCTGGGACTCATAGCATCTGAAGACCAAGAAGCTCTCTTGCTTGCTAAAGTGTGTTCAGCAAAAAACCTTTGTCCCATCAGCAAATCTGAACACAACTACAGTCGAGTCAATTCCAATGCTGGCAGGGCAATACTCTACCCCAGTAGTGACATGCCACTGTTAGAAGACTGTGTAAAAATCTTTGTGTACAAAGTAATGGGAGGGAAAAATAGAATTGGGAAGAACTGCACATTGTTCTGGAAAAAGCCTCCTGCCACAGTCTTACAGATGTCATTTTCAGGTATCATTTTTAAGAGTTGGAGTTTTTAAAATTTTGTACAAGATAAAATATTACTGCCCCTTGATGTTTCCGTAATAGCAGTACAGCCATTTCTTAGTAGAGTAGTAATTAGCTATAAATAGAAATTCAAAGGTTTAAAAAGGTTTTGAATAAAGTCTAAGGTGATAGAAGAAGAAAACAGCAGTTTTTTTCTTCTGGTGAAAAAGCAACTCGGAGGACATTGTACTCTACAGGTGTATTATATCACTTCCTAAAACTGAGTAGGTTTGCTAGTGCCAATGGTTTTCATTAGGAAGGAAGAAATTCCTTTGGAAAAAACCCTTCAAATTGACTCAACATTAATGTTATGACACTTAACTTCACCAATCATGAAGAAAAATTCTCATCACTTGATATGGAAATCATGACGGTAATGGAGACAAGGATGTCTAAGCCGTGCCATCAGGAACATAAAAAAGCATTAGAATGCTGGTAAGACTGAGCTCCTGAACTAGTGAGAAGAGAACGCAACCAAAACATTTTCCTTTAAGAGTCTTCAGGATGAACAGCAGATCAAATGTTTTCCTGTGAAGCATTTATGAATAGAATTAACCTTTAAAAGAACATTGTTTTCAAAAACCTGTGTCCAGTATCTCTTAGAATGATACAGAGTTCTTATTACTAGAAAAAAGAAAAGTACTTTTTTCCAAACTGTTGTGCACTTTTAAACGATCTACAATAAAAAGAGTACTTTTTCATGCTGGGAATGATGTTCATTACAAAAAAGCCTTGTCGCACGCTTGGTACTCTAGTGTCTTGATTAGCATCGTTTTTTATTCATCGAACAAGTTTCACATTGACTATCTTTCACCTTGAAATAAGGGCGTCTTTGTACTTATGCAGCATCCACGAAGAATTTCTTGGGTGTCATTTTGTACTCGATCCTAAATGGCAGCTTCTGCATTCTGCCATCTGTCTAGCTTTCCCGTTTGATGCAGCTTCTGAGAGGTCTTTTCAGAATTGAGGACTACCTGCAAGAATGATGCTAAATGCATGCATTTTACTCCTTGGTTAATGCAAAACTGTTTTTTCTTTACAGCATAATAATAATAGGAAAAGAATGATGGTGGATTCAATTCTTATAGTAATACAAAGAGGACTATTATCATCATTAGAAACCAAGCAAGTCATATTTATTGCACAGGCAGTACAACAACTGATGCAAATTACCCTGTAAATTCAAAATGAATCTGTATCACAGGAGAGGATTGAATGTTTCTATTGATATTTTGCTTAAAGCAGAAAATTAATTCTTTTGACAGCCAACTCATAACTGCAACCTAACTTTCAACTACAGCTTTCAAACAGTGGAAACATGTCTGTTTATAACACGATACAGTACCGTACACAAGACCAAAACAAGTCATAGACATTCACAAGAAAGAAAAGATCAAAGGACAGATTAATTCATGTCTGCAAGCCCTCAAGAGTGTACAGGTCAAAAGTCCCCAGAAAACTAGGCCAGTGGCACAAATTCTCGATGTTGGCACCAGCAGAAGCAGCTGCTATCTTTATGGGATGCAATCTTGCTTACATCAGCCTTCAGAGAAATCTTCTGTCCCCCTGCCCAATACGCCTTCTGCTCTACTCCTTGGACTTCACGTCTGCATTTCTACAGAGTCCTGCAAACAGACTCAAAGTTCAGGTAATAGATTTCCAAGATTTAGAAATATTGTGTTAAGTCTATTTCTTTCGTATTTCATCCCGTCTAAGCATACTGTAACTTTCTGAGGTGAAATATGTCGAGTATGTCACGTGTAGTTTACATGTTAGTTCTGCTTCACATTAAAACTTCTCACAGACCGCTGTGATGCCTTACTGCAAAAAGATATAGCTGCAAAGAGTGGTTGTGCAAAGTTAGAAAGGCCAGAAAACCATGTAAACACCCTAACACTAGAGGCTTGAATTTCTGAATATAATATTGCACCATGTTGTTTTGCGGAGAAAATCAAAAACTCCACAACTTTGTAGAAGTTGTAAAGCCGGTATGTTTATTGCAGCGCTGCTCGCATGCGGGGATTACTCTCCTTAAAAGTCATGTGTACCTCTGGGATCTTCAGGTCGCCTTTTATCTTTCTCCCCAAATACATATGCATACAATTTCACAATAGGTTAATACATATTCATTTTACAGACTGGGAGTGACATTTAGCGCTAGTTCTTTTGTTATCAGAAAGAATTCCTAGGCCAAGTTGACCTGTCTCCCCCGCCTTATCTCTGCCCTTCACTGAAACAATTTTTCTGAGTTCAGACTAAACAGCTAAGATTCCAAGGCTTAACTAAAAGATGTACATTTAACCTAAATCAAAATGGATTTCTACCCTGGAACCTGGAAAATTTCTACTTTGTCTTATTTCCCCCTTTCCTAGAAAATAAGTAAATTCTTTTACTTAATGCAGACCCCTATCACAATAGGTGTCTCTCAATGCTTTGCCATGTACATTTGATAGGGATGTTAACATAGCTACTCATTGTAGTATTCTCTAATTCCAAATTAGCAAGATCAGTTATAAATATATACAAAACAATTCTGCAAGTGAAAGTATGAACCACTCTCGACTGCAATATACTCATTTTTGCCTGTGTAAGCTTTAGTCTCAGTTCATTGTCTCTTGATGTCACTCTCCAAGGGGGACTTCTGGGGCCTTCTTCACTCGAGAGTGGTGGATACAGGCATTCTGCTCCTTGATCTTGATTGCGGTGAAGGTGGTGAGAAGCACCTGGAACGATCCCTCCTACTGTGGTTCTAAAGTTTTCTCTGTAAGAGACTTAACATATACATAATCTCCAGGCTGTATGTTATGTACTGGCCCATCTAGCTCCTTGCTCGAGCTCCAGCCACGTGTTTCTCAATTTCTCTGAGCTGTTTGCTTAAAGCTACCATGTAGGTGGTCAGTGTTACCTCCCCAATGTGGGTGGACATTCCCTTTTGTATTCCATATGGTCTTCCATAAAGCATTTCAAAAGAACTCAGCTTTTCTTTAGCCCAAGGTTTAGTTCGGATTTGCAATAGTGCCAGTGGAAGAGCTTGGGGCCAGGGTAGATTAACCTCCTGCCCAAGTCTCACAATCTGCTGCTTAATCAAATGATTCATTTTCTCCACCTGGCCACTTGATTGGGGGCGGTATGGAGTGTGAAGTTCCCAATCTATGCCCAGGTGGCTACTAATCTGTTACACTATCTTGGAAATGAAATGTGATCCTCTATCCGAGGATATTGTGGCTGGAACTCCGAAGCGTGGTATTATTTCTTGTAATAACACCCTGGTCACCTCTCGAGCTTTGACAGTTCTGGTGGGGAATGCTTCTGGCCACCCTGAAAATGTATCTGTCAATACAATAAATACCGATACCACCCTTTCCTTGGGAGTTCTGAAAAGTCAATTTGCCACTGCTGTCCAGGCCCATGGCCTCTCCCAATCTGACCGAGTTTCGGTTTAGGAGCATTTTTGGGGTTAGTCTGGAGGCAAAGATCACACTGTCGGGTCACCTGAGTAATAGAGGCATATTAATTCCTAGCAACTATTCTTTCAATCAAGTAGGTGTATAGGGCATCTATTCCCCAGTGTGCTTTCTGGTGCTCTTCCCTTACTGGTGACCACAATACATGGGAAGGGATTACCAGCTTCTTTTCAATGGTAGCCTGCCCTTCTTGGTTATATATCCCTTTCTGATCTTCAATTAATTTTCTATCTCTCTTACTATATTCTGGCTTACCTTCAAGGGAAATTTGTCCATCTGGAATTAGGGCTCCTTCAATAGTTACCTCACCTTTTGCTGCTTCCTTTGCCTCGCTATCCGCCAGCTCATTTCCTTCTTCCAGTTCTGAGCTCACTCTTTGGTGTGCCTTGATGCATGTTTGATGTTCTTTCCCTGTGAGGTCAGAAGTCCCCTCTCTTTCCAAATGGCTCCATGTGCATGCACGACCCCGAATGCATACCTCGAGTCTGTGTAGATGTTTATCTTCTTTCCTTTTGCCATTTCTAAGGCACGGGTCAGGGCAATTATCTCGGCCTTCTGTGCAGAGGTGCCTGTTGGTAAGGGTCCGGATTCTATTACCTCTCTGCAGGTGGTCACTGCATACTCAGCATGTCGCTTTCCATTGGCAACGTAGCTACTCCCGTCAGTGAACCAGGTCTCTGCATCGTCCAAAGGAGTGTCCTTTAAGTCTGGGCGGCTGGAGTAGGTAGCTTCAATGGTCTCCAGGCAATCGTGGTGCACTGCTTCCCCTTGATTTCCACTGAGAAAGGAAGCTGGGTTGACAATATTAGTCACCACTATTTCTACATCATCTTGCTCTACCATGATGGCCTGGTATTTCAGGAACCTCTGTGGTGAAAGCCAATGGCCACCCTTTACTTCCAGTACTGTGGACACTGTATGGGACACTAGCACAGTCATTCTTTGTCCCAGGGTAAACTTGCTTGCCTCCTGAATATTCAGCACAACTGCTGCTACAGCTCTGAGGCAACCTGGCCATCCTTTGGCTATTGCATTATAGTTGCTTGGAGAAGTAAGCAACTGCCCTCTGGTATGGACCCAAGTCCTGGGCCAGTATTCCCAAGGCAATTCCCTGTTGTTCATGGGCAAATAGAAAGAATGGTTTACATACATCCTGAAGTCCCAGGGCTGGAGCTGACATGAGGGCATTCTTTAGCTGGTGAAAGGCCCGTGTGGCTTCTTTCGTCCACAGGAGATCTCTGTTTGCATTGGCAATAAGAGCATAGAGGGGTTTGACGAGCAGTCCATAATTATAAACCCACAGCCGGCACCACCCTGCCATGCCCAAGAAGGTTCGGAGTTCTTTTATTGTCTGGGGTTTTGGGGTTTGGCATATGGCTTCCTTGCAAGCCTGCCCTAGAGTCTGTAGCCCAGCACTCACCTCATACCCCAGGTAGATGACTTTCTGTTTCACTACCTGTGCCTTTTTCTTTGATACTCTGTATCCTTGGAGTCCTAGGAAATTCAAAAGGCTTACCGTCTAGGCCACACACACTTCTTTCGTCTGAGTGGCTACTAGAAGGTCACCCACGTACTGCAACAGCCTTCCTTCTTCCTGTGGAGCTTCTCAGGACGCCAGATCTTTTGCAAGTTGCTCCCAAACAGAGTGGGGGAATTTTGAAGTCTTGAGGCACATGGACTATGTGAGCTGGGTTTTGCACTGCTTTCAGGGCTTTCTCATTTGAATGCAAAAATTTTCTGGCTGGCTTTGTGGATAGGGAGGCAAAAGAAGGCATCTTTCAGGTCTAAAACAGTAAACCAGGTTAGCTCAGGTGTTAAACAAGTTAGTAAAGTATATGGATTTGCTACTACAGGGTATAAATTCCTTGTTAACTTATTGATAGCCCTCAATACAGTACCATTGATTATTGGGCTGATTTCTTCCCTATCTTCTTTTCAGGGGGTACTGCTTAATTCTCACTGGTTGTGTTCCTTTCTTAAGCCTTTTTACTATTGGGGGGGGGTGAATTCTCCACCCTCTCTGATAGAGCAGAAGCCTATACCTCTGAAAATACTTGTTCTAATATCTCTTTACTAATTTCTTTCTTAATTTCAATGGCTGTTAATGTTAAGCCTAACATCTTTATATCATTTGCCTCCAGAGTAACCCCCCTTTTGAGAATGTTTAGAGAATTGGGCATATACAAAAACTTCTACGTACACATGTTACTTTAAAGATTTGCAAAAGTATGCCTTCTCAGACTGGTCAGTTGTTCCCCACACTATAACCCAATGGTTCTCCACAGGTACTAAAGCTTTATTTAAAACTGAACATACAGCTCTTGTATCAACTAAAATTTCACCCTTTTCCTTTTCCTGGTCTCACTACCTCTCGAAGAGGGATTTGTTACCTCCTAGTTCTGGATGAATTGCCGGGGGGGATGGGTGCAAATGGGTATACCTTTGGAGCCTGAGTCCTCTTCCCTTTTGGGGAAGTCCTCTTTATCCTCTTTTACTTTAGGAGGAATCTTTAATAAATTATAAGTACTTATTTTGCGAGCTGTAATCACTTTCCATTTCAGTATGATAAACTTTCTCTGACTTCATACATTGCTATCTTATGCTGCATGCTGAACAACACGTTTCATTTGCTTTCTCTTTGCTTTGTTTTCTTTTTCAAGGGCTAACACCAGTAGGTCAGAGGGAGCTCTGAACCCACAGTTACTCTGCCATCCTGGGTGAATTCTTAAAATAAAACTACATCAACATATGGGACTTTATTTCTTTTCTTATTTTAAAACAGCATTAACTATAATAAGGTATTATAAGTCCTTTTCTGAGCCGCCCCTACTGGCAGCTTTCTCCCAGTGAGCCCCTCCCAAAGGGGCTAGTTCAGGAACCCCTTTGCTCTGGTTAGTTCTCATTTTTTCTTTCTCTTTATACAATCTTGTTTCTACCCAAGCCTCACAGTGTCATCTTTTCTCAGTTTTTCCCACACACACAGACCTTCAGGTGGCAGGCATTAGATGTGATCCTCCACACATGAGCTTTAAGATCTCAAGTTCTGAATTGGCTTGATCAGGAACCTTAAATTTACACTTAAGGCACAGAAATCTGCATTGCACACAAGGTGCCAGCTTCTCAATGCACCAAAGGCTCTCAGGAAATGCTTGCAGGCTATTCCATTTATCACTTCGGCGTTTATCACTTAAACTCTACGGCGGGCTGTTTCTAGTTCAAACTTACTATATTACTAACTGAAGTCTCATAAACTCATTCATCTCTTCTATCTAAACTCTGTTTTACAAAATCTCAGTTTTTTCTAGTTCTCTTCTCTCACAATCTAATTCAAGCATTTTTACTGACACTCACTTTACTGCCTTGCAATAGGCTGTGCTTGTTACAGCAAAAACTTTGATATGCCCACAAACACAGACACACACCCCTCTCCCCCCTTATCTCAAATTCACAAGTCAGGGCTGGAATTGCTGGGGGGGGGGGGGAATTCTTGGAATTCCTTTAGTTCGTTTTACCACAGTAAAACATAAATCACCATACTCTAGTTCTTCTGTGTAAAATGCTACATTTGTTGCAAACAAAATTTTAAAATCTCCACAAACACCACTACGCAATTCGAGCATCAAATTACCACAATGTGGGAGAAGAACCACACAAACTCACCGGGAAAGGGCATATCTCTCAAAGTGCCCACTTTTCTCAACAAAACGCAGCATACAATACAGTTCAGCATTTACCTACACGAGCTTCCTCTGGTCTTCACACACTCCGGACACAATCAAAATAACAGCACACAGCAAAATTCTACAGATAAAGTCTAACTATTAGGGCAGAGGAACTCCCTGAGCTCATCCTCACGGTTAAAATGTGCCCGATCTACACAAATTACTACCTTTAAACACAATACACATCTAGACCAACGTTTCTCCACTTGTTCCACGTCACCGCAGGGCACTCCTTGCTCCCACAGCCTGCCCCGGCCAGTGCCTCAGGCTTCACTCGGCCCCTTCAGTCGCGGGTAGAAACTCCCCCGCACTGTAGATATACTCCCTCTGTACACCATGCACTCACACAATTACAAACGCACACAAGGCATTAACTACACAGCAATACAGTGTCCGGACACAACACACACACACGAGTTCACTCGAACCCACCCCCAGAGTTGCTAGCGGCCGCTCTATCGAACAGTGAACTCTCGCCTCTCAGTCGCTCTATCGACTGGTCTGCCTGCAGGCACAGGCTGAGCACTCAGACGTCTCTGAGTGACTTATTCAGCCTCCCTATCCCCCGGGGGTCCTCTTAATACATACCGAATCCTCTGCACGCCAGCAGGTCCTTGTCTGTCTCCTCAGAAGGCAAAGCGGACAGCGGAGCTCCTCCGGAAAGATCCCGGGGCGCGCCTAGGAGGTCCCTCTATCCCTTCTGCCCTGCGGGGACAGAGACGGAATCTCCGACCTGGCCCGCCAAAATGTTTTGCGGAGAAAATCAAAACCTCCACAACTTTGTAGAAGTTGTAAAGCCGGTATGTTTATTGCAGCGCTGGACGCATGCGGGGATTACTCTCCTTAAAAGGCATGCGTACGTCTGGGATCTTCAGGTCCCCTTTTATCTTTCTCCCCAAATACATATGCATACAATTTCACAATAGGTTAATACATATTCATTTTACAGACTGGGAGTGACATTTAGCGCTAGTTCTTTTGTTATCAGAAAGAATTCCTAGGCCAAGTCGACCTGTCTCCCCCGCCTTATCTCTGCCCTTCACTGAAACAATTTTTCAGAGTTCAGACTAAACAGCTAAGATTCCAAGGCTTAACTAAAAGATGTACATTTAACCTAAATCAAAATGGATTTCTACCCTGGAACCTGGAAAATTTCTTCTTTGTCTCAATGTAAAGTCAAAATAGAATATTGAAATGATTTTCATCTAATAATGAGCGTGGGGAAGAGAGAATCCAGATAGGCTTTTTTTTTTTTGAAACAGTTCAAGGAAATACATGGCCTTAACTTGGAAGCATAGCATTAAATATTTTTATGCAGCATGAGTTCTCATTACCTAATCATATGATTTGTAGAACTGAATTGGAAAGTAGGAAATAAACAAAGAAAAATATTCAAGCTATAAAAAATATTAGTTTAAAATTTTCTTTGTATTTCTGATTAAAACTATGCTAAATGGTCACCCATTATTTTCAAAAGCATCTGGACATAAAAAATGGAGACATTCCTGCAGGACTTGGATGAAAAGCTTTAATCCACTGCTTCCCAACCCTGATTCAATCCCCTTAAATGCAGCTGTATTTCAGTTGCTCAGTGAAACTGTCCATCTCATGCATATAGTTTACAAATAATCTGCAGAAAAAGCTACCTAGATTTGAAGATCTTTTTCTGTAAATGGCCTTCAACTGATTTCTACAAACACACAGCTGGGATTTCTGCTGTCTTCTTCAGGCCACTTCCTGCAGAGACCTCTCCATTAAATTTGTCTCGTTCTACTAAGAACGCTTCTGGTGATCCAAAGTCAGCACTGGGATTGTCCAACTGCATGGAATTACTGTCTGCTAGAGCTGCACACTGAGGGCTTCTGTGTGCAGCATCATGTGAGCCCTGCTAATGTCACCCTGTTGGTATAAACTGAGCTAAGTGGACCTTAAGGGACAAGATTGTGCACTGATTTTGTAATAGAAATTAGGTACTAAGAAGGAGGTAGGAGGATTTCAATGTTTCTGCCTCCAGCTGAAGCAACACTAAATCTCGGTCTTTATCTGAAAAACAAGGTGAATTAACCCTAGTTTGGCATTCATTTGCCAAAAAGGTCAGTAATACACTCAGAACTGTCAAAAGAGTAACAATTCCAATCATTACTTTCTAAAAAGAATTCATTTGAAGAAGTCAGGAAGAAAGATGAAACATGCAAATATCTGAGAATCATTCTGTTGATCTGCACAGGTTTCTTGTTATATTCCCATCTAATGCATTGGACATGTGTGCTTGTGATGACACAAATACTTGCAAAGCTTACCAGATAAATCACGTTCTCTTCAAACAGCAAAGCATTTCTTGATGGTTGCATTTGCTAATTCCATTTAGACACAATGTTCTTAGAGGTCTTTTCCAACCAAAGTGATTCCATCATTCTCTAAGTCGCACATCCCAATAGTCCTGGTTTAGGGCAAATTTGGCAGAAAACCTCAAAAAGGGCCACCACCCCACCCCCCCCTGACCCCAAACCCCGAGAAAGCCCACCCACACAGCCCCTCCCCTCAACTGGTTTGGGGAAAATTTCCTCAGAGAGAAGTGGGAAAAACCTGTTTATTTAACAGGCAAAGCACTCCCCAGCACAAAAAATGAACAATACCAGATGACAAAACTCATTTGCCGCACTGAAGAGACGACAAATCAGAAAGTCTCTCCTGTGGGTGCTCACTCTGTTATCAATGCCTCCGGCAATGGGGAAGGCTGCTGCCCAGAGTAGGCCCCAGTAGGCCACAAAGTGCAAGTTCCCAGTGCTTCCCAGGTCCCAGTCCGGAGCAGATTCGAAACGTTCCAAGAAAAGGGAAAGGAAAAAAAAAACCAGTCCAGGGAAAACTCTGCCTCATCCAGCTAAACTAACTAAAAAGCAAATGAGCGCTCTGTTCTGCTCTGTCAGTGCCCAGACAACACAGTGCAGCGCAGAATGTGGAAGAGTCTTGCTTTTTAAGGGGTGCAGCCTCTGGTAACAAACTCCGTGCTTCTTCTTCTCCCCACAAGAACCAGTCTTGAAGGCAGAGAATATCATATCCAGCATTAACAGAACAGATGACTGCAGATACAGGCATCATAAAGTCACCCTAGGACACTGCTCCTTTGAGATATGTCACCAGACTATGCTAAGACCAAGTTTTGGAACTGCTCATTAAAATTCTACTATCACAGTGAAGCTGAGGAGGAAACACAGCTCACTACAGTTACCTTGTGGCATGCCAGTACTTCCTTTCAATCCCAATGTTCTTCTTTTTTAAGTCCCTGACATCACAGGCATCATGAAACATCCTTTGAGTAGGAAGGAAGATATTATTCTTCTCATTTATACTGATGGGTAAGCTGACATGCAAAGCAGTTAATTCAAAGTGAAAGAGCAATCAAGTCAATAGGAAAACTCACCACAGTTTTGTTTACTCCCCTAAATCCTTACTATCCCAAAATACAAGAACAGCTGTAAAAGCCTTGTGGCTACCTAATTTTTTCCTAGACCTACATGGTGGGGTAAGGGATAAACAGCCCCACAGAATGGTGATCCACAACAAAGCATTCTTGACATCATATTCACGTTTTGCATAGCGAGCTCTTCACCTGATCAAGTTATTCCATCACAATAGTTTGGGGAGTATCTTAGAGAGCTGGGTGTTGTTTGCTTTGAAACCACCTTGATCATTCAGGAACCCAGTAGCAAGGACAAAGTTTAAAAGAAGATAGTGCTATGCATTGATATTAATCTAGGACAGACATATTTCTACAACACAGAAGGCTGAACAAATGCTTCACTGCAACGTGGCTGAAGTGGCATCCTGGTCCCCATAGGTTTTTCTGTTTACTTTTAGCTGCTTTCTTACCAGATTAATGAGCTGAATTAGTTCAAAAAGGAATCAGATAAGTGCCAGAGCTTTCAAACAAAAAAAAAAAAAAAAAAAAAAAAAAAAAAAAAACACCAAAAAAAACAGATGCAAAACCGTGATTTGTAAGTGCATTTGAAAATAGAAGTTGTTTTGTACTTTTCATAATACATGGCATTCCATAGAATGATATTGCTCCAGCGCTTTGGGTTTGGTTTTGGGTTTTTATTTTTCCTCAATTCTAAGTGCGACACATTCTTTTTGGCCATTTTAGTAAACTGATTTTCTGATCCATGTGAAAGACAGTCCGAAGTTCCCCTCATTTGCCTCACGACCGTCCCCAGGACAGACATCGGGACCCTGAGGACCCTGACTGGAATGCTGGCATGCCGGTCAGAGAGGAATGCCAGAAATCCTGAGGCCCCTGAGCAGAATTCTGGCCTGCCAAGTGATTGTTGGCAGCTGTGTCTACAGTGACTGCTTCTAGCAGGGCCTGCCAGGGGGCGATGCGCCCTATATGCTCCCACCTGCCTGGCAACACCAGCCCAGGAATTTTCCCACCTCTTGGCCAGATGAACTTGCTGGGGCAACTGTGGTAGCCGCCCCATGGAAAATCCTTCATCTGCTCCACTACCACCGTGAGGGACGGAGATTGAAGCCCCCTCCCAAGGACTGAGGCTGAGATCCCTGTAATTCTGATCCAGGGGTGTTGGCCTGACTGAAGCAGGATGCCTGCTAAGTGTTGCCTGCAGATGTGTTCGCGGGACCTAGACTGGTTTCCCATAGAAACCAGTCCTGAAACCACGGGTCCCACTCACTGCTGATGTTGATATTGACTTCTCCTGCTGAGAACTTGGACTGTCTGTACCCATCTTCAATACCTTTGTCCCTCTCAGCAATTTCAATAGACTTGCTCTTTATTGCATCTGCTCCCCCTCAGCCATTTCTAGATCTGTTTCCCCCTTCAGCAATGGACTATAATAGAACCTTGAGTTAGCCAGGACTTGGAGATTTCCCCTAGAAGAACTCCATCGGCTCAACTGCGAGGACTTCGTCTCTCTCCATTTGGTAGCTATACTCCTCTTCTAGTTCAGGGCAAATTTGGGAGAGAACCCCCAAAGGGGCTCCTCTAGGAAAGCAGATTTGCTTGGCCCCTTCCCCCAACGAGTCTGGGAGAAAATACCTCTATGGAGAAAAGTAAAAAAAACCTGTTTCTTAAACAATAAAACCCCTTGCTGCTCCACAAGAGATGACAAACTGAGAAAGTCCCCTCCCCAGGCTGCAGTTCAGCTCACTCAGTCCCTTATCAGTCCCTCCCGTGCTGGGAATGTTGCAGGCCAGGCCCCGTCTGGTGGGCCACAGGTGCTAGCTGCTGGTGCTCTTCTGGCTGTTCAGTCCGGAACATGTTTAAATAGATCCAAAAAAAAGGGAAAAAAGAAAAACCACAGCCCAGGGAACTTCCTTGCCTCAGCTATCTGAAGCTGACTAAAAGCAAAGGAGAGCTCATTCCCGCTGTCTGTTCAACTGCAGATAATACAGTCCAGGAGCAGGAATGTGGAGGAATGTGTGCAGTGTCTTAAAACAAACTGCACTCTTCTTCTTTCTCCCCTTGACTCTCTGGAACAAGCCTTAAAAGTGCAGAACTTATTATTCAGCATAAACAGAACAAGACGATTGGGGATAAAAGCATCATATAGCCAACCTAGGACAACTCCCTGTCTCTTTCTCCCTCTCTTTTCTGTTCTTTTCCTCTTCCTAATTCTTTTAAGGCATTTGCTGTGGTCATTCTATAAAGGTGCATTTGTTTTGATTGATACTGCAATCCCCTTTCCGTGTTGTCCTTTACACTCCTCAATCAGTTAAGGAGCCATCACCAGCCCTGTTCGCATGAGCGGATTGTGACATTAAGCTGGCCTCACGGACAGGATTCTGATAGACAGAGGGGTCTGCAGGGCTGTTTGTAGTCTGTAACAGGGGAAGGAAGATTTCTTTCAGCCGCACCTAGCCCCTCATGCCAAAAGGGTTGAACGAAGCTGGATAGCAAGGAAAGCTCTCTGAATTTCCAGCAAACTGCACACGCCCAGGTGAAATACACCCCCATCCTCTATTGAGGGTTCTGTCTTTAGAATTTCACAAAAGATCTCTTGGTGCAAAAGGGAAAACTGTTTTTGTGTATGTGTGACTTTGGACTGTCTGGGAAGGAGGGGACAACTTGAAGGAACTAAGCAGGGCCTCCCAGGCAGTTTTTGTCTCTTCATCCACCCAGGGAAGCAAAGGGGAGCACAGCAAAGGCTGTGAGATTGTGTAACTTAAGTTTGCACCTCCCTGTCGTGGTTTTGGTCCCTTCATAAAATGGCTGAAAACTCTAGCACAAAAGTTAATGCTGAATTTTCTGCTCTGCTTACTAAATACAAGGCCAAGCCTTCTCCGGGGGTGGGGGGGGGGGGGGGGGAGGTGTGGAGATTTGGGCAGAGAACAACTGGATGTAATTTAGAAAATGCTGGAGATAGAATATGTTCTTTACAACATGAAATAGAATTTAAACTGAGCAAAAATAAAACCATCCTCTGCTCAGTTTTGGGAGCTTGTCTCACAGCAGCCATAGAAACCCGTTTTAAGCGAAGAAATGAGGAAATAGCAGTAATAGATTCCCTTCCAAACCTAGTTGAAATTTTGCAAAAAGAATTAAAGGAAGATAGAAATGAGATCTATATGTTGTGAGCTGCCCTTAGAGAGGAACATGTTAAGAATTCACATAATACTGATTCCTCTACAAAGGCAGAGGAAAAGGAAACTCCTCACATGAAACAAATCTATCCCCATAAGGAACTTGAGGCAGTCAAAACTTGGGGAGAATACTGCTGTCCTTGCTTGAGACCCTTGGTTCAAACAGACTTGAACTATATTAATGATGAGGATCTTGACCCAGGTGGCACAACTAAACAAATACCATTCAGCGCTACTGAATAAGCTAAGCTGAAAAAAGAATTCAGGCGCCTCCCACAAGAATCGGAGACAGGTCTTCCGAGTGTCCCTCACTGGTGGAGATCAAATTAAATTAACTGAACAGGAGGCCAGTGGGTACTGGGGACATGGAGTCTTCTCAACAACAGGAGGTAAGTGTGACGCATGGTCCCTGACACAGCGTGCGGCTTTTTGGCCCAAGGGAATGAATCCTTTGAAAAGGGGTGACCCCCTGGCAATCGTTGGTACTACCGAGCAGCTCTTCGAAAGTGTCCACAAATCTGCCTGCCCGCAAATGACTGATGAAAAGAAATTCATTCCTGGTTTTGAATCCCCAATGCAATTACCTGTGAAGCCAGAACTAATGACCCCTTGAATTCGTGGGCTTCCAGAAACCCTTAAACCTACAGCAGTCACTCTACAGAAAACCATCATGGCTTTGAGTCCTGTAGAAAGACTAGATAGATTGCTCAGGAACTCCAGTGACCAAAGTGGATCTAGAGATCCTGGCTTCACTCCATACTCTTCCCCCTCCCAGCCCTCAGCTTCTTAATCTGATTCACCTGCCAGTAGCCGTAAAGTTTGGACATGGGGTGAAGTTGCAGTAGATCTGATGAACTATTGTAGACAACATGGACCTATAAAAACCCTGGAGGAGAAATCAGAAAAAACAAAAGGTGTTCAGTTATTTGGGGCTCCTCACAGTGAAAATGTAGAGAAGGGAAAAGAGATCTCTAACCGCCATCATTGATGGTTGTTGGGAGTTAAAAAGGGGGGTCCCCAAAGAGGTGATAGATGATTTGCCCCTTGATAAATCACAGAAAATAAGAAAGAATTGGCACCATCAAAAACCAAATCCATCGGCTTAAGCCAGTGCACCCCTCCCTTCTCAGGAACCAAAACCAACCCTCCCCCAGCCTCTCCCACAGAACACGGGCAACGAGCCAAGATTACCCCTCTGCCAGCTTCTTTCTCAGCATCCTAGCAGCAGAACCCTCCCCTTGCTGCTCCCTCAGAACACAGGCAGTGAGCCAAAACCAGCAGGGTTTTTGGGAAACTAATCTCTCTGCTGCTTACAGGTGGGCAAAGGGGCAGACCTTGGGTTTATTTAAGAATGCTCACTCAAAAGAAATCAGGAGATATATTAATCCCAGCTATCAAGGGCCCCAAAAGGCTACTAGTAACCTTTTGGATTGACACTGGGGCTCAAAACTCTGCACTAACAAAAAAGGATGCCCAGAGGTGTTGAATTGTTCTAACTAAGAGGCAATGCTGTGTTCTTAATGCTCTGGGAACTACAGAATCTATGAATGTTGCCTTAGTCAAACTGATGCTCCACTGGGGATGAGCATCAATTAGTCGTCAAAAATGGGAATCGGGGACATTCCAAATAATTTATTAGGAATGGGTTTCCTTGCTGAGAGGCAGTGGGAAGATTCTGAGGGATTTCTGCGGTCTTTTGGTACACTGCCACTTAACATTAGGCTGCTTCAAAACCTCACCCTCTCTACCGTATAGTAAAAGAACTAACGTAAAACAATACCCTCTACCTTCTGGTGCCAGAGAAGGTATCAAAGCGGTTATACAGGACTTGAGAAACCAAGGGGTAATAATTCACACACATTCTCCTTTTAATTCGCCACTATGGCCAGTCCAAAAACCCAATGGAAAGTGGAGATTTAACAGTAGATTTTTGCAGGCCTCATGCCAGCACAGACCCTCTTACAACAGTGGTCCCAAACTTAGCTGAATTAATAACATCAACTCAAGAAAAGGCTCACCCAATCATGGCAACTATAGATGTCAAAGACATCTTCTTTATGATACCTATACAGCCAGAAGGTATGGACCGTTTTGCCTTCACAGGGGAAAGACAGCAATACACTTTCACTAGGCTTCCCCAAGGCTACAAATACTCCCCCACTTTGGCCCAGCATGCTTTAGCCCAGGAATTAGAAAAAATACCCAAACCTGATCCTGTAGCTGTTTATCAATACATGGATGACATTCGGGGGGGGGGGGGGGGGGGGTGGGGGGCGGGGGGGCTCCGGATGAAATAGGGGTAGTAGAGAAACATCAGCAGAAAATAATCTCTCACTTAGAAAGTCTTGATTTGCAGATGCCCCCAGAGAAAATTCAGAAGCCTTCTCCGGAAGTGAAGTTTTTGGGAATTTGGTGGAAAGGAGGTATGACATGTATTCCACCCGATACCCTAACCTCTTTAGATCAGATTCAAATGCCTGAATCCAGGAAAGATCTCCAGCAAGCTCTATTAGTGTTCTGGAGAAAACACATCCCTGATATCTCAATAATTGCTAGGCCGCTTTATGACTTGCTGAAGAAAAGGGTGAGATGGGATTGGACTCCTTCTCAGGAAGAAGCATTGCAATTACTGATTTTTGAGGCAACAGCTCACCAAGCACTAGGACCTATCCATCCCACAGATCCCCTTCAGGTGGAATGGGGATTTGCCTCCTCAGGGCTATCTGTACACGTTTGGCAGCGTGGTCCCCAGGGTCCGACTGGGACTCTTGGGTTTTATTCCCGTGGTTTCAAAGATGCTGAGAAAAGATACACTACCTGGGAAAAGGGGACGACAACAGCCTATTGTATAAAGAGGCCCTTTCAAAGTTGTCAAAACTGTCACTAATGGGATCCCCCCGCCTGGCAGGCTGGCCCAAAGGGCCTCACTTAGAAAATGGCACACTCAGATGGAACACTACTGTAATACCGTCTCAATAACAGAAGTGGCTGCTAAAAATCTAGCAATCCAAGACACCGAGAGCCTGGCTAGCAGCCAAGATAAACCTGCCTCTGGAATCAAAGCTGCCCTTCCTTTCTCCCCTGAACAAGCAGCAAGTTCTTGGTTGACAGATGCCTCTGCAAAACGGGAAGGGAAGGTATGGAGATGCAGAGCAGCTGCCTTACACATTTCATCTGGTGAAAGAATCATTACGGAAGGGGAAGGCAGCGCTCAGGTTGGGGAGCTCATAGCTGTTTGGAGTGTTTTCCGACGTGAGGCACAGACCATTTCTCTTGTCTGCATTTACACCGACTCTTATGCAGCGTACAAAGGTTGTACCCGAGCGGCTTCCTTTCTGGCAGCAAAATGATTGGGAAGTTCACAGAATTCCTACTCACCTACTGCCACAAGTGTCCTGAACAATATGTGTCATCCCATCACTGTCCTTTTGAGTTTAGTTTGGATTGGGTTTTTTTAATCAGCAATCTTACTCACTAGGAATTGGAGAATGATTAAATGGTTAGCAAAATTGACGTCTATAATTAATGCACACAACTTGGCTGATGTCCTTTTCACTGTGGACATCTCCAAGACTAATGACAGAAGGCAATTATAAATCAGACTACGTGTTTTGAAATAATCTTCAATTTTCTTTTGTGATTATACAAAAATTACCTATGATTTCTGCTGAATTGTTTTGAAAAAAATTTATTTTAAATTAACATTTGTTGATTTGTTTATTGCTTTATTGCCTTTGATTATTTGGGATTAGTTTTGATCATTTGAAAAAATTCTTTTAAAATAATATTCTTTAAACTACTATTAATTATATTTGTTTCTTGTTTCCTTCCCCCACCACCTCCCCAGCCCCTCCACGCCCCCCCCCCCCCCCCCCCCCCCGCATTTTCCTATCTTTTCTTTTCCATCGTTTCTCTCTAACTCTCTCAGTCCTACTGTCTCTGCTTTCTGGGATATGCTACAATGGTACAACGAGTCCTGAAGTCTTTGCAACAATACTACGGAACCCTGCTGATGAAGACCCATGGAAGACTGTCGTGAGTCACGGGGTGATGTGAAAGACGGTCCGAAGTTCCCCTTTATTTGCCTCACGACCGTCCCCAGGACAGACATCGGGACCCTGAGGACCCTGATAGGAATGCTGGCCTGCCGGTGGTGGAGGAATGCCAGAAATCCTGAGGCCCCTGAGCAGAATTCTGGCCTGCCAAGTGATTGTTTGCAGCTGTGTCTACAGTGACTGCTTCTAGCAGGGCCTGCCAAGGGGCGATGCGCCCTATATGCTCCCACCTGCTTGGCGAACACCAGCCCAGGAATTTTCCCACCTCTTGGCCAGATGAACTTGCTGGGGCAACTGTGGTAGCCGCCCCATGGAAAATCCTTCATCTGCTCCACTACCACCGTGAGGGACGGAGATTCCAGCCCCCTCCCAAGGACTGAGGCTGAGACGCCCGTAATTCTGATCCAGGGGTGTTGGCCTGACTGAAGCAGGATGCCTGTTAAGTGTTGCCTGCAGATGTGTTTGCGGGACCTAGACTGGTTTCCCATAGAAACCAGTCCTGAAACCACGGGTCCCACTCACTGCTGATATTGACTTCTCCTGCTGAGAACTTGGACTGTCTGTACCCATCTTCAATACCTTTGTCCCCCTCAGCAATTTCAATAGACTTGTTCTTTGTTGTATCTGCTCCCCCTCAGCCATTTCTAGATCTGTTTCCCCCCTCAGCAATGGACTATAATAGAGCCTTGAGTTAATCAGGACTTGGAGATCTCCTCTAGGAGAACTCCATCGGCTCAACTTCATCTCTCTCCATTTGGTAGCTATACTCCCTCTCTCTTTCTCCCCCTCTTTTCTATTCTTTTCCTCTCCCTAATTCCTTGAAGGCATTTGCTGTGGTCATTCTAGAAAGGTGCATTTGTTTAGAGTGATACTGCAATCCCCTTTCCATCTTATCTTTTGCACTCCGAGATCAGTTAAGGAACCATCACCACCCCCTTGGTATGAGCGGATCACGACAATATGTTCTTTCCAGCTGAAATTGGTTTTAGTCAATAGAAGCACACTGGTAGGTAAAAGTAGACTGTAAAAGATAACCTTCAGAATGTATTTCCCTTGTCTTCCCATTCAAGCAAGTGAAGAAAGCAGACAGATCTTCAGATAACATGCTATGCGAATTGAAAGGAATCTTCTTGGAGGCAACTGTAAAACTCACGCAATGAAATAGAGTTCTGACAGATGAAAGGGTCACATATGATGCCAAATCTATACTTTTCATGTTTGAATGAAAGAAGATTTCTTGAAGTACAATCCTATAAAATGAAGGTGAATTTGCAGAAGCAATTGAACTGGGTCTCCTTTAGAAACACAATGTTTTTTAATTAAACTGAGCATTCAGTAAGGCAACCTTGAAATCGAAAAGATTTAGAAACATATAAATACCAAGACTGGCAGTTCGTTATCTTTCACGGTCTCTTTAAGATAAGATTTATTTTTAACTTCCACTGTAGTAGGTTTTTTCATATTGCATCATTCATTAGGAATGATGCAATATGAAAAAACCAAAACAAAACAACTTTCTCAAAAAGCTTTGAGAAACCAGAGAAATAATGATTTTTAGGGGTTAGGTAGTCCTTTAAAATTTGTCTTGGGGGAAAGAGATAAAAAACTGACTGAGACCAAATGACTGTGGAGTATATTCCAAAACTGTAATGAAGAATGTAAGGGGCAAGAGCCTGAAAGAAAAATACTGTGCTGGGTTCATCTGTTGAAAGCATTCCAGAATGGTTGAAATTATGAATCATATCTTGTGGGATTCAAAAAAAAAAAAAAAAAAAAAAAAGAAGTAGAAGAAAACATAAGGAAAAAAATATTTGGAACATATTTTTCCATTCCAACACGGCATAACGGCTTTATTTCGTTTTGTTCTTATGACCGGTTAATAGCTTATGAAATGTTTTACAATAGAGAGTGAGAGTGTTCACATTAACCATACCATTTGGATGGATCTCTTTTACTCTGTATAGCAGCAGATATGGTTTAGCACTCCACAAATCTGTCCCCAAAAGAGAGTAAGTGCAGCAGATATACCCTAACTGCCCAGTCCACCAGAATGCCTAAATATCTTGAAAAATGCTTTGCTATATCTCATTATGTGGATGTGTCTCTCTAGCTCCACTTTGAGCTTCTTGATCTTTCATCTACAGGATGAGATCCAATTTAGCTTAGCAAGGATATAGCCTTTCCAAACCATATCTTTTACCTTCTGTATTCTTACAAGTACATTTCTACCGCAGGGACCAGTTTGGAAGATCCTAGTTGTTTTATTCCTTAGATTATGTTGCTGCATTAATTAGCTCTTCTTTGAAGTTTTTTCCCTGCTCAAGTATAGGGTCAGTGCTGAAATGATTGTGATGCTAACTCCTTATGATATATTCTGCAGGCTTACAGAGTATGCAGCAAAGTTTTCTCTTCTTCTGAGGACATTCTACTCTTTTGATGAGAAATGCTGAAGGTCTGACTTCAGTTGCAAAGGTATCTGATTGACAGATTGCAAAATTGTTAAGTCTAGTAACAGCAGGAAAAGCGTGCTCTTGCTCTGTATGTAAATGTCGTGTCAGCTGCTGTTGGGATAAAAAGCATGAGCATAAGCAAAGATATCTGCATGGATAGAAAAGAAACAAAGAAGATATTTGTTGTGATTTCTGCACTAAGGAGCAAGAAGAAGCATGAAGCGCTAATTTCAGTGGCTAAGACAGTATCATCCTTGGGCCAGTTCTCTTCAACATCTTTGGAACCACTTGGACTCGGCACTTGAAGGAATATTAAGCAAGTTTGACAGAGACGCTACATCGGGAGGAACTGTGAACTAACTCCCTTGAGGCCAGTGAGACCCTACAAGAGAGATCTTGACAAATAAGAGAGATGGGCATTCATGGCATGCCGGGAGTCTATGCACAAATCACGAAAGGGGCTGTTGTATTTTCCAGCATCAGTCTCATGACATGCTTATGACAGTGGGAAGATGCCAGCAGCTCACATCCAGCAGCAGACAAAGAACTTGATGTTACAACTTACTTGAAAAGCTTTTTGACCAATCCCACAAAGCAAAAGCATATTGACAGTAGTTCTATCCAATCCCTGTAAGCACACATAACTTTGGTTAAAAGAAAGCTTGCTTCTTTTGAATAAAAGACCTGCTTGTAAGATAGAATAGAATGCACAGAGCTCCATTATTAAGCTTAGAACCTCCTAACATCTGGCTAGATCTACTTTGCTGTAGCTTAGGGAGTTCTTCTGGTCAAGCGTTAATACGCAGGCCATTGTTCTATTTGTCCTTACTTCTCTACTTCTTCTATCATTTTTCTGCTGACAAACCTTATGACTACTGCTTAGCTCCAACCACAGTTCTGCTGTCTCTGATGCCTGCCTTTTGCAGCTTTCCCAAAATCCTCTGTTTTCAAGGATTCCCACAGGCAATCCCCGACCATATAGAGTTGTACGAGAGCAAGTGCTGAATTCAGCACCTGGGACAGGGCAATCCTGCCCTCTGTGTGTATAGACTAGGGAGCCAGAGGCTGGAGAGAAGCAGTGCAGAAAGGAAGCCAGGCTCCTGGCCAATGGCAAGCTGAATGTGCATCAGCAGTGCCCTGGCCTGATGCACCCCAGGAGGGCCAAGCCTGTCATGGGGTGAATCAGGCACAGTATCGCCAGCTGGGCAAGAGAGGGCATTGTCCTGCTCTGCTGTGCTCTGCTCTGCTCTGGGGCGGCCTCACCTTGAGTGCTTGGGGGCAGCTTTTTGTGCCACAATGAAAAAAGGCATGAAGGTGTTAGAAAGTTCACGAATGAAATTTACAAGGACAGAGCTTGAGGCATGCAGCTGAGTCAGGGGAGGGTCAGGTCCGGTATCAGGAAAAAGTCTTTTAACCAGAGGATGGCTGGGCACTGGAAGAGTCTCTCCAGGGTGTGGTCACAGCATCACGCCTATCTAAAGTTTAGGAAGCTTTTGGACATTGCTCTCAGGCATCAGGTGTGATTCTCGAGGAAGGTCCCATGCAGGGCCAGAAGTTGGACTTGATGCTCCGGATGGGCTCCTTCCAATTCAACTGATTCTACGACTCTATGATTCTGTCCTGGCCACTCAAGGTATATTAGTTGATCTCACCAAGATTTTGATCTGCTCTTGTTGGTCGGAATTTGTCCCTACTGCCTAATGATATTTACCACAAAAGACAAAGGGCCTTTTCTCAATTTTCTCAAGAAAGTTGAAGAGGCACCCTAGAATCCTAAAAAAGTCTTTTCCTTGAAACAACACTGTCTCCTGCCCAGTATTCTTTCCAGATCTTAAGGAGAAAGAAGGCAAAATCAGGGGATGTATTACAATGAAGCACTGTCAAGTTTCCGAACCTTTAGCAGTATATTTTTACTTCCACTATTCTTTTCTATAAAATCATGGTTTTGTAGAGCATGTCATTTTCTAGCAAGACACATTTTTGCAACTGAGCCCATCAGTCTCTTTGAGAATATATTGTCAAAAGCACAAAACATATGAATAGGCAGTGGTAAGTGAGGGGAAAAAAGAGTATGGGAAGCAGATCCATGATACTAAAGTGAGACAAGAAGGAGGAGGAGGAGGAGGTGTTCCAGTTGACAGAGCAAAGAATGCCCCGCAGTCCCTGGAGACATCCTAGTGAAGCAGGTTGTCTCCCAGCAGTCCCTAGAGAAGCATGGAGGAATACATACCTACACTGCAGCTGCTGGAGGGCTCCATGCCACAGCAGGTGAAAGTGCCTTGAAGGAAGCTGCAGCTCGTGGAGGGAGGGCCAGAAAACCATCCTTGATCTCTTCTTTAGTGGATGAGTATGTGCAAACGTTCAACAGCTGCTAACTCTATTCTCTTTCCAGTTCTTGTCATAGGTAAGTAGGACAATACAAGAATTAGAAGCCTAAACTGTTTTGCATGAGGCTCCCATTCTCTCTGCCACTCCCTTAAAATTTACTTTGAGATGAAATAAAACACGTGATCAAGTTCCTAAGGCTTGATGGTCAGGCTTCTCAGAAAACAGGGAGTGCAAAGAACTCTTGTCACTGTCATTTTTTTTCATAGAACTAAAAAAGTTAAATTACTGTTTTCTAAGTAGTTACAGAAATCAACTGGTAAAGGTGGTGAGAGTGAAGAGTATAATTAAGCTGGAAAGAGACTATCATGTAGCTACCTCATCTGCATATAAGTCTTTTACCAGGAACTCTGGACTTTTAAACAGACTTAGGACACAATAGTTATCTCTGGGAATGTTTTAGTATGTATAGAACATTCATCTTTAAAAAGCTCAATCTGTTTTACAGTTATGACTGACGTTTTAAATTATATTTGAAAATAAATATTTGTGATTCAGATCATTTCCAGTTCGAAAGCATTTCAGTTGTTGACAGTTTTTGCTGTCTCCTGAGGGCAGGAAAATAGTCTTGGAACCAATACTGTTAGCGTTGAGAAACACATAATCACGAGAAATGATTATATGCAGGTGCTTTTATTGAAGTGCTCTGGGTGTCAGGGGTAAAGACCCAAATCTGACTCTGACATAGGTTCGGGGTGGATATGCTTTTATATTCTATCGTTATATAACTTTCATGTTAATTATTAAACCTACATTGTTCTATAGTATACATAGATTTCAGCCAAGCATGGCCACCTTAGACTAGGAACATACAGTTTCTCATTGTTCTTCTTATGATTATACAATAATTATTTTAATCACAAAACAATCATTTCAGCTAGAAATTATACTACTTACGCAGGTAAAACACAAGGCTTAACATTTCAGAGTTTATCTTAGCATTTTCCAGGGCGCCACTATCAATACTGAAAGAAACTAGATGGAAAAATTAGTTTTCCTCATTATTTTCTGTCTATTCTAAGAGGCACAACAGCAAAACCACTGCTATGAGTCTGAGTTGCCCTACCACTCACGGATGACAACCTTGTAGTGACTAGTATATTATTTGCACACATTTCTGATGCTGGTTGTTACCTGTTGTGCAGAAAGATCTGTAAACTATTTTCACAGAAAGACATTCCTGAATTGCTTCACTTATCTCTGAAGCAGAGAACTAAGCTGGTGCTCTATTTCTGAGATCTTGCTGTGCTCGCCCCCAAACGCATTTCCTTCAGATGCATTTTACTTTCAACCACAGCACTTCATTACTTCATGACATAATCTCTTGTCCTTAATGTTCTGGGGATTGCTTTAAAACTGTAAGCACATATTCTAGTAAGCAGGTAGAACGTCTGTCTTAAGTAGTAGACATCACTTGGCTTTGGTTCATGCATCATAACAACAGCAAGGGAGGTCATTTACAATCAATAGATGGGTTGGGGTAACAGGCCACAAGTTTAGGAATCTTTCTCCAATTAATTTTGCTTTAAAATTTGGCTCTTAGCATTTCAAGTGTGTTTTTATTAAAACAATCAACTATTTATTACCTGTACTACAATGAAGCACAATCAGCAATGCTTGTGCATCCTTCAACAATTCCAAGAAGAAGAATGGTCTGAGCCTCCAGTGTAGCTCAGGGAGTCTATCATCAAGCCAGAGTGCTCCAGGCATCTTCACAGCCTGGAGAAGAGCAGACTCTCAGCAAATGTTAGAGCACTCTCCAGGATCTGAAGGCAGCCTAGCAAAAGGAGGCAGATGAGCTACACAAGGGCATGGAGCGATAGGAAAAGTGTTGATGGCTTTAAAACCTGAAGAGTATATGTTTCCTTTGGATATTGGGAATAAATTCCTTTCCAGGAGGCTGGGGAGACACTGGAACATGATGTGGGTGACCCATTCCTGGAAGTATTCAAGGCCAGCTTGAATAGGTCTTTGAGCTTAAGGCGGTCTAGTGGAAGGTGTCCCTGCCAACAACATGGGGGGTAAATTTAGGTGAACTTTAAGGTCCCTTCCAATGCAAACCCTTCTGTTATTCTGTGGTAATATTCATTCTGTGCAGTAGCAGTAACTAGCTGAAGATAGAAAAACAGACTATTGATTCTGAAAAACTGCCATCCAGTTAAACTGTTTTGGTCTCACATAGAAGCTCCTTATAGCATTATGATATGTAGGAAAAGTTTTGGCACTTAAATATCATGAACAAAAATATTTTATTCTTTTTAATGCTTCTGACATTTGGGAATTTCATTTCACTCTCTGTTTTTTTCTTCTATTCTTTCCTTCTTCCTTCCTGCCTTCCTTCCTTCCTGCCTTCCTTCCTTCCTGCCTTCCTGCCTTCCGCCACTTCCTTCCTTCCTTCCTTCCTTCTTTCCTTCCTTCCTTCCTTCCTTCCTTCCTTCCTTCCTTCCTTCCTTCCGCCACTTCCTTCCTTCCTTCCTTCCTTCCTTCCTTCCTTCCTTCCGCCACTTCCTTCCTTCCTTCCGCCACTTCCTTCCTTCCTTCCTTCCTTCCTTCCGCCACTTCCTTCCTCCACTTCCTTCCGCCACTTCCTTCCTTCCTTCCTTCCTTCCTTCCTTCCTTCCTTCCTTCCTTCCTTCCTTCCTTCCTTCCTTCCTTCCTTCCTTCCTTCCTTCCTTCCTTCCTTCCTTCCTTCCTTCCTTCCTTTCCTTCCTTCCTTCCTTCCTTCCTTCCTTCCTTCCTTCCTTCCTTCCTTCCTTCCTTCCTTCCTTCCTTCCTTCCTTCCGCCACTTCCTTTCCTTCCTTCCTTCCTTCCTTCCTGACTTCCTTCCTTCCTTCCTTCCTTCCTTCCTGACTTCCTTCCTGACTTCCTTCCTTCCGCCACTTCCTTCCTTCCTTCCGCCCCTTCTTTCCGCCACTTCCTCCCTCCCTTCCTTCCTTCCTTCCTTCCTTCCTTCCTTCCTTCCTTCCTTCCTTCCTTCCTTCCTTCCTTCCTTCCTTCCTTCCTTCCTTCCTTCCGCCACTTCCTTCCTTCCTTCCTTCCTTCCTTCCTTCCTTCCTTCCTTCCTTCCTTCCTTCCTTCCTTCCTTCCTTCCTTCCTTCCTTCCTTCCTTCCTTCCTTCCTTCCTTCCTTCCTTCCTTCCGCCACTTCCTTCCGCCACTTCCTTCCGCCACTTCCTTCCTTCCGCCACTTCCTTCCTTCCGCCACTTCCTTCCTTCCTTCCTTCCTTCCTTCCTTCCTTCCTTCCTTCCTTCCTTCCTTCCTTCCTTCCTTCCTTCCTTCCTTCCTTCCTTCCTTCCTTCCTTCCTTCCTTCCTTCCTTCCTTCCTTCCTTCCGCCACTTCCTTCCGCCACTTCCTTCCTTCCGCCACTTCCTTCCTTCCGCCACTTCCTTCCTTCTGCCACTTCCTTCCTTCCTTCCTTCCGCCACTTCCTTCCTTCCGCCACTTCCTTCCTTCCTTCCTTCCTTCCTTCCGCCACTTCCTTCCTTCCGCCACTTCCTTCCTTCCTTCCTTCCTTCTTTCCTTCCTTCCTTCCTTCCTTCCTTCCTTCCTTCCTTCCTTCCTTCCGCCACTTCCTTCCTTCCTTCCTTCCTTCCTTCCTTCCTTCCTTCCTTCCGCCACTTCCTTCCTTCCTTCCGCCACTTCCTTCCTTCCTTCCTTCCTTCCTTCCGCCACTTCCTTCCTCCACTTCCTTCCGCCACTTCCTTCCTTCCTTCCTTCCTTCCTTCCTTCCTTCCTTCCTTCCTTCCTTCCTTCCTTCCTTCCTTCCTTCCTTCCGCCACTTCCTTCCTTCCTTCCTTCCTTCCTTCCTTCCTTCCTTCCTTCCTTCCTTCCTTCCTTCCTTCCTTCCTTCCTTCCTTCCTTCCTTCCTTCCTTCCTTCCTTCCTTCCTTCCTTCCTTCCGCCACTTCCTTCCTTCCTTCCTTCCTTCCTTCCTTCCTTCCTTCCTTCCTTCCTTCCTTCCTTCCTTCCTTCCTTCCTTCCTTCCTTCCTTCCTTCCTTCCTTCCGCCACTTCCTTCCGCCACTTCCTTCCGCCACTTCCTTCCGCCACTTCCTTCCGCCACTTCCTTCCGCCACTTCCTTCCTTCCTTCCTTCCTTCCTTCCTTCCTTCCTTCCTTCCTTCCTTCCTTCCTTCCTTCCTTCCTTCCTTCCTTCCTTCCTTCCTTCCTCCGCCACTTCCTTCCTTCTGCCACTTCCTTCCTTCCTTCCTTCCTTCCGCCACTTCCTTCCTGCCTTCCGCCACTTCCTTCCTTCCTTCCGCCACTTCCTTCCTTCCGCCACTTCCTTCCTTCCTTCCGCCACTTCCTTTCGCCACTTCCTTCCTTCCTTCCACCACTTCCTTCCTTCCTTCCGCCACTTCCTTCCTTTCTTCCGCCACTTCCTTCCGCCACTTCCTTCCTTCCTTCCGCCACTTCCTTCCTTCCTTCCTTCCTTCCTTCCTTCCTTCCTTCCTTCCTTCCTTCCTTCCTTCCTTCCTTCCTTCCTTCCTTCCTTCCTTCCTTCCTTCCTTCCTTCCTTCCTTCCGCCACTTCCTTCCTTCCTTCCGCCACTTCCTTCCTTCCTTCCTTCCTTCCGCCACTTCCTTCCGCCACTTCCTTCCTTCCGCCACTTCCTTCCTTCCGCCACTTCCTTCCTTCCTTCCTTCTGCCACTTACTTTCTTCCGCCACTTCCTTCCTTCCTTCCTTCCGCCGCTTCCTTCCTTCTGCCACTTCCTTCTGCCACTTCCTTCTGCCACTTCCTTCCTTCCTCTACTTCCTTCTCCCACTTTCTTCTGCCACTTCCTTCCTTCCTTCCTTCTTTCTTTCTTTCTTTGAATATCTTCCTCCCTTCCCTTCCTCCCTTTCTCCCTCCCTCCATTGTAATGTCAATTTGTTAAACAGGAAGTAGTTTCAGGAATTTTCTCATACCTGAATATAATTTTGAAGCTTAGAAATGGATCAAGAAGAAAATTGTGTGAAGACAGAGCATTTTAAAAGATTTTAGTATCAGATTTAGAGTTAGCTATTGAAAATTCAAAAAGACAACATTGAAATGATGGAATGGATGATTTTAAGGGAGTTTTTTTTGTATTTCTGTATCCTGTACCAATCAGGATCTCAATTTTTTCACCTTCAAAAAATACATCTTGAAAATTGTTACTTTGAAAACCAAAAATATTTTCAAAACAAAGAAATGGATTGATGCAGATGAAAATATCATCTTCTAAATAGTCATCATCTAGTCCAAAGGATTCTCCTCACACAGTAAGCTTTATGGAGATTTCTATTCTCACACAAACACAGAAGAATTTTTCAGCTGACTGGAAAATCTGTAAAAACAAATGAACCTTTGAAAAAAAACATCCATAAAGAGCAGGAAATTATATGCATCCACCCTTACGATATGTTGGTTACTAAATATTGCCTCTGGTTTATGGGTGAGTACATTTCCCATGCACACACACACATACACTTCCCCCCCTGCACACATGTCTGATATTGGATGTCAAAGAGGGGATTTTCTTTTTTCTATTCAGTAGGCATTGCTTCTCAAAGTCAAGGCCTATTCTTTTTTGATTCTCCTATTGCCTGGATTTATTACCTACAAGGTAAAGTGCCTCTGTCTATTTGCACGGGGTAGGAGGGGACATGGAGAGCGGCGATTTGAAAACAACTAGCCGCTTAAGAAAGAGGAGTACTTCTGGAATACACTGTAAAGGCAAAATATGATTCCATAATCAGGGGCAGTTTGCTGTGCTGGCACAGCTTCTTCTGGAGAGAAAGCATGAAAAACCTTTTCGCTAAGATGTAGGCGGCAAGAGACACAGAAGACGGCAGACGGCAGCTGTCCTAAGGTAGGTGCCGGTCCCGGGCGGCTTTCAGCAGAAGCCGCTGTTCGGAGCGCACCGCGACCGGCACAATGCTCTGTGAGTGAAAAAGCCGCTTCTTCGCCTCCAGGAGACAGTGATCTCAGCAGATGCTGAGACGCAAAGAGTGAAGCCGCACAGCACCGGGATTGAGTGCGCAGAAGCCGCACTCAGGAGCGCTCTGTAACCTTCACAATGGTCTTTACACGAGCAAACTGCTTTGTGGTTTCGGGGAATACCGAAAGAACAAGCAGAAGCTTTAGACACGATTGCCACCATTGTGTAGAGTTTTGCTCTTTCCAGCAGGAATAACTGCTTCAGTTCTTACACTAGGTGTCGCTGCTTATCAAGGTTTGGCTGCTTTTAATCATTTGGGGTGCTGGATGTTCAAACAGCTAAACGTAACATCTTTTTTAAATCAGCTGCTCATGACGTAGATACTATTAGACATAGCACACTGCAAATAAGAGTTGTAATAGGTTTATTGTTAGGATTACACATGGGCACGAGTGTAAGGAATTTGAAGGAATGTGTTGTATGAATCTTTTTGACCATTCATACAAAACTCACACAAGGACAAGATAACATGAAGAAATCGACTGGGAACGAGTGGGGTTTGCATGAATGGTTTGAGGGATGGGAAAGAACTGGGTGGTTGAAAGATCCCATAAATGGAGCTTTGTTTTTACTAGTAGTCATTATTTCATTGCTTTATGTTATTCCATGCATCGTGAAACTGGTGTGCCTCTTGATAGAAATACGGTGGAAAGGGTCTGGCTGGTGCAAGAAGAAGGGGTAATTGTGGCAATGTATCTGAACCTCTTAGACTACGGGCTGCACCAGCCAGAGGCTGAACGCATGGGGAAGGATTCAAAGAATCCCAAGAAAAACATGACCAAAGACTAAAAGAATCCCAAGAAAAATAGGGGCAACTGACCTGTTTAAGCCTTCAGGAAATCAGTGGCCACTGATTTAGATAGGCCATTCAAGTTCATTTACTGGTGCACCTTCCACTCCTTTTTCACCTGTCAGCATCACAGGGTGAATTGGGACCTTGGAATCAAGATTATTTGGGATTCTGTTCTTAGCTTTAGGAGAGAAGTACAGCAGCTGAAGTACCTATTACTGATGTGATACCCAGGAACACAGAGTTGACACATTTCATTGAAGTCCAATCACAGCTAGCAATACTAAGAGGACAGGACGGGACTCTTCTCATGACGCTCTTCTTGTTACGCAGCCTGCTCTGATTCTGGTGAAACTCTTTCATTAGCTTCTCTCTAAAAAGGAGAAAAACCAATTAAATGTCCCTCCCTGCTGATGCAGATTTACCATTCGGTTTGTCGAGCCCAAAAGTAGAATTGGAACTAGCAGGAATTACTGTGTTTTAAGCCTCCGGTCCGTTAAGACAATCTCAGGTTGATAAAAGCCTACATGCTATTGGCTAAATTCTCAGTTTCCCCAAGAGCGGATGCATGCAATTTAATCCAACTTTCTGGAACAAACTCTACTAGTACAAAAGAGTCACAAATAGCAGGAATAATTTTTGGACCATTAAAAGAAGAACACTTCTCACCTCGTTTGGCGAGAGCATAATCTCCTAGCTGAACTAACTAACTTGAGGACAGAAATCTCCCTGCTCCTGAGCAATTGCTGACAAGGGAACTACCAAAGCTCTGTGACTTTCCCCTTTCCATTCATTGGTCAAGCCTAGTAGCCTAAAATTTAGGGGGTCAATCAAAGACAAATGCTAATCGAGTCAGAGGTCTATAAAAGGGCCAAAAATATTTGGAATTCTTCTTAGACAATGGAAATGGAAGCAGAGCTACCAATCTATTTCCTTGCAACATATCCCTAAAATTCATTCCCTTCTATTCATAAATAATGTATAGCCAGCAGTACATTCAGGAAAAGATGAAACTGACTGATGTCAGCAAGGGAAGGATTGGAAAGAACTATTCCCATGAATCATCATATAGACAGTAAATCTGCATTAAATTCAGAACCCTTTTAGTAAGTATCACTTATGGGAAATTCAGGACTCCTGCACAATGGACCAAGAGGATTAAGCAGAAGCCGTTTATGGTTTACATGATGCACTTACACATTCTGACTCTCTGCACACGCTAGTCACGCTTTTCTTATTGGTGTCTTTGTCTTGTCCACGCATTCTGCGTGCACCTCTCAGAAGATGTGCTTCCTTACAGTCCAGGTACTTGGCCCCTCCCCCTCCCCCCACCTACCCTTCCACGTTTTGGAGTTCTTGTGGTCTTGGAATTTAGTTTCTCAGCTTTTCCTCTCTTGTTTTAGCAAGGCTTATGTCTTGATGAATTCCAGAGGGCCCTGAGAAAATTCTGAGAAGAGCCGTTCCACATTGGATGGCTGGTGCAGCCCGTAGTCTAAGCGGTTCAGATACATTGTCACAATTGCCCCTTCTTCTTGCACCAGCCAGATCTTTTCCAATGTCATTTTTAGCAAGAGGCACACCAGTTCCACGATGCATGGAATAACACAAAGCAATGAAATAATGACTACTGGTAAAAACAAAGCTCCATTTACAAGATTTTTCAACCACCCAGTTCTTTCCCATCCCTCAAACCATTGATGCAAACCCCACTCGTTCCCAGTCAATTTCTTCATATTGTCTTGTACTTGTGTGAGTTTCGTATGAATGGCTGCAGAATGGTCAAAAAAGATTCATGCAACATATTCCTTATAAAATTCCTAACACTCGTACCCATGTGCTAATAACAATGAATCTATTACAGCTCTTATTTGCAGTGTGCTATATCTAATAGGATCTACGTCAGTGAGCACCTGACTTAAAATAGAAGAAGTTACGATAAGTCGTTTGAACATCCAGTGCCCCAAATGATTAAAAGCAGCCAAACCTTGATAAGCAGCGCCACCTAGCGTAAGGAAGAACGCAGTTATTCCTGCTGGAACCAGCAAAACTCTACATAATGTTGCCAATGGCGTCTTTAGCTAGTGCTGCTCTCTAGGTATTCCTGGAAACGAAAAAGCGGCTTCCTCCAGCAAAAACCATTATGAAGGTAACAGAACTCTCCGAAGAGCGGCTTCCGTTAAAAGAACCCGGCTACCGGCACCTATCTTCGGACAGCTGCCTATGCCAATCTTCTGCATCTCTTGCCGCCTACACCTTAGCGAAAAAGCGATTCCACGCATTTTCTCAAAAAAAGAACTGTGCCAGCACAGCAAGCGTCCCAGGAGGTTTTTCATGAAGGTACTCGAGTTCTTACCATCTCCGAGGAGAAAAGAAAAATTTTCGCCACGGAATGCTGCATAAGGTTTAGAAGGATGCAAAAGAAAGTTGTCCAAGAACTTTTTTTCCAACTTATGGTAATGTAAGTTGAAACTGTTGGAAAGTGCTTAGTTATCGTTTTCTCTAGGTTGGAGAGCTGTGCACTCAATCTCGGTGCTGTGCGGCTTCGTTCTTGGCGTCTCAGCATCTGCCGAGCTCTCCGGCTGCCGGAGGCGAAGAAGCGGCTTTTTCGAGCATAGAGCTTTCTGCCGGTCGCTGTGCGCGCTCCGAACCGCGGCTTCTGCCGAAAGCCGCCCGGGACCGGCACCTACCTTCGGACAGCTGCGTATGCCCGTCTTCTGCGTCTCTTGCCGCCTAGACCTTAGCGAAAAGCTTTTCCAGGCATTTTCTCAAAAAGAAACTGTGCCAGCACAGCAAGCGTCCCAGGACATTTTTCATGAAGGTACTCGAGTTCTTACCATCTCCCGGAGAAAAGAAAAAGATTGGCCAGGGAGTGCTGCATAAGGTTTAGAAGGATGCAAAAGAAAGTTGTTTGTGAACTTTTACTCAACTTATGGTAATGTAAGTTTAAACTGTTAGAAAGTGGTTAGTTATTGTCTTCTCTCAGTTTGAGAGCTGCGCACTCAATCCCGGTGCTGTGCAGCTTTGTTCTTGGCGTCTCAGCATCTGCCGAGCTCTCCGGCTGCCGGAGGCGAAGAAGCGGCTTTTTCGCGCACAGAGCTTTCTGCCGGTCGCGGTGCGCTCAGAACCGCGGCTTCTGCCGAAAGTCGCCCGGGACCGGCATCTACCTTCGGACAGCTGCGTAGGCCCGTCTTCTGCGTCTCTTGCCGCCTAAACCTTAGAGAAAAGCTTTTCCACGCTTTCTCTCAAAAAGAAACTGTGCCAGCACAGCAAGCGTCCCACAACGGTTGTCATGAAGGTACTCGAGTTCTTACCATCTTCGAGGAGAAAAGAAAAATTTTCGCCACGGAATGCTGCATAAGGTTTAGAAGGATGCAAAAGAAAGTTGTCCAAGAACTTTTTCCCAACTTATAATAATGTAATAAGAAACTGTTGGAAAGTGGTTAGTTATCGTTTGCTCCAGGTAGGAGAGCTGCGCACTCAATCCCGGTGCTGTGCGTCTTTGTTCTTGGCGTCTCAGCATCTGACGAGCTCTCCGGCTGCCAGAGGCGAAGAAGCGGCTTTTTTGCGCACAGAGCTTTCTGCCGGTCGCGGTGCGCTCCGAACCGCAGCTTCTGCCAAAAGCCGCCCGGGGACCGGCATCTACCTTCGGACAGCTGCGTATGGGCGTCTTCTTCGTCTCTTTCCGCGTACACCTTAGCGAAAAGCTTTTCCACGCTTTCTCCAAAAAGAAACTGTGCCAGCACAGCAAGCGTCCCAGGACATTTTTCATGAAGGTACTCGAGTTCTTACCATCTCCTGGACAAAAGAAAAGTTTTCGCCACGGAATGCTGTATAAGGTTTAGAAGGATGCAGAAGAAAGTTGTTTGAGAACAATTTTCCCAACTTATGGTAATGTAAGTTGAAACTGTTGGAAAGTTCTTATCGTTTTCTCTCAGTTGGAGAGCTGCACACTCAATCCCGGTGCTGTGCGGCTTCGTTCTTGGCGTCTCAGCATCTGCCGAGCTCTCCGGCTGCCGGAGGCGAAGAAGCGGCTTTTTCGAGCATAGAGCTTTCTGCCGGTCGCTGTGCGCGCTCCGAACCGCGGCTTCTGCCGAAAGCCGCCCGGGGACCGCCACCTACCTTCGGACAGCTGCGTATGCCCGTCTTCTGCGTCTCTTGCCGCCTAAACCTTAGCGGAAAAGCTTTTCCACGCATTTCCTCAAAAAGAAATTCTGCCAGCACAGCAAGCGTCCCAGGACGTTTTTCATGAAGGTACTCGAGTTCTTACCATCTTCTGGAGAAACGAAAAAGATTGGCCAGGGAATGCTGCACAAGGTTTAGAAGGATGCAGAAGAAAGTTGTCCAAGAACTTTTTCCCAACTTATGATATTGTAAGTTGAAACTGTTGGAAAGTGGTTAGTTATCGTTTTCTCTCAGTGTGAGAGCTGTACTCTTAATCCCGGTGCTGTGCGTCTTTGTTCTTGGCGTCTCAACATCTGCCGAGCTCTCCGGCTGCCGGAGGCGAAGAAGCGGCTTTTTCGCCCACAGAGCTTTCTGCCGGTCGCGGTGCGCTCCGAACTGCCGCTTATGCGGAAAGTCGCATGGGGACCAGCACCTACCTTCCGAGAGCTTCGTATGCCCGTCTTCTGTGTCTCTTGAGGCCCGCATCTTAGCGAAATGCTTTTTCACGCTTTCTCTCTAGAAGAAACTGTCCCAGCACAGCAAACTGCCCCTGATTATGGCCTCATATTTTGCCTTTGCTATGCATTCCAGAAGCAGTCTTCTTTCTTATTTAAGCTCGTAGTTGTTTTCAAATCGCCGCTCTCCATGTCCCTTCCGACCCCGTGCGAATAGACGCAGGCACATTACCTTGTCGGTATTAAATCCAGGCAATAGGAGAATCCAAGAATAATACGCCTTGAGTTTTAGAAGCAATGCCTATTGAATAGAAAAAATATAATCCCTTCTTTGAGACCGATTATCAGACATCTGGGGTCGGGGGGGCGGGAGGTGTATCTGTGTGTGTGAATGGAAAGTGTACTCACCCACAAACCAGAGGCAATATTTAGTAACCAACATATCATAAGGGTGGATGCATATAATTTCCTGCTCTTTATGGATTTTTTTTTCAAAGGTTCATTTGTTTTTACAGATTTTCTAGTCAGTTGAAAAATTCTTCTGTGTTTGTGTGAGAATAGAAACATCCATAAAGCTTACTGTGTGAGGAGAATCCTTTGGACTAGATGATGACTATTTAGAAGATGATATTTTCATCTGCATCAATCCATTTCCTTGTTTTGGAAATATTTTTGGTTTTCAAAGTAACAATTTTCAAGATGTATTTTTCAAAGGTGAAAAAACCGAGATCCTAATTGCTATCACAGAAATACAAAAAAAAAATCCCTTAAAATCAGCCGTTGCATCATTTCAATGTTGTCTTTTTGAATTTTCAATAGCTACCTCTAAATCTCATATCAATATCTTTTAAATGCTCTGTCTTCACACAATTTTCTTCTTGATCCATTCCTAAGCTTCGAAATGATATTCAGGTAAGAGTCAATTACTGAAACTACTTCACATTTTACAAATTGAAATCACAGTGCAGGGAATGAGGGAGGGAGGAAAGAAAGGAAAGGAGGAAGAAAAGAAAGAAAGAAAGAAAGAAAGGAAGGAAGGAAGGAAGGAAGGAAGGAAGGAAGGAAGGAAGGAGGGAAGGAAGGAAGGAAGGAAGGAAGGAAGGAAGGAAGGAAGGAAGGAAGGAAGGAAGGAAGGAAGGAAGGAAGAAAGAGAAAAGAAGAAAGAAAGAGAGAGAAAAGAAAGAAAGAAAGAAAGAAAGAAAGAAAGAAAGAAAGAACGAAAGAGAGAGAAAGGAAATTCCCAAATGTCCGAAATCTTAAAAATTATAAAATATTTGTGTGGATGGTATTTAAGTGCTGAGACTGTTCCTACATATAATAATGCTAAAAGGAACTTCTATGTGAGTCCAAAACAGTTAAACTGGATGGCAGTTTCTCAGAATCAATAGTCTGTTTTTTCTATCTTCAGCTAGTTACTGCTACTGCAATAATGACGATTACCACAGAATAACAGAATGGTTGGGATTGGAAGGGACCTTAAAATTCACCTAAATTTACCCCCCATGTCATTGGCAGGGACACCTTCCACTAGGCCTCCTTAAGCTCAAAGACCCATTCAAGCTGGCCTTGAACACTTCCAGGAATGGGTCACCCACACCATGTTCCAGTGCCTCACCAGCCTCCTGGCAAGGAATTTCTTCCCAATATCCAAAGGAAACATATACTCTTCAGGTTTTAAAGCCATCAACACTTTTCCTATCGCTCCATGCCCTTGTGTAGCTCATCTGCCTCCTTTTGCTAGGCGGCCTTCAGATCTTGGAGAGTGCTCTAACATTTACTCAGAGTCTGCTCTTCTCCAGGCTGAGAAGATGCCTGGAGCACTCTGGCTTGATGTCAGACTCCCTGAGCTACCCTGGAGGCTCAGACCATTCTTCTTCTTGGAATTGTTGAAGGATGCACAAGCACTGCTGATTGTGCTTCATTGTGGTACAGGTAATAAATAGTTGATTGTTTTAATAAAAACACACTTGAAATGCTAAGAGCCAAATTTTAAAGCAAAATTAATTGGAGAAAGATTCCTAAACTTGTGGCCGGTTTCCCCAACCCATCTATTGATTGTAAACGACATTCCTTGCTGTTGTTATGGTGCATGAACCAAAGCCCAGTGATGGCTACTACTTAAGACAGACGTTCTACCTTCTTACTAGAAGATGTTCTTACCCTTTTAAAACAATCCCCCGAACATTAAGAAAAAGAGATTACCTGATGAAGTAATGAAGTGCTTTGGTTGAAAGTAAATTCCATTTGAAGGAAACGGGTTTGGAGGCGAGCACAGGAAGATCTCTGAAGTAGAGTGCCAGCTTAGTTCTCTGCTTCAGAGATAAGTGAAGCAATTCAGGAATGTCTTTCCGTGAAAATAGTTTACAGATCTTTCTGCACAACAGGTAACAACCAGCATCAGAAATGTGTGCAAATAACAGACTACTCACTACAAGGTTGTCATCCATGAGTGGTAAGGCAACTCAGACTCATAGCAGTGGTTTTGCTCTTGTGCCTCATAGAATAGACAGAAAAGAATGAGGAAAACTAATTTTTCCATCTAGTTTCTTTCAGTATTGGTTCCAAGACTATTTTCCTGCCCTCAGGAGACAGCAAAAACTGTCAACAACTGAAATGCTTCAGAACTTGAAATGATCTGAATCACAAACATTTCTCCTCAAATAAAATTTAAAACATAAGTCATAACGGTAAAACAGATTGAGCTATTTAAAGATGAATGTTCTATACACACTAAAACATTCCCAGGGATAACTCTTGTGTCCTAAGTCTGCTTAAAAGTCCAGAGTTCCTGGTAAAAAACTTCTATGCAGATGAGGTAGCTACATGATAGTCTCTTTCCAGCTTAATTATACTCTTCACTCTCACCACCTCTACCAGTTGATTTTCGTAAGTTCTTAGAAAACAGTAATTTAACATTTTCAGTTCTATGAAAAGAAATGTCAGTGACAAGAGTTCTTTGCACTCCCTGTTTTCTGAGAAGCCTGACCATCAAGCCTTAGGAACTTGATCACGTGTTTTATTTCATCTCAAAGTAAATTTTAAGGGAGTGGCAGAGAGAATGGGAGCCTCATGCAAAACAGTTTAGGCTTCTAATTATTGTATTGTCCTACTTACCTACGACAAGAACTGGAAAGAGGATAGATTCGAGTTAGCAGCTGTTAAACATTTGCACATACTCTTCCGCTAAAGAAGAGGTCAAGGATGGTTTTCTGGCCCTCCCTCCACAAGCTGCAGCTTCCTTCAAGGCACTTTCACCTGCTGTGGCATGGAGCCCTCCAGCAGCTGCAGTGTAGGTATGTGTTCATGGTTCTCTAGGGACTGCTGGGAGACAACCTGCTTCACTAGGATGTCTCCAGGGACTGCGGGGGATTCTTTGCTCTGTCAACTGGAACACCTTCTCCTCCTTGTCTTACTGTAGTATCACGGAGCTGCTTCCCATACTGTTTTTTCCCCTCACTTGCCACTGCCCATTCATATGTTTTGTGCTTTTGACAATATATTCTCACAGAGACTGATGGGCTCAGTTGCAAAAATGTGTCTTGCTAGAAAATGACATGCTCTACAAAACCGTGATTTTATAGAAAAGAATAGTGGAAGTACAAATATACTGCTAAAGGTCCGGAAAATTGACTGTGCTTCATTGTAATACATCCCCTCATTTTGCCTTCTTTCTCCTTAAGATCTGGAAAGAATACTGGGCAGGAGAAAGTGTTGTTTCAAAGAAAAGACTTTTTTAGGATTCTAGGGTGCCTCTTCAACTTTCTTGAGAAAATTGAGAAAAGGCCCTTTGTCTTTTGTGGTAAATATCATTAGGCAGTAGGGACAAATTCTGACCAACAAGAGCAGGTCAAAATCTGGTGAGATCAAGCAATATACCTTGAGTGGCCAGGACAGAATCATAGAGTGGTAGAATCAGTTGAATTGGAAGGGGCCCGTCAGGAGCATCAAGTCCAACTTCTGGCCCTGCATGGGACCTTCCTCAAGAATCACACCAGATGCCTGAGAGCAATGTCTCAAAGGTTCTTGAACTCAAGATAGGTGTGATGCTGTGAGCACACCCTGGAGAGACTCTTCCAGTGCCCAGCCATCCTCTGGTTAAAAAACTTTTTCCTGATACCGGACCTGAGCCTCCCCTGACTCAGCTGCATGCTATTTCCTCCAGTTCTGTCCTTGTAAACCTCATTGGAGAACTTTCTGATACCTTCATGTCTTTTTTCATTGTGGTACCCAAAACTGCCCCCAAGCACTCAAGGTGAGGCCGCCCCAGAACACAGCAGAGCAGAGCACAGCAGAGCAGGACAATGCCCTCTCTTGCCCAGCTGGTGATACTGTGCCTGATGCACTCCAGGACAGGCTTGGCCCTCCTGGCTACCAGGGCACTGCTGATACACATTTAGCTTGCCATTGGCCAGGAGCCTGGCTTCCTTTCAGCCTCTGGCTCCCTAGTCTATACACACACACAGAGCAGGATTGCCCTGTCCCAGGTGCTGAATCCAGCACTTGCCATCGCACAACTCCCGAAGGTTGGGGATTGCCTGTGGGAATCCTTGGAAACAGAGGATTTTGGGAAAGCTGCAAAAGGCAGGCCTCAGAGACAGCAGAACTGTGCTTGGAGCTAAGCAGTAGTCATAAGGTTTGTCAGCAGAAAAATGATAGAAGAAGTAGAGAAGTAAGGACAAATAGAACAATGGCCTGTGTATTAACGCTTGACCAGAAGAACTCCCTAAGCTACAGCAAAGTAGATCTAGCCAGATGTTAGGAAGTTCTAAGCTTAATAATGGAGCTCTGTGCATTCTATCTTAAGGCTTACAAGCAGGTCTTTTATTCAAAAGAAGCAAGCGTTCTTTGAACCAAAGTTCTGTGTGCTTCTAGGGATCGGAAAGAACTACTGTCAATATGCTTTTGCTTTGTGGGATTGGTCAAAAAGCTTTTCAAGTAAGTTGTAACATCAAGTTGTTTTTCTGCTGCTGGGGACGTGAGCTGCTGGCATCTTCCCACTGTCATAAGCATGTCATGAGACTGATGCTGGAAAATACAACAGCTTGGGACGCCTTCCCCTGCAGTCCCGCCCCTTTCGTGATTTGTGCATAGACTCCCGGCCAGCCATAATTGCCCATCTCTCTTATTTGTCAAGATCTCTCTGCAGTGTCTCACTGGCCTCAAGGGAGTTAGTTGACAGCTCCTCCCAATGTAGCGTCTCTGGCAAACTTGCTTAATATTCCTTTAAGTGCCGAGTCCAAGTGGTTCCAAAGATGTTGAAGAGAACTGGCCCAAGGATGATACTGTCTTAGCCACTGAAATTAGCGCTTCATGCTTCTTCTTGCTCCTCAGTGCAGAAATCACAACAAATATCTTCTTTGTTTCTTTTCTATCCATGCAGATATCTTTGCTTATGCTCATGCTTTTTATCCCAACAGCAGCTGACACGACATTTACATACAGAGCAAGAGCACGCTTTTCTTGCTGTTACTAGACTTAACAATTTTGCAGTCTGTCAATCAGATACCTTTGCAACTGAAGTCAGACCTTCAGCATTTCTCATCAAAAGAGTAGAATGTCCTCAGAAGAAGAGAAAACTTTGCTGCATACTCTGTAAGCCTGCAGAATATATCATAAGGAGTTAGCATCACAATCATTTCAGCACTGACCCTATACTTGAGCAGGGAAAAAACTTCAAAGAAGAGCTAATTAATGCAGCAACATAATCTAAGGAATAAAACAACTAGGATCTTCCAAACTGGTCCCTGCGGTAGAAATGTACTTGTAAGAATACAGAAGGTAAAAGATATGGTTTGGAAAGGCTACATCCTTGCTAAGCTAAATTGGATCTCATCCTGTAGATGAAAGATCAAGAAGCTCAAAGTGGAGCTAGAGAGACATGTCCAGATCATGAGATTGAGCAAAGCATTTTTCAAGATAATTAGGCATTTTGGTGGACTGGGCAGTTAGGTTAAATCTGCCACCCTTACTCACTTTTGGGGACTGAATTGTGGAGTGCTAAACCATATCTGCTGCTCTAGAAAGTAAAAGAGACACATCCAAATGGTATGGCTAGTGTGAAGACTCTCACTCTCTATTGCTAAACGCTTCATAAGCTATTAACCGGTGATAGGAACAAAATGAAATAAAGCCATTATACCATCTTGGAATGGAAAACTATGTTCAAAATATTTTTTTTCCTTCTGTTTTCTTCCTCTTTTTTTTTTTTTTTTTTTTTTTTAATCCCAGAAGATATGATTCATAATTTCAACCATTCTGGAATGCTTGCAACAGATGAAGCCAGCATAGTATTTTTCTAACAGGCTCTTGCCCCTTACATTCTTCATTACTGTTTTGGAATATACTCCACAGTCATTTGATCTCAATCAGTTTTTTATCTCTTTCCCCCCAAGACAAATTTTAAAGGACTACCTAACCACTAAAAATCATCATTTCTCTGGTTTCTCAAAGCTTTTTGAGAAAGTTGTTTTGTTTTGGTTTTTTCATATTGCATCATTCCTAATGTCTTCAGACCTACTACAAGTGGAAGTTCAAATCAATCTTATCTTCAAGAGACCGTGAAAGATAACGAACTGCCAGTCTTAGTATTTGTATTTTTCTAAATCTTTTCGATTTCAAGGTTGCCTTCCTGAAGGCTCAGTTTCATTAGAAAACATTGTGTTTCTAAAGGAGACCCAGTTCAATTGCTTCTGCAAGTTCACCTTCATTTTGTAGGATTGTACTTCAAGAAATCTTCTTTCATTCAAACATGAAAAGTATAGATTTGACATCATATGTGACCCTTTCATCTCTCTCATCTGTATTTCATTGCGTGAGTTTCACAGTTGCCTCCAAGAAGATTCCTTTCAATTCGCATAGCATGTTATCTGAAGATCTGTCTGCTTTCTTCACTTGCTGGAATGGGAAGACATGGGAAATACATTCTGAAGGTTATCTTTTATAGTCTACTTTTACCTACCAGTGTGCTTCTATTGACTAGAACCAATTTCAGCTGGAAAGAACATATTGTTCTGATCCGCTCATACCAAGGGGGGATGATGTTTTCTTAACTGATCTCGGAGGGCAAAAGACAAGATGGAGAAGGGATTGCAGTATCACTCCAAACAAATGCACCTTTCTAGAATGGCCACAGCAAATGCCTTCAAGGAATTAGGGAGAGGAAAAGAATAGAAAAGAGGGGGAGAAAGAGAGAGGGAGTATAGCTACCAAATGGAGAGAGATGAAGCCCTCGCAGCCCAGCCGATGGAGTTCTCCTAGGGGAGATCTCAAAGTCCTGGTTATCTCAAGGTTCTATTCTAGTCCATTGCTGAGGGGGGAAACAGATCTAGAAATGGCGGAGGGGGAGCAGATACAATAAAGAGCAAGTCTATTGAAATTGCTGAGGGGGAAAATGGTATTGAAGACGTGTACAGACAGTCCATGTTCTCAGCAGGAGAAGTCAATATCAATATCAGCAGTGAGTGGGAGCTATTGTTTCAGGACTGGTTTCTATAGGAAACCAGTCTAGGTCCCGCGAACACATCTGCAGGCAACACTTAGCAGGCATCCTGCTTCAGTCAGGCCAGCAGCCCTGGATCAGAATGACGGGCGTCTCAGCCTCAGTCCTTGGGGGGGGGCTTCAATCTCCGTCCCTCACGGTGGTAGTGGAGCAGATGAAGGATTTTCCATGGGGCGGCTACCACAGTTGCCCCAGCAAGTTCATCTGGCCAAGAGGTGGGAAAATTCCTGGGCTGGTGTCGCGAAGCACGTGCAGGCCCATAGGTCTCCTCGCCCCTTGGCAGGCCCTGCTAGAAGCAGTCACTGTAGACACAGCTGCCAACAATCACTTGGCAGGCCAGAATTCTGCTCAGGGGCCTCAGGATTTCTGGCATTCCTCTCTGACCGGCATGCCAGCACTCCAGTCAGGGTCCTCAGGGTCCCGATGTCTGTCCTGGGGACGGTCGTGAGGCAAATGAGGGGAACTTCGGACTGTCTTTCACATGGATCAGAAAATCAGTTTACTAAAATTGCCAAAAAAGAATGTGTAACATTTAGAATTGAGGAAAAAAACAAAACCAGAACCAAACCCAAATCATTGGAGCAATAGCATTCTAGAGAATGCCATGTATCTAAGAAAAGTACAAAAAACTTCTGTTTTCAAATGTACTTACAAATCACCTTTTTGCATTTGTTTTGGGTTTTTTTTTTTTTGTTTTTTTTTTGGTTTTTTTGTTTGAAAGCTCTGGCACTTATCTGATTCTTTTTTGAGCTAGTTCAGCTCATTAATCTGGTAAGAAAGCAGCTAAAAGTAAAGAGAAAAACCTATGGGGACCAGGATGCCACTTCAGCCACGTTGTCGTGAAGCATTAGGTCAGCCTTCTGTGTTGTAGAAATATCTCTGTCCTAGATGAAAATCAATGCATAGCACTATCTTCTTTTAAACTTTGTCCTTGCTACTGGGTTCCTGAATGATCAAGATGCTTTCAAACCAAACAACAGCCAGCCCTCTGAGATACTCCCCAAAGTATTGCGATGGAATAACTTGATCAGGAGGAAGAGCTCACGATGCAGAACCTGAATATGATGTCAAGAATGCTTTGTTGTGGATTACCATAATTTGGGATTGTTTATCTCTTACCCCACCATGTAGGTCTAGGAAAAAATTAGGTAGCCACAAGGCTTTTACAGCTGTTCTTGTATTTTGGGATAGTAAGGATTTAGGGGAGTAAACAAAACTGTGGTGAGTTTTCCTATTGACTTGATTGCTCTGTCCCTTTGAATTAACTGCTTTGCATGTCAGCTAACCCATCAGCATCAAGGAGAAGAATATTTCCTTCCTTCCTGCACAAAGGATGTTTCATGATGCCTGTGATGTCAGGGACTTAAAAACGAAGACCATTGTGATTGAAAGGAAGCACTGGCATGCCACAAGGTAACTGTAGTGAGCTGTGTTTCCTCCTCAGCTTCACTGTGATAGTAGAATTTTAATGAGTAGTTCCAAAACTTGGTCTTAGCGTAGTCTGGTGACATATCTCAAAGGAGCAGTGTCCTAGGGTGACTTTATGATGCTTGTATCCCCAGTCATCTGTTCTGTTAATGCTGGATATGATATTCTCTGCCTTCAAGACTGGTTCTGAGAGCAAAGGTGGGGAGAAGAAGAAGCACCGAGTTTCTTATCAGAGGCTGCACTCCTTAAAAAGCAAGACTCTTCCACATTCTGCGCTGCACTGTGTTGTCTGGGCACTGACAGAGCAGAACAGAGCGCTCATTTGCTTTTTAGTTGGTTTAGCTGGCTGAGGCAGAGTTTTCCCTGGACTGGTTTTGTTTTCCTTTCCCTTTTCTTGGAACGTTTCGAATCTGCTCCGGACTGGGACCTGGGAAGCACTGGGAACTTGCACTTTGTGGCCTACTGGGGCCTACTCTGGGCAGCAGCCTTCCCCATTGCCGGAGGCATTGATAACAGAGTGAGCACCCACAGGAGAGACTTTCTGATTTGTCGTCTCTTCAGTGCGGCAAATGAGTTTTGTCATCTGGTATTGTTCATTTTTTTGTGCTGGGGAGTGCTTTGCCTGTTAAAGAAACAGCTTTTTCCCACTTCTCTCCCCAAACCAGTTGAGGGGAGGGGCTGTGTGGGTGGGTTTTCGGTGGGGGGGGAGGGTGCAGTGGCCCTTTGTGAGGTTTTCTGCCAAATTTGCCCTAAACCAGGACAATCAGGATGTGCGACTTAGAGAATGATGTTTGGAACTTTGGTTGGAAAAGACCTTTAAGAACATTGAGTCTAAATGGAATTAGCAAATGCAACCATCAAGAAATGCTTTGCTGTTTGAAGAGAACGTGATTTATCAGGTAAGCTTTGCAAGTATTTGTGTCATCACAAGCACACATGACCAATGCATTAGATGGGAATATAACAAGAAACCTGTGCAGATCAAGAGAATGATTCTCAGGGTAGGATATTTGCATGTTTCATCTGTCTTCCTGACTTCTTCAAATGAATTCTTTTTAGAAAGTAATTGTTACTCTTTTGACAGTTCTGAGTGTATTACTGACCTTTTTGGCAAATGAATGCCAAACGGGTTAATTCACCTCGTTTTTCAGATAAAGACCGAGATTTAGTGTTGCTTCAGCTGGGGGCAGAAACATGGAAATCCTCCCGCCTCCTTCTTAGTACCTCATTTCTATTACAAAATCAGTGCACAATCTTGTCCCTTAAGGTCCACTTAGCTCAGTTTATACCAACAGGGTGACATTAGCAGGGCTCACATGATGCTGCACACAGAAGCCCTCAGTGTGCAGCTCTAGCAGACAGTAATTCCATGCAGTTGGACAATCCCAGTGCTGACTTTGGATCACCAGAAGCGTTCTTAGTAGAACGAGACAAATTTAATGGAGAGGTCTCTGCAGGAAGTGGCCTGAAGAAGACAGCAGAAATCCCAGCTGTGTGTTTGTAGAAATCAGTTGAAGGCCATTTACAGAAAAAAGATCTTTAAATCTAGCTAGCTTTTTCTGCAGATTATTTGTAAACTATATGCATGAGATGGACAGTTTCACTGAGCAACTGAAATACAGCTGCATTTAAGGGGATTGAATCAGGGTTGGGAAGCAGTGAAATAAAGCTTTTCAGGAATACCTGACATCCAAGTCCCGCCAAAATTGATCCGTTTTTTATGTCCAGATGCTTTTGAAAACAATGGGTGACCATTTGGCTACCTCATCGTTTTAATCAGAAATACACAGAAAATTTTAAACTAATATTTTTTATAGCTTGAATATTTTTCTTTGTTTATTTCTTACTTTCCAATTCAGTTCTACAAATCATATGTTTAGGTAATGAGAACTCATGCTGTATAAAAATATTTACTGCTATACTTCCAAGTTAAGGCCATGTAATTCCTGGAACTGTTTCAAAAAAAAAAAAAAAAAGCCTATCTGGATTCTTTCTTCCCCACGCTCATTATTAGATGAAAATCATTTCAATATTCTATTTTGACTTTAGATGGTGCAAGATTATATTCAGAAATTCAAGCCTCTACTGTTAGGTTGTTGACATGGTTTTCTGGCCTTTCTAACTTTGTGCAACCACTCTTTGCAGCTATCTATTTTTGCAGTAAGGCATCCCAGGGGTCTGTGAGAAGTTTTAATGTCAAGCAGAACTAACATGTAAACTACACGTGACATACTCGACATATTTCACCTCAGAAAGTTACAGTATGCTTAGACGGGATGAAATACGAAAGAAATAGACTTAACACAATATTTCTAAATCTTGGAAATCTATTACCTGAACTTTGAGTCTGTTTGCAGGACTCCGTAGAAATGCAGACGTGAAGTCCAAGGAGTAGAGCAGAAGGCATATTGGGCAGGGGGACAGAAGATTGCTTTGAAGGATGACGTAAGCAAGATTGCATCCTATCAAGATAGCAGCTGCTTCTGCTGGTGCCAACATCGAGAATTTGTGCCACTGGCCTAGTTTTCTGGGGACTTTTGACCTGCACGCTCTTGAGGGCTTGCAGACATGAATTAATCTGTCCTTTGATCTTTTCTTTCATTTGAATGTCTATGACCTGTTTTGGTCTTGTGTACGGTACTGTATCGTGTTATAAACAGACATGTTTCCACTGTTTGAAAGCTGTAGTTGAAAGTTCGGTTGCAATTATGAGTTGGCTGTCAAAAGAATTAATTTTCTGCTTTAAGCAAAATATCAAGAGAGACATTCAATCCACTCCTGTGATACAGATTCATTTTGAATTTACAGGGTAATTTGCGTTGGTGGTTGTACTGCATGAGCAATAAATATGACTTGCTTGGTTTCTAATGATGATAATAGTCCTCTTTGTATTACTATAAGAATTGAATCCACCATCATTCTTTTCCTATTATTATTATGCTGTAAAGGAAAAACTGTTTTGCCTTAACCAAGGAGTAAAATGCATTCATTTAGCATCATTCTTGCAGGTAGTCCTCAATTCTGAAAAGACCTCTCAGAAGCTGCATCAAATGGGAAAGCTAGACGGATGGCAGAATGCAGAACCTGCCATTTAGGATCGAGTACAAAATGACACCCAAGAAATTCTTCATGGATGCTGCATAAGTACAAAGACGCCATTATTTCAAGGTGAAAAAGAGTCAATGAATAAAAAACTATGCTAATCAAGACTCTAGAGTACCAAGCGTGTGACAAGGCTTTTTTGTAATGAACATCATTCCCAGCATGAAAAAGTACTCTTTTTATTGTAGATCGTTTAAAAGTGCACAACAGTTTGGAAAAAAGTGCTTTTCTTTTTTCTAGTAATAAGAACTCTGTATCATTCTAAGAGATACTGGACACAGGTTTTTGAAAACAATGTTATTTTAGAGGTTAATTCTATTCATAAATAGTTCACAGGAAAACATTTGATCTGCTGTTCATCCTGAAGACTCTTAAAGGAAAATGTTTTGGTTGCGTTCTCTTCTCACTAGTTCAGGAGCTCAGTCTTACCTGCATTCTAATGCTTTTTTATGTTCCTGATGGCACGGCTTAGACATCCTTGTCTCCGTTACTGTCATAATTTCCATATCAAGTGATGCGAATTTTTCTTCATGATTGGTGAAGTGAAGTGTCATAACATTCATGTCAAGTCAATTTGAAGTTTTTTTTTCCAAAGGAATCTCTTCCTTCCTAATGAAAACCTTTTGAAATAGCAAACCTACTCAGTTTTTCAGAAAGTGATATAATACACCTGTAGAGTACAATGTCCTCGGAGTTGTTTTTTCAGCAGAAGAAGAAAACTGCTGTTTTCTTCTTCTTCTATCACCTTAGACTTACTTTATTCAAAACCTTTTTAAACCTTTGAATTTCTATTTTTATAGCTAATTCCTTTCACAGTGTGCTATAGCATATGTATTTTGAAAGGCCATTTGTACATATTCAAAGGGCTTACTTCTATTCTACTAAGAAATGGCTGTACTTCTAGTAGGGAAACTTCAAGGTCCAGTAAGATTTTATCTTGTACAAAATTTAAGAAACTCCAACTCTTAAAAATGATACCAGAAAATGATGTCTGTAAGACTGTGGCAGGAGGCTTTTTCCAGAACAATGTGCAGTTCTTCCCAATTCTACTTTTCCCTCCCATTACTTTGTTCACAAAGATTTTTACACAGTCTTCTAACAGTGGCATGTTACTACTGGGCTAGAGTACTGCCCTGCCAGCATTGGAATTGACTGGAATGCAGCTGTGTTCAAATTTGCTGATGGGACAAGGGTTTATTTGCTGAACACAATTTAGCAAGCAAGAGGGCTTCTTGGTCTTTAGACGCTATGAGTCCCAGAAAAAGATGAATGAGGTGGTGACATGCCTCGTGTTTTGAAGAGAGATTAAAAACTTATTTCTGGGGTCACCTCCCTTTTGGTACGGAAAGCACACAGAGGGCTTTGAAGCAGCACTTTCACCCTCTTTGCATTCCCTAGTAAATCTGAGACACAGCTTGGCCCAAGGTTTGTGCAAAAATACTCTTTTGATGCAACTGTTCACCAGACAATATCTCTGGGAAAATTTGCAGGGGCAGAAAGCAAGCCCTTCCTGGGAAATCTACTGAAATGGTTCAGAAGTTATTCCCACTCACTGTTGCTAACCTCTGCTGTCTAGCTGTCGGATATGCTTGGGACCATGTTGAAATAATTCTAAACAGTGTACTGAGGCTGCAATATTGAGTAAACATAGGTATTTTCCATAGGTGTCAGGGAAAAACATTTCTATTGGTAAAAATGAGTTCCATAGAAAACAAGAACAGCATGGTAGAAAAAAAATTACATCCATAGAAAGAAGATGCCCAGAATTCTTCTTTTGAAGTTACACAGAGTCAATATTTTCTAAATAATGTTGTGAAACTTATGAAGAAGTAGGAGTACATTCCACCTGACTGGTGCACAAGTTCATGTTTCCAACTTACAAAAAACATATTATTAAAAGAAAAAGATTCCACCTTGTGGAAAAGTAGCCCATTCGTAATTGTATCAAAGGTAGGATTAGATCAAGTATTCCTACAAGACAGTAGTAGTACTATGAAAAGCCTTTTGGCATCTATCTGACTACAGGAAACTAGAGCAAGCAGAAGTGTCTTTCCCTGCTGCAAGCTGTACTTCCGATTTGCTACTGCTGCTTAAACATTGTTCAAAGAAAACTTGTCAAAATAAAACTACTGTATACAAGCAACTGGAGCTATCCATTGCGTTCCAGCCAATTTGAACTAGAAAATATCGGACACACACTCCAGTTGAATATTCTAATGCATAGATGGAGTATACCAGCACTAAGAAATGGGAACGCTGGAGAAAGGAGCAAATGCCGATGAATTTCAGGGAAGGAAATGATTGGAGAGCTAACTGCAGTCCCTCGACTTTACAAGAAATGATGTCCAGTAAATCCCAACCTGACACATAAAGAACTCCGTTTTGAAATGGGCTGCATCTATGGTCCTCTGTTCTTCCTAGATGAAGAAACTGTGTTTTGACTCAGTCTTCCAAGTGGTATGGCTAAAGACCTCGGATACCTCCAATTTTTTTTTTTTTTTCCAGAAGCAACTGTCTCGAAACCTCTTTAAACTGACTTTTCCCCTGAAGATGCCATCTTTTAAAAGAGCACCTTGTCATTTAACAGGGTATTCCAAACATCATTTCCAAATTTAGACTAAAAGTAACACTCTTTCTAGTTATCTTTGGGTTTTTTGCAGCTTCCTGCCAACATAGGCAGCAAGGAAGAGAACAGACGGCAGTTCTTTCTGGAGCATCTTGAACAAATGCCATTGCTTATGTTCCAATCTTTCACTTCTCCAAAATCCCTAACGATGAAGAAAAGGTTGTGAAGGCATTACTAGTAGTATTAGATGGCAATGGATGGGTGTGATTTATCAAGTAGAATTTGTATCACATGGATGATACTTGGCAAACAGCAAATGAAGGGGTTTCTTTCAGCCCTCAGACTGATGTTACATCTCAGTAATTTATTAAAAAGATAACAAGAAGGATATTTTTTAACAGTGAACTTAATTACACCCCTACCCATGGACATCTGAATCTTAGGAATAGACAGTGCCTGATTTAGAAAAAAAGAAAGAATGACCACAGTTTAAAGAAGCATATGATCATGAACACTTTGCTGATGGAACGTAGCCTATTCATTGGCTGAAATGAAGCAGGTAGACAGGACACAGGAAGTATCGTTTTGTGGATCAAACATTTATTTTCTAAAGTGATGCTTACAGATGGTGAACTCACCAATTTTTATATTGCACAGTAGATAAGAGTACCTAACTTGCGCCATCAAGTTATCCCTTGGAATCATCATCCAAGGGCATTTTCCCCTGCCTCTGTGAAAATGTGCCTACCTTTTTCACAACACTTTTGCAGCAGCATTCTTAGGCCTGATCCGCTGGTATGGAGGGTGAATGATCAGCAGCAAGGTGACTGGCCAGGGTCATTTGCTTCAATGGATTTTGATCTATTGGATATTTTGAAGACCTGCTTCAGCCCTGTTGGTCAAACACAGCCTTCAAACGGTGCTAAACAATTGTTTGGGCTGTGGACCACATGAAAAAATACCTTCTGGTGCCTTTACTGGGCCATATGCTCCTGATTCTCTCCCTCAGCTTCTCCATCACCTCTCATCTCTTTCACATGAGCGATGTTCAAGGTCCACAGGATACTTTTCACAGAATCTTCAGGCCTGATGCAGTAGGAATGAGGAACAAATGCAGCTGGGATGAATTTTCCAGTTTGGATAAAACCTCTTGTGCACACAAATCCCCCTAGGCCCAGAAAAACCTTCACTAAGCACTCGTGTTCTACCTAAACCGCAGTTTAGTCTGAAAGAAAAGCTTTGGTCTGAGAGTATCTGAGAGATTTGCATGAAGCACAGATATCTGACCTATGCAATTTTGAAGATCAGAGTTAAAAGAAAATGGCAAGAAGTTTTTAATTTTGCCGGTTTTAATTTTCAATTCCATGCACTTTTTCAAAAAGTGTCAATCTCAAATGGCCATCAACATATTTCAGTCGTCTGGAAGTTAGTATTCCTATCAAATGTGTTTCAAATCAATAGAATTTCAAACCTTTCCTCAAAGTTTATATACCTAGATTTAGTATTTCTGATCTCTATTAGATGAAAGGAAGACATTTTTTGCTGTTGGGGTGCTGGAACGCTGCTTCGGGTTGCCCAGAGAAGTTGTGGATGTCCCATCCCTGAACGTATTCAAGGTCAGCTTGGATGGGGCTTTGAACAGCAACGAATGCGACCCTTGATGGGAGATAAACAAAGCTTGAATATAGAAGAAACTCAAATTGAAGTATACGAACAAATTTTCTCTCAGCTCTTGGGGTAAATTCAAAGTTGTACAAAATTGCATTTCTCTGTGATTTTCACTACTGTAACAGAAAGCTTCATGAAAACTGTGCAGAAGATATCACATTTTAAAAGCGATAAGAACTACAACATCAAACACATGGGATGGGTTTCTCTCACTAAGAGAAAATCTCTGTATTTCAACACTTCATGCCAATCATTAGGATTTCAAGAAGTGCCAAAGAAGGCGGCAAAATATCCTTCAGGACATTATTTACTGTAGTTCAGCCTGGCCGTTAATTGGAATTGGTGTTTGAACTAATGTAGACGTACCACACACACTTTCCATGCACTGAAAACTTACTGTTTACAATGAATAAGCAATGAGGATCAAAATTGATTGAAAGCATCTTAAAAATGTCAAGTATTTCACTGTAAATGATCTATGATCAAAATACTTATTCCTCCTTAGTGAGGGACAAATAAATTCTTCCATACCATGATGGTTAAAAACTGTCTAAACCAATGTTTTTTTTTTGAAAAGACATCATCTAATTTTTTCTATTTTTAGAAGAAAATATTCCTAGACACAGAAGAAAGGAATTTTAAAGGAACAAATGGAAGGAAAATATTCTGCAAACAGAATTCCATGAAAACCTGTGTTTTAAATATGAGGTAGATATACAACAGAGTTTTTGTACCAGATATTTGAAATAGTGTACCGGCTATTTTGTCCACAAAGAGAGCTATTTAGCATTTCAGTCTTTTCCAAGGTGTTCATGATCTGCTATGCTGATCTCTGTGCATGCCTAGGTGTGTGCGGAAGGTGGGGCCATGTGAAGGGGAGTGTCTATGTTTGCTTAGCACTCGGAGAGGCAGATTCATGCCTCAGCTCCATCATTTCTTTTAGAAACTTCCCAGAGAGTGGATATGAAGTTTCATATCCAAAAGAGATCAATTCCCAAGTCATCCATTTTACTCTACCTTGTAAATCACATGCTTTGTTGCATATTTTATCAAATATACTTTCAGGCCGCATGGAGGAAGGAGAATGTGGAGAATCCCTCCAATGTCTTGCAACTTTTACGCAAATAGATTTCCAAGAAAATCATCATTTCTCTTTTAAATACATCTGGGACAGGCATGATGGTGGTGTCAATCTGTTGAAGTTTTTGTTGCTGGGGGAAGTTGTACGAAAGGATTGGTTTTTACATTGACCAGTTACTGAATCAAGTGAATGAACACATTTGAAATTCAACTGGGGTTTCCTTTTTCTAGCAGACTACTTCTAGAACTAGCTAGCAGACTCAAGATGACTCTTTTTCTCTGTTTTTGTTTCTTTCCTATTTTCTTGCTTTCTTTGAAACTGTCTACACAATTTTAGGACTTTTTTCCCAACTCAAATTTTTTCAAAGACCGATAATTAAGGTACGCTTTTTACAAGGAATTTTTAAAATCTTTGTTAGAGTTAAGAAAGTTAAGGACATAGGACTTTTTCTTCCCTTATGACTATTGCAATGAAATAGTTCAATAAAGACCAACTCCTTTTTTTTATTTGGAATACAAGTAGATAATTCCCATACAGTAATTCATTGCTGGACCAATATTTGCCATTCTGATGTAAGTTGTCACTTCTTAACAATATGCCTTCTGTGACTACGTTGACAACACTTTTGCTAAAGATCCTAACCGGTCTTCGACACGCATAGGGAGAAATTTGCTCTGCCAGTGTCAGTCTTAAGCATGCGTCTCAGAGGATCTTTCTAGAGCTGGGGAATTTTCCCATGAAAGGGATTCAGTTATGGAAGAGACAGGTTTCCTGGAGTTTTACATTCTTCTTGAACACTACTTAAGGAACTTAAATCCCATGTCCATTTGGATCTCACTCTGCACAGAGCTTTGTCATGCCAGTCCTTGAAATGCATCTCTAAGAGAATTCACTAGCACAGAATGAATGAGGGTGGAAGGGCTCTGTGGGGCTCCCCAAGTCCCATCCCCCTGCTTCAACCAGGATACCTAGAGCCTGTTGCCCAGGATTATATCTGGGCCTACTTTTAATGTCTTCAATGATCCAGACTCCACCATCTTTCTGGACACTCTGTGCCATGGTTCAGTCACCGTCACGGTAAAAAAGAATTTTGTGATGCTCAGAGGCAATCTCCTGTATTGCAGTGTGTGCCCACTGCCTCTTGTCTTTTCACTGAGCATCATTGAAAAGACACTTGTTCCCTGCTCTTTGCACTCTTCCTTCCCGTAGGTATGTGTGCTGCTGCCATGTAGATAAACCATGTCAAAAACTTCCCTGAAGCCCAGGCAGATGATATTCTCTTCATCTACCAGGCAAGTTCATTCACCGGAGGAGTTTAAAAAGTCGTCAAGCACCAATTTCCCCTGGTAAATCCATGCTGACTACATTTGTTCTGTCCTCCTTGGTGTGCCTGGCAATGCTTTCCAGGAATAGCTACTCCATCAACTTCCTGGCGATCAAAATGAGGCTGGCTGGCTTGTACTTTTCTGAGTCCTCCTGGTTGCCTTTTTTGAAGATGGGTGACATTTGCTTTCATCCAGTCTTTGGGCACTTTCCTCAGTCACCATGGTCCATCCAACATGATCAGGAGTGGCCTCAGAATAACATCTGCTAACAGCCTTGAGACCTGTGCATCCATCTCAACAAGGCCTGTGGACTTTATGGAATACTTCCCAATTCAGTGACTATGCCCATAAAAATTTGCATGGGATAAGAGGACATTTTAACAGGTACTTGAAGAGTGAGTGAAAAGCTATGGAAGCAATCCAAAAGGACAAAGACTAGAGTTCCCTTTGAAGACAAAGCATCCCATCAGGGAGCTGAGCAGCTTTAGATCCAGGTAAGCTTCCTCTCTGAAAGGATGCAGAAGACATGATTTTACCTTATCCAGTAATAAAATGTGTTGACCATTCACTTGCAATACAAAAAATTCAATGCTTTCCAAAATTATTGCCTCCTAACTAGATAATAATGTACTGGCTGGGTATTCCCCTAACAGATGAGAGCACCTGCTTGATGTCTCTTATGCGTGCAGACTATTTGAAGTAGGTCATTTGAGTGGGGATTCCTGGTCTTCGAATTTTCTTTCTGATGAATTTGGAATATTTACTGAAGCAAGGACCTGAAGATGAAAACTTCATTTCCCATCAGCGCACTCTAACATCCGTGGCCGTAATGCCATTGTTTCTCCCCAACCGAGTCAAGAATTCATGACTACAAAGTGGATCAGCTCCAAAGGAAAGATCAAAGCTGGATAATATTCTCTCTCGGTAAAGCTATTTATCTCAAATGAAGTGACCAACTTCTAATCGCTCACTGGCCTAAAGCTACAAGGAGGGGGAGATGGACCAGCTTTCCTTCCACTGCTGCTCTCTTTGTCACCTCGGTGTTTAATACGGGTAGGAAGACGTTCAAAAAGACAGCTTTGCAGAATTCATAAAATTCAGACATAAAAACATCATTTTTTAGCAGGTGAAATAAAAATAGCAAATAAAATGTATAAGTTTGTCTTGCCTTCTTCTGCAGGTTTTGTAACTGGCACACCTTTCCTTATGAACGCACTCTCCTTTCCTAAATACTCTCATATGGAGGAAGATGCTTCCGATCAGAAGAGCACTAGGATGTCTTTACTCGACCTTTTCTTTTCACTGATGCTTGGTCCTCTGAAATGAATGGTTTTCTAAAATTGAAATGTGCTACTATTGTTCCCACGGGGTAAGCCACGGACTCTTCCTGTCGGAGCTGTCACTAATCAGCTATTCTCCTATCTGCCTTTAGTAGTTGAATGTTCTGGTCTTAAAAGTAGCACCTTCTGTGTAGCCATGCTCTTAGTTGCCAGTGTCATCCTAAATCCAAAGACGCTCCTGCAAAGGACCGCTGGTTCTGTAGTCAGCTAAGGAAAAATGACCCGTCCATCCATGCTTTCTGATTTAAAATATTAGGGTATGATGTCCCTAAACAATTCTCTGCAGTTGAACACTACTTATCTTTGGCGTGTTTCTTCAACTCACTTGCAAGTCATTCATGCCTTAGGTTATTGGGAGAATTGCTTCATTGGAAGACGATTCAAAGGGGTATGGGAATACTTTTGTGCCTCTGCTATGAGGATACTTTTCAAATCCATACAAACTTCCTGCAAATGCAAAAACCTGCATCCTGTATTGTCCTAGCTTACAATATCAAAATGCATCCTAGTCCCACCCTCAAGAACTGAGGAAACCAGGGGTGGCATCGTTTTTTCCTTCTCTCCTGTTAATGGGCCCATCAATGTCTTGCCACATGACTCCGAGATAACTCCCTCCAGGAGCTATTTCTGTTTCACGGGTAATCAAGGACCCACATCATGACTCAGAACGATATCAGCCCATTGGGAGATGCTCTGCCCAGGGGGTAGGAGCTAAGCATCCCCACCTGGATATAATCTGGGTTTTGGAAGGCAAGTAGCACTATTTCTACTGCATTGCCAGAGGAATGGCCACCCTTAGCCACTGGTTTTCCAGAGGAGGAAAGCTACCAGATGGTTTCTACAGAATCACCACTTCAACAAGACCATTTCATCCAAACTGCTTTCACCACCCTAACTAGCAGGACGTCAGCTTGTATTCTGACTCTGTCAGTGGTTTTCCTTTTGTACTCTTGCATGGATTTGGGTTTTTTCCCCTTTTCCTAATAAACTGGATTTCTGACTTGGAGTCTTGCTGCGGTGCTGGATTTCTTCAGCCCAACTAGCTCCCGACACCGACAGCGAGAGTGGGCCGCCCCAAGAAAGCTGTCGAATCCGGGCTGCAGCTGTAGGGCACAGCTGCTCTATGGCACAGGTGGACTGCCTTGGGGATAGAACTGCGCTGTGGGCAGGGACAAGGAACAGGGAGAGGTCTTCTGCATATTTTTCAGTTTACTCCCTGGATGGTCAAGGACAGAAAGACACTGATTCAAAGGCATCCATCAACTTCTAAATGGGGGGAAGGTCCCAGGGGAGGATACAATCTTTAACCAACTGGGAGAAACTGGGGGTGGAAGACAAGGAGGGGAATACAATGTTGAAACCAGTAGGGGGACTACAGGGGAGGAGAATAACTTGAAGAAACCAATGGGGTTTTGAAGGGTACAAAATTGAGAGGGAAGTTTCTAGAGAAAGGGGCAGGCTTGGGGAGGGGTTGATGTTCAATGGGAGAAGGGACAGGGAACAAAAGGGCAGGTCTTTGGGGAGAGGGACAGCTAGGGCAAAAGCCAACAATACTGGGGGGAAAGGAACAATCCATTCATAATAACATATGCTATAACAGCACAAAATAGGAAGGCTTAGAAAACGGACTACTAGAACTGCAGTACAATAATAAACACACACTGCAACAGAGTGTCTCACTGGTTTGGCTTTCAAAGCAGAAGAGGTGCCAACCTAAAAATTTCCCAACTTCAAGGTTAACTGGCGGCAGTTTTGATTTCCTTCTTAAATATATCACCAAGGCGCTACCAGCTTCTGTAATTGGCTCAGCAGCAAGTCTGTTCTTATTGCCAAGCAGGGATTCACTTTGCCAGGCATGGAGGAAGCTTCTAGGAGCTTTGCACAAAAAATCACTTCTGTGGCTGGCTTCTTCCCTCCCCACCAAAAACCAAGCCATGCCAAACCAACACCTTAACTAATTCGTAGTACTTAGTACGCATCCAAGAATGTCTTTTAAACGATGCTTTATGTTTTTACCAAACGCACTGAAAAGAAGTGGATCCATAATATTGATAAAAATTGTTCCAGTTCAATAGAAATATTGGGTCATGCAACTGTAGATTACATAGCTGTTTTTTTGTACAATACCCAGAGGCTTTTTTCACCTCCATGGAAGAGCCTAAATGAGGGATGTGGGAGTCCAGGAGGCTCTCCAAAATGCAGTTTATTCCATCCAAGACGTTGCAGCAGTCCAGGGTAGTGGGCAACAGAGCCTGTGCCTACAGCTGTTAGCTCTAGATGCAGGCAGGCCTGGAGACCCTTTTGTTTTGGTACTTTGCTGAGCATCTTCATACAGTAGAACCAATCTATCCCTTAACTATTATCTATAGCCTATCCTAACGACTCTAATTACCATATGTTGCTATTCTCCACTCACTAAAAGTCAGTATATTACAGTTGAAGCGGAAAGTTGTTTTTCAGTTTTCTTGACAGTGGAAAATTTGGAGAGCTTTTTCTGCTTGCAGCATTTGCTGACTTGTTTGCCTGTGCTAGCTTCCTGCTTGGTAAAAACATCTTCTGGTTTGGGGTGGGTTTATCCTTTGCTGTAAGTCATAAAACCCTCTTCTAATGAACGTCTCCTCGGTTATCCAGTAAGACTGGCTCAGCAATTCTTTTCTTCTAGATCAAAACTTGCTTCCAACTCTATTCCTTCTTCAGACTCCACATTGAAAAATCTTTCTGCCAAGCATACATATCTGTGAGACGTTCTTGTCAAACTTTCATCTTTCCCAACACCTCTAAAGAAATGTTTCCTGATGGTTTGGATCAGAAGATCCAGTATTGCCATCCTGAGATTTTTCTTTCGAAACCCATAAGCTGTGCTCAAGGTGTTGGCTATGTTCTTTGTTGTGCCTTGCATCTATTTTGGCTAGAAAGCCAGTGTAGATGATGTCCTTGCTGCAGTAGCCATGGGAAATAAGGTGGAGTGTCTGGTTGATGTACCGGGATGTAGACTATCCAGCACTCCCCCAGGGAGGCCAGGATCCCTAAAGGAATAGAATATTGGCTATGCTCTGGGAGTTTTACAGAGAGAAAGATCCTCACAGCTCAAATGATTTGTCTCCTGGAGTTCTGAGGAGTATGTGGTGAAGAAGAAGGCTGCTGTCTTTTCCAAGAATCTTCCGTGCATTCAAGAGGATCATTGAACTTCTTCTCTGAGAATGAAAGAAATATGAGTAGTAATTAGTACTTTTTCTCTGTCTGTGCATCACTGATTGAATTTGGGTGGGCTATATTTTTTTTATTTATTTATTTGAATTATTCATCATAAGGTCTTCCAAATTCCCAAATTCTGCTTCACTTCTTTCTGTTGTAGGCCAGTCTGGTTCATCTTCTCTTCTACTGTATTATTGCAGACCATATCTGAATGGATTTTTTTTTTTTTTCATTTTGAAGATTAGGTTTAAACCGAATGAACAGAACGCTTTATTGATCCTTATTTGACCAGTTTGCAAGGAAATACAGAATTTTGAAGAGAAGTGAAGTGACTCCACTTGAGGTTTTCAATGGAAGAGAAGTATGACGATGTCCTACATTCACAGCATTGTTTACAGTAACATTGCAGCTAGTTTCCAGCAACAAAAGTCAGGTTCTGGAAGCAGGCACGCATGATTGTAGAGAAGTCTAAAAAGTTTCAGTTTGGCCGCTTTTCTTGAAAAATAGATAATATGTCTCAAGGTTGTGCTGAATCTTGTTGTACAGACACTTCTTTTGAGGTCTGAACTCCTTGCTGGACTTCTGTATCTAAGAATCAGATACTGTAAACCTATGTTTCCTTATATGCTGTAAGAATTTGGTTCTAATCTAGAAGAGCAAGAAAAGGTTGCCATATTAATACAAGGTAAAGAACCTGCTAAGAAAGCAGTTAATGGACTGCTTTTTTTATCGGAGCAGTGATTTAGTGGTTTGATTGGGTTTTTTTTTTTTTTTTGCTTCTCAATAGAATTTTAGAAGTGGTGGGGTAAGAAAGTGTGGATGTTTATAGGTTTGCCTTGAAAGAAGAATTACAGGAGAAACTGTTGTAAAGAATTGATGCAGAGCTCTATGCATTAATGCACTCTTCCGTACAGAGTTTCAGAAGTGAAAAGCAAGAGGAGAGAGTGCCGACAAGATGAGAGTGCCGATTTACTAGAATGAATTCAAGATAGCATTCTTTTCTCTCTGAATTACAGCTCTAAACCTCAGGGTAGTAATAGGAAGTACATAACAATCTCAAAGATTTAAAAATGGATGATGAAGTTTTATATCCAGTAAACTGTAAGGCTTCACATTTTAACCTGGTTTGCATTTTGGCAAAAGCCTGGAATCTTTTGCAATTTGCCAGATAACTAGGGATTTAGAACAGGAAGTATGCAAGTAATCATTTGGAGCCTTCATCTCCCTTCTTAGAACAATGAAGACATTTATTATGCTCCTATTTTTATTCCATCAGGGGATTTGATCATGGAAATATCTAGTCATTCTTTTCTTGTTTTCAACCCCTCAAAGAGCATGAATGCAAACTATTCAGAAGTTCTTGATCTGCAACAGTGACAAGCACTATACTGGTAAGAGTCAGTGGACATTAGCAGATCCCCTATGACAGCCCCCTATGGCGGGCAGTTCTGGCAGGACTGATGTTTGAGGGGCTGGAATTCTGTGAAATAGAACATTCTATGAATGGGGAAAATGGAAACAGATTCTGAACGTTCAACCCAACACGTGAACAAGTAATAGGGCAGGTAATTTTCTGTGGAAATTTCTTTAGCCCCAGTGTTGTGGATGATGATTACTCTTCCTACCTCCTTTGGCCAGCTGCCAGCACAGCCACGTTACTCCGCTTATGGACAGAAAACCAGAAGAAGTCATTTTTGAACAAAACACCTATCAGGACCTTAGAGTGTTTTTGCTGCAAAATGTTTCAAGGCAGATAGGGAAACAATTCCATTGTAGAGAGTGTGCTGAGAAGACAAGTTTGGAAGTTAAAAACCATGGGATCTGTTTCTATATATGTCACTGATTTTGCTTATTATCAATTTGGTGGGGTTTCTTGTTTTGTTGGGTTTTTTTGGTTTTTTTTTTGTTTGTTTGTTTTGGTTTTTTGTTTTTTTTTTTAATTTTTTTTTTTTTGTTTTTTTTTTTTTTTTTTGTGTTTTTTTTTTTTCCTGCATCCTTGAGATGAAAGCATAAGACAGAAAAGTATGAGATGCCTTGTGCTGAAAAACTTGTAGCTACTGCTAAGGCCCATTAGCCAGGTCCTGTTTCATTTCTGAGAAGCTATAAAATTCCCATTGGTAATTTAGTTCTAACCATCTGTTGTTATGGTGGAGATGCAAATTAAGAAGAACAATTTTTGAATCTGTAGGGATGTACTTACCATTTTGTAGCTGCCTTTTCAGTCTCTGAGCCATCAATGAAAAGAAGGAGAAGAATCGACACTGTTTTCAACCTGTGGACCATCCACTACTGTCCACGTGCTCAGATTCAAAGCCAAACAATCCTGTCGGGCCTGATTGGGAGGAATTATTTGGATTCAAAATACTAGACTAGTATTTGATTTCCACCAGCACAGTCCATTGGGCACGAATTTTGATATCAATAGAACCTTTCACGGGGATCCATCTTTCTCACCTGCATCACATTTTAAAGAGAAGAGGCATTGTTGAATGGCTTCAGTGAAAAAAAAATCTTAAATGCACTCTGAATGGAATTGAGATCCAAAAGAGCCAGTATTTCAAGAAAGCCTGAGATGTTGTCTGCCATGAGATCCCTTCTAAGAGGTTCTGTTAAGGTACCAAATTCTTCATCAAAATACTGGCAGATTGGTCAGAGGGGAAAAGCAAACTTTTTGAATGGTCCTTTGGGAAGACAGGGCTTGCAGCGAATTTAGTACTTGCTGCTAGGTTGCCTACATTCCAGGAAAGAGTATTAAATACTGAAATTCGACCTATGGTGGATGAAGTCTTTGTGACTGTGAAAGTCCAGTGCATGGCAATCTCAGAAAGGAACCCATCAAAGCCCCTGAAATGCCAACACACAAGTTGTGCGTTGGCAGTGCATGCCAGGTTTTAGCAAACCACAGCAAAATGCTGATTGCAAAACGAGGCCATCAAGTCACATACGGTATGAAGCAGTAGGAAAGAGGAAAGCAGCTGAGAGTGTCAACCCTGCTAAGTAGTCTCAGTATTCTTATTGCCATTAGCAGAAATGTGAAATGAGTCTACAAAAATTACAAAGGAGGCAAAAGAAAAGGGAGTGATGACTCCTCTGGCATAGTGTTTCCTAACAGGGATCTTCATAATCCTGTAAAGATTCTCTCATCCTTTAAACTGAAGGAAGGTATATTAATGGCAGTAAGGAAATGGCATCAAATGCTAGAAAGACTCTGGGCAGTGTACTTCTAGACAGAAATGCCACTGATGGAAAACCGACTAAACTGGCACCAATGCAGCAGCATTGTACTAAAGCCCAGAAATTGTCCACGGCTTCACTCTCTGCCATTCCTTTCATATGCACACAGCAGCTCTTCAACATTCCTACTCATCATCTCCTTGGCAAACTGGCCGTGAGGGTCTGTAGTGACGCAGAGTCCCCAGGCAGGTGCAAAGGAGAGCCGCTTTCTTGCAAAAGCCAGGCCTTTGAAGCAGTCAGGCCTTTATCACTTGCATGGCTTTAAGCCACAACAAACATAATTCAACCAACCGTCATACACCACGCTGTGAACACGCAATGCTTCTAGAACTTCTTGATCTACCTCTAATTCAGCTGTCTCACTTTCCCCTAGTCATTTTCTACTTAGCCAAAGTAACGGGCCTCAGCCATGGTTTTACAAGGCCTTCCTTTCGGAAAGTTCTACCTATATGCAACAGCATACCACTAGTTTCTTCACCACCAAGAGTTTAGGTAGATGGATAGGCATCTGCCCTTGCGGTGAAAAACAATGGGGAGAGAAAATCCTGTTGGAGATGTTCAGTCATTCCATTTTCTAGACAGGCCAAATCAAAAGAAAAGCAAGCTATAGGATCGTGTACTTGCTCTTACAGAACACCTGCTGCCATCTGACAATGAACTAGCAGAAAATCAGCAAGAATGAGACTTGAGGCAAACAACTTTGGAAGGGAATAATGGGTTGATAAATAAAGACAACAGGTTTCCAGGCTCTTGAGATACTTTAAATGACAGCAAAGGATTTGAGAGCAGAGGCTGAACTGGTGGGGAAGGATTCAAAGAATCCCAAGAAAAACATGACCAAAGAATAAAAGAACCCCAAGAAAAATAGGGGCAACTGACCTGTTAAGGCCTTCAGGAAATCAGTGGCCGCTGATTTAGATAGGCCATTCAAGTTCATTTACTGGTGCACCTTCCACTCCTTTTTCACCTGTCAGCATCACAGGGTGAACTGGGACCTTGGAATCAAGATTATTTGGGATTCTGTTCTTAGCTTTAGGAGAGAAGTACAGCAGGTGAAGTACCTGTTACTGATGTGATACCCAGGAACACAGAGTTGACACATTTCATTGAAGTCCAATCACAACTAGCAATACTAAGAGGATAGGATTGGCGCCTTTCCATGACGCTCTTCTTGTTACACAGCCTGCTCTGATTCTGGTGAAACTTTTTCATTAGCTTCTCTCTAAAAAGGAGAAAAACCAATTAAATGTCCCTCCCTGCTGATGCTAATCGAGTCAGAGGTCTATGAAGGAGCCAAAAATATTCAGAATTCTTCTTAGACAATGGAAATGGAAGCAGAGCTACCAATCTATTTCCTTGCAACATATCCCTAAAACTCATTCCCTTCTATTCATCACTTATGTATAGCCAGCAGTACATTCAGGAAAAGATGAAACTGACTGATGTCAGCAAGGGAAGGACTTGAAAGAACTATTCCCATGAATCATCGTATAGACAGTAACTCTAGCATTAAAATCAGAACCCTTTTAGTAAGTATCACTTATGGGAAATTCAGGACTCCTGCACAATGGACCAAGAGGATTAAGCAGAAGCCGTTTATGGTTTATATGATGCACTTACTCATTCTGACTCTCTGCACACGCTAGTCACGCTTTTCTTATTGGTGCCTTTGTCTTGTCCACGCATTCTGCGTGCACCTCTCAGAAGATGTGTTTCCTTACAGTCCAGGTACTTGGCCCCTCCCCCTCCCCCCACCTACCCTTCCACGTTTTGGAGTTCTTGTGGTCTTGGAATTTAGTTTGTCAGCTTTTCCTCTCTTGTTTTAGCATGGCTTATGTCTTGATGAATTCCAGAGGGCCCTGAGAAAATTCTGAGAAGAACCGTTCCACGCTGGATGGCTGGTGCAGCCCGTAGTCTAAGCGGTTCAGATACATTGTCACAATTGCCCCTTCTTCTTGCACCAGCCACATCTTTTCCAATGTCATTTTTAGCAAGAGGCACATCAGTTTCACCATGCATGGAATAACACAAAGCAATGAAATAATGACTACTGGTAAAAACAAGGCTCCATTTACGAGATCTTTCAACCACCCAGTTCTTTCCCATCCCTCAAACCATTGATGCAAACCCCACTCGTTCCCAGTCAATTTCTTCAAATTGTCTTGTACTTGTGTGAGTTTCGTATGAATGGCTGCAGAATGGTCCAAAAGATTCATGCAACATATTCATTATAAAATTCCTAACACTCGTGCCCATGTGCTAGTAACAATAAATCTATTTCAGCTCTTATTTGCAGTGTGCTATATCTAATAGGATCTACGTCAGTGAGCACCTGACTTAAAATAGAAGAAGTTACGATA